>NC_041217.1:74813055-74854911 GCF_002837175.3 Physeter macrocephalus
GCGTACCACCCCACAAAAAAAAAAAAAAAAAAAAAAAAAAAAAAAAGGTACCGAAGGCCTTAACAGAGGAGATAATTGAAACAAAGATATTTTCAGACAGTAAATAGCTCCAAAATATGAGTTGTTGTTCCCCGCCCCCACCCCGCTCTCAGTATGTGGAACAAAACAGAGTTGGCCTTAATACCAGAGCCTCTCCCAGTGCTTTCAGAGCAGAAGCATTTCCGTCGGAGATGAGATGACATCATCTACCAGATGAGAAACTAAGAGGCAGTCTGTGACTGACTTCAATGTTGGAAGTACTCATATAATTTCGGGAGGCTAGAAGTTGGCCGGATGTGCATTCCTCAGACGAGTTTTGCCTGAACGGGTCATAGAGAAGCAATTCCAGAGACCTACCAATACTACTACAAAAATGTGTCAATAATTCCTATATAAAGCAGAAAGAGACAAGCAGACTTTCTGGAAGCAAAATGCTAATTCTTAGAGGGTCTCCTGGTTGATAATATTGAGAGCCAGAGATTTCAAAAGAAGAAGAAAAAAAAAAGAGCAAAAGCAAAAACCTGCACAAAAGAAAAGTCATCAGCCCAGTTGTTTGCTGGACTATCTCAAACAAGCTCTGTGGTCCTCTTTAACTTGAAATACTGAACTTTAATTATACCACTGCATGTAGGAGGCATAATATGTTATCCAAATGAAAATACTCACAAATATGTCTGAAGTGTCAGCCTACCTAATGAGAAGTACTGCTGAGCACAGCTCTAAGAGACAGTGTTAAAAGGAAAAAAGAAAAAGGCACTATTACTATGCCCTCAATAAGAAATAAACCAAGCCAATTAAGAAAACTAAGCCACATCTTAGAGAAGAGCTAAATTTTGTTTCCTAGCAGGTGTCAATTTTTCCTAAGGATCTTCTAGAAAAAATGAGTAAGGCAAGGATGCTCTTAAAAACAAAAGCTCAAAAGCAGTGTGATCTACCAGTCCTGGGGTAAGCTGAGAGCCAACCTGGCTCAGCTAAGAGCCAACTAAGTAAGTAGCAAGGAATGAGCCGCAAATTTACTAAGACCCATCTTGACAATATACAGACTTTATGCAAAGTCTTTGCCACTATTAACAATGTCTTTGAATCTCACTTTCCTAATTTGGAAAATGAGAGGGTTAAATTAAAATATCTCTACACTTCCCTCTAGTGATAATTTTTTTTTAATTTATTTATTTTTGGCCGCGTTGGGTCTTCATTGCTGCGTGCGGGCTTTCTCTAGTTGTGGTGAGTGGGGGCTACTCTTCATTGTGATGCGTGGGCTTCACATTGCAGTGCTTGTTGCAGAGCTCGTGCTCTAGGTGCACGGGCTTCAGTAGTTGTGGCATGCAGGCTCAATAGTTGGGGCTCGCGGGCTCTAGAGCGCAGGCTCAGTAGTTGTGGCGCACGGGCTTAGTTGCTCCGTGGCATGTGGGATCTTCCTGGACCAGGGCTAGAACCCGTGTCCCCTGCATTGGCAGGCGGATTCTTAACCACTGTGCCACCAGGGAAGCCCTAGTGATAAATTTTTGCTTCTAGTTCTATAAGCCAAATTTCATGGTTCTCAGGCCTCAAATATGTATCTCTTAGCAGTAAAATTTTGGTTGAAATTTGTGAAAAAAATCTGAGTCCTTCTTTAAAAGACCTGAGTCTCCTGGATAAGCCAACCCACAGCCAAGAAGCAGTTGAGATTTCTGGCAGATCACCACCTCCCAATTCTATTTCCAAACCTGGTTCTATCTATCTTGAATAAAAGCAGTGGATATTGCTGGCTTAGAATGTACATATTTGAGCTGAGAAAGTAACTTAAATGATATCATAATGAGCATAAATTACCTCAACAATGCACTTCAATCACCTCCCAGACACTAATGCAAGAAAATAAGAGATATGGCCAAGTTACTTCTCTGCCATCCCTTTTATACAGGTTCTTGTCAATGACAACTTGGAGTTTACCAGGGATGTTTATCTACACTGTGCACAGAAAAGCTAATATACTCTAAGCTATTTATATATCCCTAAAATAAAAAAAAAACCTCTTCCCATTCTCTTCCTGTAACTTCCCTTTGCCCACTCCCCATCAACATTACTGATCCTTTGGGATAGTGCTTATTCTTGGTTAACTCCATATTGCTCAGTTTAGTACACAATGCAAATAATAAGATATACGGAACTCCCTACAAGGAATCTGCCCTTCTCTCTCTTTTTACCAGTCTTCTTCAGACTCCAACAATAAGGTGACTTTTTGGGAATCAGATATTTAAAAATTAATACATATTGTATACAGCCATTACAAACAGACTAATTTCACAGGAGAAAGAAAAATGATCAGTAACAAAGTTGAAAAAGATGGAGGGGTTGAGAGAAAAAAGTTCACTTCAAACAAAAAAAAAAGTAAAAGAAACAACAGAAGCTCATAGGAGATATGAATGAAACAGAACCAACACATATGTACAAACTAAACAATGTTCTCTTTTGATAGGAAAGGGGGGAGGAGTGAAGCACAACGGGAAATGAACTAGGAAGGGGTTTCCTCTAGGAAACACCATCAGTCCAAACACTCTCTCTTTGAGACTGAATGATGGGCTGGGGTTTGGAACACAGAGAAACAGAGATTCTCTCTGCCGAGCTATCAGAAACAGCATACTTCCTGAAGTATACTTGTATCCTTGATCAAGAGGATACACCCAGTAAAAAGAAGAAAGAAACTGACAACTTGGGTCTTTTTGCTTTCTTCATGTCAAGTAAGAATATCCCAAAATTCTAGAAAAGAAAATATCCAGCTTAAATGACAAAATACCCCCACACACTTTCCTTCTCCCCAGTTCTGAATTTGGCCTGGTGTTATCGCTGTTGTTCACTTCACAGGCTATAGTTTCCATTATTTATTATCAAAGAAAGATAGACTGATAAAATATTTAACAGCTAGTAGCCAGCACATATTTAAGCAAAGTTATTAATCAGAACAGTTTTATATCAAACCAAAACAGCACACAGAAATTAACAAACAAAACATAATATGTATTTTGATATTCAAAGCTAACTTATAAGTAGTACACATTACCAATTAATATCAGATACTGGATACCTAATAAGTCTATATAATTATACTTGACAGTGGGCTTGAGCAGCCATGGCAGAAATAAATGGATAATTAAGAACAATGACATTCTAATGTCAGTTTTCTGGCAAAATCTACCAAAGGGACAAAAGAAAAAAGGAGGGGGTAGGTGGGTGTAAACCCTCTGCGGAGAAAGCAAAAAGAAAAATGTCTCCCTACTTATAAAAAACCAATCAAAACGAAACCTGGTGATATTCTGCCTACATGGCATTCTGTTCTATCTTTACATTTCCAAATTTCATTTTCTCACTCCAATAAAGTGGCTTAAGTTGCTTTATTTTTCACTAGTATGGAAGAATTGAAGGGAAAGCGATCAGTCTACAAATGGCCTACACTGTACCAAAGAACACAGACAAAAAACCCCTACCATTTGGAGTTATCAGATTATAGCATACATTTACTGGTGGAGCTCTGCTGAGAACAAAGCCACCAGAATCAAGGACTGATAAGACTGGCTTTACTACAAAAGTTCCAAGTAAAAATCTTCTCTCCTGTGTCTTCCAGGGTCTCCCTCAGTAGTTAAGGGAAAGTCAGAAAAGGAGCTGTAAAAGTTACCTCCAAATCATTTGTGCTCATGATAAAATCATTTGGTGACGTGTGACAATTTCAGAAATGTTCTGGTCTGAAGCAAAAGGAGCTATAAGTTCATGATCTTCTAAGGTTTCAAGGGCTTTTTCTTAGGGGAGTCACACATGATTTTATCACACAGCTCTTATTTCAGGGGAGCAAAGGACACCTCAACACTAACTTTACTTTTTAACTCCTCCACTAACTTCAAATCAAGTCTCCAAAACAGAAACTCTTTACTCCCTTCCTGGTGGTAAAAAGGTGACTCAGTGGCTGAATTTCAGACTCTTGATGGACTAGTCAAACTGCAGACAGGGGGCTCTCTTACACTGGTGTGACAGATGGTCGCACTGTCAACAGCACCTTATCAGGGCTGATTTTATTTTTTAAGTGGTGCCACTGTCCAAATAATGAGGATAGGAGGGAAAGGAAGAGAAGGAATACATTTCCTTTAACACATGAAACAGCTGACAGCAAACTGCCATCACCTTTTCTTAACCAAAGTTTAAGAACAAGCACATGATGATGGCTGCTGTAAACTGATATTCATTTATAATTGCCTCCCTCCCACAAATCCAAACATGGTAATTACTCCAATGGGAAAAGATCTCTCAGACATCTCTCAAATATCTCTCAGAGTGAATGCTTTGCTCTACCTTCTGTATTTCACTTGTCAGCAGCTTAAAAGACCAGCTCTCGCTTAATGGTGAAATAATATAGACAGGAGTTTAATACTGGCAGGGAACAACTGTTCTAAATTACCTGTCCTTCCTAATTTGAATACCAAAAGATTTTGAGCCTCCAAAGGTTATGAGTGACTTATCTAAAACATCAATCTGTCCCTGAATCCTGACATTCTTATTTTGTATCCACTTTCAACACTGCCAGAGAATCTTGCCTTTAGGATTTCAGTTTCACCAATATTTGAGTTCAGCTAAACACCTAAGGACAGTAACTTGGTTTTAGGATGATTAAAACACAAACACACACAGTCCTACCTTGAATTTATACAAAGCTAGCCTTTAACAATTTAGGAAATCATAAACCATTGTTTATTCCTGCCAACATCTTAACTCCCCTGGTACCATCCCGACAGAGCAGCACTCCCCTCCAATCACAAATAAAATACATTCTCAGTAGCCTTTTTTGCATCAGAATCAAACATCCTCTTCAAAAACATATCCTTGAAATGAAATATTCTATTAAATTAAATTCAGTAAGCCAAAACCTAAGTGAACATGAAGATACACCAAAAAGTCAACACTGCCTATCTGCACACGATAATCCCATGTTTTCAGAAATATTTATGAGAATTTTTCTTAATTTCTTAATCCATTTCAGTATTTGCCAAAGAAGCAGAAAAGGAGGGTGTTAAGAAACAAAAGTAAAAAAAGGAATCTAAGCTATTTATTTTTAGTCATGTTTATATCTTGACTTCACATATGAACACAGTAGAGCCAAGAAGGAGCTGTAAAGTCCACTAAAATCTAATCTTTGATTTTCTGGTGAAAACACAATAGCAAAAAACATTTATTCAAAACACAATAGCAAAAAACATTTATTCAATCTGAATTACATCCTGCTAGTCCTCGGATCTGGCAGAAAATATAAAAACAGACAAAAACATCAAACAGTGACATCTAAAATAGATAGTAGGACTTCCCTGGTGGCGCAGTGATTAAGAATCCGCCTGCCAATGCAGGGGACACGGGTTCGAGCCCTGGTCCGGGAAGATCCCACATGCCGCGGAGCAACTAGGCCCGTGCGCCACAACTACTGAGCCTGCGAGCCACAACTACTGAAGCCTGTGCGCCTAGAGATCGTGCTCCACAACAAGAGAAGCCACCGCAAGAAGAAGCCCGCGCACGGCAACGAAGAGTAGCCCCCGCTCGCCGAAACTAGAGAAACCCCGCGTGCAACAAAGACCCAAGGCAGCCGAAAATAAAAAATAAATAAATTAAAAAAAAAAAAAGATCAACCTGGTTTCTAATACCTGATTTGATAGTTAAGTCTGTTTAATGACTGTACACAACCATTCTTCTTTCAGCACTGGGGGAGGGGGAGACGAGGCTTTAAATTGAGGAGCTGCTGTATTAAAAACACTGTCATTTTAACTTTATCCTTCTTCACATTTAGAATGCAACATGAGTTGTTCTGGCCTGCTAATCCTTTATAGGAAAGGTAAAAATCACCTCTCAAGAAACTAAAAATAGAAGTACATAAATAAAACTGCAGTTTGGAAAGAGATATTTGTGACTAAGTATTTGCTCATCTGAACTGGAATATGAAAGGTGGAACCCTCTATTTAGTCAACTCAAGATGGGAAGGATGCAATCCCAGGCCTAAGGAAATGTCAATGTCTCAGGTAAAGCATCCATCATGTGGCAGCCTCTCCTGTTCACAGTGTAGAGGCAACAGTCACTGTGGAACCCCAGGCATTTCTGATGGAAGCTCTAGAACAGTTTCTGACTCAAACTACCCCCCACACACACACAAACCCCAACACCACACATTTTCCCTCCTACACACAATCTGTTGCTTTTCTTGTGGGTTCCTCACCCCTCCTCAATCTTCAATAGCTTCTAACCACTTTGAGCTATGTTCTCTGGCTCCCTTCTCCAAGTGCCAATGTCGTGCCTAATCATTCCTCCAGTCCATTTCCTATTATGCAATATGCGCCACTGCACTGAGAGCCACCCCCACCCCATCCTTCTCAGACCTAATTCCCAGCATCACCTCCCTCAACCTTTACTGCAAATCGAGACGCCACCGTTCCGCCTTCTCCATCTGTTTTCAGGGTCTTTTAGCCCTGATTTTCCACATTCCTCAGGTTTTCTTCAAAACCTCCCATTCCTTCCCAAAGTTGGGCAGTCTAGAGATGGGAGTCTCCAAAGGAGGATGTTTGATAAAATGTGTACGTGTATCTGTGCGAGCGCACGCGTGTTTGGGGGCGGGGGGCACGAAGTGAGAAGGAATGACGCATTAGGGGAAGGCTCTGACTAAAAAGACGGCTCCAATAACTCCCACCCCCAACAAAATCCACAATTCCCTAACTCCCCAGCAATGGAAAGCGTTCCATAACGCTTCCATACCTTTTGAGTACCATGGCTTCTCTTCCACAGTTTCACCCAATTAATCCTGCAATCAACTTGGATTCTACCTGCCTCTCACACTACGTAATTCCTCCCTACTTATGAAGCCTCCATTTACTCTACTTTTCTCTACTCCCTTCGGTTCCCTTTCTGTTGCCTGCCTACCCCCACCGTCAATCTCCATCCCTTCCTGACCCTACTCCTTCAAAGCCCTCAACCCAGTCTCCTCGAAGCCAGCCAATGTTCCTGACAGCTTCCCTTTTCTCAGTCAAATCCATCCTTTCCTCACACTCCCCCTGCCAGCTCAGAAAGCTAGGGAAGCCTAGTTTTCTGTCCTCCTTACCGGCAACGACTCGGACATCCCCAACTACAGGTGCTCTTCCTGGGTCTCGCTCTTCCTCCCATCGCACAGCTGTCAACAGCCCCCAGCCCACGCTCCGCCCTGATTACCTGAGGACGAGGTGCAGGGAGGGACCCCGGAATCCGCGGATGAAAACCCGACCGCCGACGACCCAGAGGAGGCGGACGCCATCTTGGCAGCCCCCTCCCCCTCAGCGGCCTCGCTCCCTTTCAATCCTCTTCCTCTTCTCGGAGTCGAATCTTCCCCAGGTCTCTTCACAGAACCCGCGTTCTGCGGGCCACCTCCCCGCCCCCTCTCTCAGATACGTCGCGCCGGCTCCGGGACCAACTCAGGGCCGCACCATTCGACGGGCATGGGGGAGAACTCTCGTCTCGCACCCTCTCCGCAACTTTAAGCGCTTTCCGCGGGAGCTACTTTCCCCTTCACAACAGAGGAAACTCAAGCCAGCTGCCGGGACCCCGCGTCCAGACTAAACCACACCTAAAAGAACAGGGTGGGGAATGAGAAGTCCCAGCGGAGCGAATGCCCCCTCCCGCTCCTCCCTAGCCACAGCCTGTTTATCGCCCAACCCCACCGCTCCACTCCCGGTGACCAAGGCAATCCAGGCATCGCGCATGCGCCCAACCTTCTCCTCCGCGGCCCATCCCCATCCAATGGGAGAGGAGGGAGGTCCCTAGAGAAGTCAAGCCAATCAGGAGGCTGCTCATGGTCACATGACGCGGGTCCCTCGCGCCCTAACAAATCCAAGGGTCGAAGACGGCGCGCCCCTGTCTACGGTGCCTCGGTGAGTCAATCTACGTTTGACTCTTTGAAGGGACTAGGTTGCGAAGTCTGAGCAAGGCGTCAGAGTACGCGGGGCTGACCCTTTCAGTTCACAGCCCAGGAAGAACTCCCGATAGAAGCGCCGGTGTCAAGTCAAAGACGTTAAACAGTCGAATATCACAAAACATCACATTCCACCAAGTATTCTTCCGGCTTTACTGTCTTGTTTACCATTTAGTTAAACATGCGTGCATGTCTTGCCTTCCTCTGAATGATATTCGAAACAGATCTACACTTTGCCTCAAACGCAATACTGGGCACAGTGATTGAGTTGAGTAAATATTTGATAAATGAACGAATAATGTCCACTTATTTGATAAATGGACAGGAATAAAGACCTATCCAAAAGGGCCACGGAAGGCGATCAGAAACCTAACACAATCTTCCTGTGATCCAAGCCCTTAGCCTCTCTCACTTACCTATGCTCCAAAGGGCCTGGAGACTCAGAGAAATTCCCCATTCTAGTCTAGTCTTCGTACTAATCCCGCTCAATTTTAACAAAATACCCTGGAGATTATGAACCCTGATGGGGATATGAAGACCTGACTATCTCTCTGAACAGACTGTAAGCTGCTAGAGAGCAGTTTCACCCTTGTATCTCCAGCTCCTCCCATGACGTAAGTATGTACATAGTAGGGGCTCAATAATTATTCGTGGAATGAATACAGGAAGAGGAATGGAGGGAAAATCCTGGGTGTTACAGCCCCCAACATGGGTCTGATTATCCTCTATCCGGATGTCTTCTGGGTCTTCGAAAGGGAACATAGGCCCTGAACGTCCAGAAAATATCTCCAAGCATTTACCTCTGCCTTCTACCCACTGCCTCATCAAGATCTAAAATAATTGTTTCCCTGCTGCCACCTGCTGGGTTATTCATCTTCTTTTACGTACTGAAGGTAGACAAACTTCAAATGCTTGGATTACCACTTATAATTCCATAGCAGTGGGATTGTGTAACATTGAAGTATTTTATGATTCTGATTTTAATATTGGAAATAGACCAATAAAACCCTGACTTACCAAGGCGGTAAGTCAACAGGGGGATCTTCTCCCTCAGATTTGATCTATGAATTAGATTTCAGCCCTCCTGAAAGAAGAGACCCCTGTTTTGTAGTTTCTTAGGGGTTTTTGTTTCTCCTTTATGTACCAGAAAATAGCTACTATTACTCCTACCACCTTGTATTATGTCAGCCTGTTTGCTTGTTCGTCTCCCTCATAAGACTGTGAACATTTCAGGGCAAAGGTTACATCTTATCCATTTTTATATCTCAGACATCTAGAATAGTGCCTGGCACAGAGCAGGTGCCCAGTACATGCTCCTGAATATATGAATGGGTGAAGGCAAAATTCAAAAAGTGGGGCTAGGGGTGTTTTCCATATTTTTCCCAAAACCTTGTCTTTGCCTCCACTCCCAGTCAATCCCTGGGGTGGCCTCTGAGTCATAGAGCCACTCTTCCCCAGTAACATTCCTGGCATAGCAGTACTGGGGTGACGTGGCAGGGTGTGGAAGCAGGGGCAGAACAGGACACATTGGCTTGGTGTCCCCAAGGAAATGCAAAAGGGAGTTCACCAATATATCCTTTAGAAAGGGGGGTGGCAATCTGGTGATCTCAAAATAGAGCCACACATACAGACTTGAAGGAAATTGTGTATACACAGACACACACAAACACACACATCCTTACTAAAGTGACCTTCATGTCTTAGGACAGTTCCTAACGTCAAAATGGAGTGGCTAGGTCAACATAGAGGCAAAATAAGAGGATGGGTATCTTATTCACTCAATTAGTCATTATTTCATTCATTCATTGAATTAGCATTATTTAGCCTCAACTACATCCTAGGCACTATGGGAATTCCTGGTATACACAGATGAAGATAAAGTCCCTGGCCTCAAAAAGATCACAGACTGGGGCTTCCCTGGTGGCGCAGTGGTTGAGAGTCCGCCTGCCGATGCAGGGGACACGGGTTCGTGCCCCAGTCGGGGAAGATCCCACATGCCGCGGAGCAGCTGGGCCCGTGAGCCATGGCCGCTGAGCCTGCGCGTCCGGAGCCTGTGCTCTGCAACGGGAGAGGCCAGAGCAGTGAGAGGCCCGCGTACCGCAAAAAAAAAAAAAAGATCACAGACTAATGACAAAGACAGACACAGAAATGATTAGAATAAAACATAATAGGTGCCATCACAGAGTATGCACAAATGCTGTGTTTTGAAAACCATATTTTCAGAAGAAAAAATGGGAAGAGAAGTTGATACACTCTTTTTTAAATTAATTTTTATTGGAGTATATTTGCTTTACAATGTTGTGTTAGTTTCTGCTGTACAACAAAGTGAATCGGTTATACACATACATATATCCACTCTTTTTTAGATTTCCTTCCCATTTAGGTCACCACGGAGCACTGAGTAGAGTTCCCTGTGCTATACATAGGTTCTCATTAGTTATCTATTTTATGTATAGTAGTGTATATATGTCAATCCCAGTCTCCCAATTCATCCCACCTCCCTCCTTCCCTCCTTGGTAACCATAAGTTTGTTTGCTACATCTGTGACTCTATTTCTGCTTTGCAAATAAGTTCATCTGTACCATTTTTCTAGATTCCACATGTAAGTGATATTATACCATATTTGTCTTTCTTTTTCTGACTTACTTCACTCTATATGACAATCTCTAGTTCCATCCATGTCGCTGTGAATGGCATTATTTTTTTTAATGGCATTATTTTGATACATTCTTTTTTAAAATATTTATTTTATATTTTATTTGGCTGCCTCAGGTCTTAGTTGCGGTATGCAGGATCTTCGTTGCTGCGTGTGGGCTCTTAGTTGCGGCATGTGGGATCTAGTTCCCTGACCAGGGATCGAACCCCGGGCCCCCTGCATTGGGAGCGTGGAGACTTAGCCACTGGACCACCAGGGAAGTACTGATACATTCTTGGTAATACCACAAACTATTTGAGATTGGAAATATTCCCGAGGATTTAGGAGGCATGATCCCAAGGGTTATAGGAGCTGTGACTAGGAAGAGAGGAGTGGGTGTTGAGAAGACTCCACTGTCTTATAGAATTGGAATTTTTCCAGATAGACAAGAAAGGAAAGAGATTTTTTTTTTTTTTTTTTCTGCGGTACGCGGGCCTCTCACTGTTGTGGCCTCTCTCGTTGCAGAGCACAGGCTCCGGACGCGTAGGCTCAGCGGCCATGGCTCACGGGCCTACCCGCTCCGCGGCATGTGTGATCCTCCCGGACCGGGGCACGAACCCGTGTCCCCTGCATCGGCAGGCGGACTCTCAACCACTGCGACACCAAGGAAGCCCGGAAAGAGATTTTAAGGAGAAGGAAAAGCATGGAGGCATGACAGTGAATTGGTGTCAGGGAAATGATGCTAGAATAGGATGATGTGGCAGGAGTTGAGGCTATGAAACGCAGGGAGAGGCTAAATTATGAAGGACCTTGAGTGCCATGTGAATAATTATCACCTAGGGACTTCGCTGGTGGCGCAGTGGTTAAGACTCCACGCTCCCAATGCAGGGGCCCTGGGTTTGATCCCTGGTCAGGGAACTAGATCCCACATGCATGCCTTAACTAAGAGTTCGCATGCCGCAACTAGGAGCCGGCAAGCTGCAACTAAGGAGGCTGCCTGACGCAACTAAGACCCAGAGCAACCAAATAAATAAATACAAAAAAATTAATAATTATCACCTACTAAACATTTATGTGCTTACTAAATACGGTGCTAAGCAGTTAACAAGGATTACATTTCTTAATCTTCTCAACCACCTTAAAGGGTAGGTATTATTATTAGTCCCACTTTACAGATGAGAAAACTGAAATTCAGCGAGGTAAAGCAACTTGTCCATAGTCACACAGCTAGAAGACCTTAAGCTCAAACGCAAACTCAGGTCTGGCTGGCTCTAAAGCTGTGCTCTTAACCACACTACTGTTCTGCCACAAGGATTTTGGACTTTATCCTGTAGTTGACGGGGAGCCATTAAAGATTTTTGAGCAGAAGAGTGACAAAATCTGGGTTTTTAGAAAGGTTTCTACTGACAGCAGAGTGGAAAACGTACTGGAGCAGAGGGAGACTGACCTCTTCTAAATGAAAATTTCTAGACTCCCAAATTCTGTACTTGGGCTAGTGGGGCTCCTGGTGTCACCGAGTGGAGTCATTCCACAGCCCAGATGGGCGCGCGAACTGGGGCGGGGAGCTTGGGGTGGTCTCTACGCAGGGGTGGGCGGGGCTGAAGCTTTGAGAAGGCCTAGGGGATGGACTAGGAGCCTCTCGACGCTCTGCTACTTCTGCCTGTAGGCGACCGACTTCCACCGCCCGCCCGCAGGTAGTGGTGTCGAGCACCGAGCCCAGAGAACGGTGCTGGGTGAGGGGCTGCTGGTGGCAACGCAGTTTGTGTAGGCGATATGAGCTTGGCTGGGGGCCGGGCCCCCCGGAAGACCGCGGGGAACCGACTTTCTGGGCTCCTGGAGGCAGAGGAGGAAGATGAGTTCTACCAGACGACTTATGGGGGTTTCACAGAGGTAAGAGCCGGGCCCAGGAAGAGGGAGGGAAGAAAGCTAAAAGGAGTCTTGACGAAGGGAGAAACCTCGGACGAAGAAGGGGGCAGGGAAGAGAGAGGAGCCCTGGTAGCTGATCCTCGAGATGGGGTGGGCGAGATGGGGGGATAAACTGGAGTCCTAGAATGGGAGCCCTGGATGGGCTTGGAAGGGTCAGGAATGGAGAAGCTGTCCGGAGGACCCCAGAGTGTGGCTGAAACCTACTGTGTATTTCCCCAGTTGTGTCTCTAAGTGCACTTTTGACGTGTCTAGCATATGCCAGGCACATCGTCGTCACGCGGTATATACATGTTGGCCCACTGCCTGGTTATTAACGTGAAATATAGAAAGGAACCTCTCAAAAGAAAATTAGAGGGACTTAGCCTACTCCTTTTTCAGCTTTCAGATTTCGTTGTATAGATGTCTTCGATAACCGTTCCTTGATTGTCCTAAAAAGTGTCCCCGTATATTTCCTTCATAAAACATATTTCAATTTGTAATTAGATTTGGTTGACTTATTTGCGTATACTTTCCCATTAGATTGTAAGCTCTGTAAGGTCAGAGGTGGTCTGTTTTGTTCAACAGTATATGTCCGGTGTCTGGATTGAGTTGGCACTTGTTAAATTTTTATTGATGGAATCTATCCATTCTTTAAATGTTTTAAGCGCCTAGAGCAAGCCAGTCACCGTAACAGGCTCTATGGAAACAGAGAGAATTAAAAACACCTCTTTATCTTTACATATTCCAGACTCCAGTGGGGGAATTAGCTGAGTTAAGTCAGTTAAAATATTGTGTGATAAGGAGTAAAATAAGTGTTAAGCGTAGGGTGCTGTGGTAACACATGGGAGCCAAAGTTGTTGTTTGGGATGGGCATCCTTGAGGGACATGATGTCTGAGCTGAGGACAGTATGCAAAGCAGGTCTTGGGTGGATGAAGAGCAGTAGGACTGGAAGCAGGGAGAGGAGGAAGGTTAGTCCAGCGAGGGGGTGGGGCAGAATATGTAAAGGCACTGAGATCCCTGTCTGGAGCTCGCACACCTACTCTCATTCTCCAGACCATGAAGGAGAATAAGAGTTAGAGGGAGTAGGCATGGGCCAGATCCTGTACGGCCTTGTGAGCCATGTTAAGGAGTTTTGCTCTTCATTCCAAGGACTGAGAGGATTATTTCATGATTAGATTTGTACTTTAGAAAGATCACACTGTAATGAGGAAAATGATTTGAAGGAGGCAGTGGGAGTGGAGAAACATGGAGAGGAGGGTTCAAGAGAAATTAAGAAAATAGAATCCACAGGACTTCGTGACTGATTAGGAATCATTACTTACACAGCCCTGACCAATTAGTTTAAAATAGAACCTTCCCATCCCTCCTCCAAAGGCCATTTTCCTATTCCTGTCATTTTACGAGTTGTTATTTAATATGTACCCTTCATGCTTCCAAAAAGCATTTAAGGAGGCTTACCATATAAACAAAAAGTAGGAACAGTAAAAATAGAGACAGATCAGAAGTAATTGTACCAGGAGCCTCTGCTAAAATGATAATAGCAGTTGATATTAAATTTAGCCGTGACTTTCCTGGCAGCCAAATCCTGAATTTCTTTTTTTAGTAAGAAAGAAGCATATAAGTTCTTTAAGAGAGATAAACTTATTCAGCATTAAACCTAGGGAGAATTGTATCCTTATATATAAAGTAACAGGGGTTTGGTAGATGTTGTAAAAACATTCTCTTATCTAGTCGTGTCTCTTAATGACCCTCGATAAAAGCCAAAGGAATGGTAGTAAATACGTAACTTAGTGAAAGCATTTCAATTGGGCACTAAGCTAACGTGTAGTTGAACTACTACCCTCTGGTGATTTGACTTAATACCAGGTCAGGGCTGAGGGGATGGATTAATGTGTTCCCAGGTTGTCTTTCACAAACATCAGTTGGGAGGAAATGATGGTCATCAGTGCAAGACTGAACGCTGGCTAGCTTGGAGTGTCAACTATGTTATTTGCTTACTTTGGCACCATGTGTACCAAGATTAGCCCATTTATCTCATCATTGACTGAAGAGAAAGCCACATGTTTGAGGTGCAGCCCTGCCCAATTAACTCTCCTGCCCCCAACTGGTTTTTTTTCCTCTTTCCTTTCCAGTGTGGCTGCCGTTTTAGCCCTAGCTTGTATCACCTCAGGCCTTGGCTCTACTCCATGTTCTCTACTCCAGCGCATCCGACCACCTCCAGAGCTTTCTGAAACACCCCTTGTATACAGTTTTCCCCTCCCCCCAAATCTTCGGTGGCTTCCCATTATAGATAGTAGTAGTACCCAACTATTTTTCTGTCCCAACTCACCTGAGGAATGAGACATATTTCTCGGTAAATTTAGTTTACTTCAACAGAGATGATCAATGCTGGGACAAGTAAGGAGAGGGAGAGGATTGAGAATCACTGGCCTGCAAGTTAAAGTCATAAGTTTATTAGCCTGACATTTAAGTTTCTCTACAGATTGAATGCAACCTTCTTTTCAAATCTTGTCGCTCTATAGGGCAGTCAGTTAATGTAGGAAGGAGGCTGTACTGGAGCCAAAAGCAGTCAGCTAGGAAGACTTCTTGCTAGAGACAAACCTTCTGCTTTACTTAGGTCTAAATGCTTATTCTATCAACATGTTATACACATTCCTGCTTCTGCATCTTTGTTCCTGCCATTTGATCTGCCCATGATTCCTTCTTCCCTCTTGGTTATCTAAATACTACCAGTATTTTAAACCATGGCTCAAGTCCTCTTCATTCTTTAGAGTCTAAAGCAGGGTTTAGTAAACTATAACCTGCTGGCTGAATCTGGCCCACTGCCTATTTTAATCTGGCCCTTTACAGAAAAAGTTTGCCAACCCCTGTTCTAAAGGAATAAACTCTAAAGTTTAGACCTTCCCAGGCCACCTATTCATAGCAGGTTTACCTTCCTCTGAACACCTGTAATGTTTTATTGCCTTTGGTAGTTTATATGTTGCCTTGTATTAAAACTTCCTTTTATAATTATGCTGTGACATCTACTAGACTGTGAGACCCCTGAAGGTAGAGATCAAACCATATCCTTTTGTACCCCAGCACTTAACACAGTGTGCTACAGGAGAAGGGCAATCAATTAATGTTAGAAGGGGTGGTGCTGGAGCCATCAGCTAGGAAAGCTTCTTGCCTGAGGCAAATGAAAGGTTGGGATGGGAAGGAGAGTGGGGCAGCCCTTATCAATAAGCAAAGGGATTCTCTTCCTCCTGGAGGGGCATTAATAACTGATGCCAGTGAGAGCCTCATCTCTCTGTGTCCTCAGGAATCAGGAGATGATGAGTATCAAGGAGACCAGTCAGACACAGAGGATGAGGTGGACTCTGACTTTGACATCGACGAAGGGGATGAACCATCCAGTGATGGAGAAGCAGAAGAGCCAAGAAGGAAGCGCCGAGTAGTCACCAAAGCATATAAGGTGCAGGGGAGGCCTGGTTTTCTTGGACTTCCTTAATTTGTAGTCTCCCTTTCATCAGGTCCCAGTTGTCCCCATACCAATCTCATTTCCTACTGTGCTGGTTTTCTCTTGCTAAGAGCTTCATCTTGTTTCTTCTATTTCTTCTCTTCCCTGGTGTCTGATTCCAATCTGTCCCCAGGAGCCTCTGAAGAGCTTGAGGCCTCGAAAGGTCAGCACCCCAGCTGGTAGCTCTCAGAAGACCCGAGAAGAGAAGGCGCTGCTTCCACTAGAACTACAGGATGATGGCTCTGACAGTGAGTGGGGATGTTTGGGTCAACTGACAAAATTGAAATATGGTGATAAAATATTGTATTAGTGTTAAGTTTACTGAAGTTGGTAACTGTACTATGGGTATGTAAGGACAATTCTTATTCTTAGGAAATATACACCAAGTATTTAGGGGAAGAGAGCCATGATGTGTGCAACTTAACTCACAGATTATTCAGAAAACACACACACACACACACACACACACAGAATACAAATAGGGCAAAATATTAACAGGTGATCTGGTGATACATGAGTGTTCTTTGTACTATTCTTACAAATTTTTTGTAAGTTTGAAATGATTTCCAAATAAAAAGTTTTAAAATTACAAAAAAAAATACAGAGGAGGTAGACATGAATTCAAAGATTTCTCCCTCTCTTATTTTCTTCCCAGGTCGGAAGTCCATGCGGCAATCTACAGCTGAGCACACACGACAAACATTCCTTCGGGTACAAGAGAGGCAAGGCCAGTCACGGCGGCGAAAGGGGCCCCACTGTGAGCGGCCACTGACCCAGGAGGAGCTGCTCAGGGAAGCCAAGATCACAGAGGAGCTCAACTTACGTTCACTGGGTCAGTCTGTGGTTTTCAGAACAGTGGGTAGAGGGGCTGAGGAGCATGAGAAAAACTGAGACCTGGAGGACCCAAAGAACTGGAAAGATGGAGATTTGGGACAAGGGAATCAGAAGAAAGAAATGGGGAGAGTATGTGATTAGGAGCAAGGAAATAAGCAGTTTTGAGGGCTCTGAAGAACAAGTTATATTGAAGTACTTTGGTGTAAAATAAGAATCGTATAGAACTCAGTTCAGATCCTAGTTCTGCTGTTCATTTGCTGTAAGACTGCAGGCAAATTACTTGCAACCTACTTGCATCTTTCTCTCCTTGTTCACAAAATGGGGTGATGATTCCTACTTTAATGATCATGAGAATTAGAAATTGAGTAGAATCAGTCAGTTCATGGGATACATTGCTATAAAGTAAAAATTCTTTAAAATCTCTTCAGTTTATGTGCTATTGGGCACACAGTCATGTATGGTAATATATTGTACAAAAACATACATTTCTTTGAAGGATGGTGAGGATTCTCAGATCATGAGAGGTACATGAGAAATTGAGGGAACAGCAGATTTCGTACCTCCCATCACATGCTCACTCTGGGGCATACTTTCATTGAGTGAAACAACAGGTGAAATCTCCTACAACATTTAATTTGTTATTTCTCTCTCTCTGAATCTCCCTCTTTTTTGACTAAGCACATATAATTGAACGTGTATCACCCAAATACAATTTCACTGTGGAGTAGAAGATTGTTTACCCAGAATATCTGGACCCAACTCATTTCAGTTTAATGATAGTTTTGAAATATAGATAACTTAACTCCAAAAGACCATAATGACTGAGAAAAGATTTAATTCATTTCCAACATTTTTAGGATGTATTCTCATGACATTTTTTTTTAATATATTAGCTTTAAAATGGGAAATATAACCTCTGTCTGTATAATGGCAATGCCGCGCTTTAAAACAGTAGCTATCTCTTAAAACATATAAGTGACTGAGAACCATCACAAATAACGTGGTCACTTGATGTCACTGTAATTACAATCTGTATCCTTTGACTACATTGATTGTTTCAGGCCACTGTAAAGAGAGTGATTCCCAGGCTTCTGATATCAGTAACTGACATAGGAGATCCTGGAGGGGCTTGTTTGGCAGGAGAAAAAATAATAAGTTCATTTTTGAACATGTTGGATTTGAAGTGTCTATGAGCAATTCATGCAGTGCTGAGAAGTCAGTTAAATACACGAAATCTGATGCTTGGACAAGGTATCTGGGCTAGAAATATAAATTTGGAAGTTTTAGAATATGAATGGTAATTGACATTGGAGTGGATGAGATTACCGAGGGAGAAGAGTAGACAGAGGCTCAAGAAGGTCCTGCAGACACTAAAATGTAATGGTCTCCTGTAAAAGGAGGAGCTTAGAAAAGAATCTGAGAAGTGGCCAGAGAGTGGGAAACTCCAGGAGAGTTTGTCATAAGAGCACTAAGGAAAGAGACTGTTACAAGAGAGTAGCTGCTGAGAGCTGCTGAGACACCAGTGAAGAGAACTGAGAAGTGTCCATTGGTTTTGGTGACATGGAGGTCAGAGATGACCTTCGCACTTTTTGGGGACCAAGCCATTTGGAAGTTGGTTGGGAAGCCAGACTTCTAAAATTTGGCCATGAAGGGTAGGAGAGGGAACAGGGAGGTCTGGGGTCAAGGTAGAGTTTGTCATTGTTCTGTTTTATTCAAAGATTGGAGAGTGTGTATTTTTGGTGAGATGCAACTGAAAGAATTTAAAGACAGAAAAGAAAGAAAGGATTGTTAGTAGTGTAGGGTTTTGGAGAAATGGGAGGCTGGGTGGGAGCTAGGGCATGGGTGGAAGAATTGGCCTCCATTAAGAGGAAGGAAGGAAGGAAGGGTGGCTCATAGTTGTAGGGTTGTAAATCCAGAGCAGGACAGTGCAGTAGTTTTCATCTGATGTCTTTTAGGCACTGTCATCTCTCAGGTGTTGGGAATAGAGTTGGAAGCTTGAGAGTGAAGACTGTTTGAAATACTTGTGGAGATAGGATCATCTGCTGGTGTTGGCGGGTCTGTTGAAGTTTGGGACCATGAATTTCTGGGGTTCCACTCTACCTATTGTGTAACTTTTCTCCAGTAGCACTCAGCAATCCAGGTCTGGGTGAGGGAGTTCAGACTGACAAGAGAATGACTGATAGATTGAGGAACCTAAGCTCGATTTAAAAAGGAAAACGAGGGGCTTCCCTGGTGATCCAGTGGTTAAGACTCCGCGCTTCCATTGCAGGGGGCATGGGTTCAATCTCTGGTTGGGGAACTAAGATTCCCCCATGCTGTGCTGTGTGGCCAAAAAATAAATATAACAGAGGGTTTAAATAAATAAATAAATAAATAACAAGGAAAATGAAGGCTGGAAGGGGTGATAGATAGAATGAAGAGATATTCAGGTATTAGAAGTACTGAAGACCTAGAAGAACAGAGGTATCTAGAGTGGAGCAAAGAGACCTGAAGTGTGGGGCCCAATAGGACACAGGCACATCCTGCCCAGGATGTGAGAGAATAATCAGCCTCTACCAGAGGAGAGTGTTGGCCTCTGTGGATGACAGGTTTCCCGTAAGGCAAGTTTTGGAAGGCATGCTTATAGAGCAGGAGTTACAGAGGGTACAGGGAAGTGTTCAAGTGAAGGGTTGGAAGGTTGGCTCAAGAGAAAGAAAGCAATATTAGCAACCAGAATTCAAGTACAAAAGAAGTTAAATCACTGGGGGTGTGGGGGGATGGAGGGGGGGCGGGTGTGTAGTCCAGAGGACTCTTCTGCTCTTACTCTATCTAGAGGATTGTGTTCACAGTACCCACGTTTAAGGAGGACAAAGGGACCAGGAATATTTAGATCTGTTTATACATTAACAAATCTTTATTGAATTCCTGTAATGTGTGGAATGCTGCGTGACCGTGATAATGTATAGGTAATATGAGTCACAGTCACTGCCCTTAAGGAAGAGACATATATACCAACAATGAACCGCCATAGAGCAGTGTCACCGGGTCCAGCCAGGGGAACTGTGGTGAACTAGAGAGGAGTGCCTGAAAGGAGGAGCAGTTACTCAACTCAGCTAATTGTTGCCCTGTGAGAATACAGACACAGGGTTGCCAGATTTTCTTATTATTTTTAAAAGGGACCAGAAATCTCTGTATTTAAATGTAATTTCCTGACTTTTAAATGTCAGCAACTAATTCAAAATTTTCTTTAAAACGCTATACAAATCAAGCAAAACACATAAGGGAGCTGCCATCTTGCAGCCTCTGCCATAGACTGTGATAAGTACAGGAATAGAAGAGTATTTTAGGCACAGGGGTGGCAAAGGAGGGAGTGACTCAGAACCATGCTGTATGAGGAATGGTTCAGTGGAAGGGGTGTTGTGATCAGCCTGGAGAGAGATGGACACTAATTTTTTTTTTTTTTAACTGGGGTATAGTTGCTTTACAATGTTAGTTTCTGCTGTACAGAGAAGTGAATCAGCTATATGTATACATATATCCCCTCTTTTGGATTTCCTTTGTATGACAGTCTCTAGGTCCATCCACGTCTCTACAAAAGACCCAATTTCGTTCCTTTTTATGGCTGAGTAATATTCCAGTGCATTTATATACCACATCTTCTTTATCCATTCATCTGTTGATGGTTGCTTAGGTTGCTTCCATGACCTGGTTATTGTAAATAGTGCTGCAGTGAACATTGGGATGCATGTGTCTTTTTGAATTATGGTTTACTCAGGGTATATGCCCAGTAGTGGGATTTTTGAGTCATATGGTAATTCTATTTTTAATTTTTTAAGGAACTTCCATACTGTTCTCCATAGTGGCTGTATCAATTTACATTCCCACCAACAGTGCAAGAGAGTTCCCTTTTCTCCACACCCTCTCCAGCATTTATTGTTTGTAGATTTTTTGATAATGGCCATTCTGACTGGTGTGAGGTGATACCTCATCGTAGTTTTGATTTGCATTTCCCTAATAATTAGTGATGTTGAGCATCTTCTCATGTGCCTCTCGGCCATCTGTATGTTTTCTTTGGATAAATGTCTATATAGATCTTCCACCCATTTTTTGATTGGGGTGTTTGTTTTTTTGATATTGAGCTGCATGAGCTGTTTGTATATTTTGCTTCATGGACACTAATTTCAACTATTTAAAGGACTTTCAAGTGGAAGACAGGTTAGACCTGTGTCCCTTATGGCCTTAAAAGGTAAAACAGTGTCAACAGGAAGTATGTTTCAGCTCAAAATGGGAAAGAACTCTAATGACTAGAGATGCCTGAAGATGCGGTGCACTGCCTTGATGGGAGCAAGTTGACAGGGCAGTAATGGAGGGATATCTGGGGAAATGAGTAGGCTCTTCATCAGAGGGTCCCTTTCAACTCTGAAGTCCTACAGTTCTGAGTGGGTGAGGAACCAAGCGGACCTAAGAAATGATGAGCAGAGAGGATGTGAAGAGGGGCAAGCAGAAAGCTTATGAAATGCTTGCGGGCCTTAGAGGACTTTCATGATTGGCTTGGGTAGGCAGTGACTAGACAGCCAGGAAGATAAGAGACTGTAGGACAGAACTGGGGTTTGGGAAGACAGGAATTGACCATCCCCTCATTCCTTCCTGAAGAGACATATGAGCGGCTTGAGGCTGACAAAAAGAAGCAGGTCCACAAGAAGCGGAAGTGCCCTGGGCCCATAATCACCTACCATTCAGTGACAGTGCCACTAGTTGGGGAGCCAGGCCCTAAAGAAGAGAATGTCGACGTAGAAGGGTGAGTGAGTGAACCTCAAGGGGAGAAGAGGAGTGCAGTTTCTCCCTTCTGTATTCAGCTTGTGTTCCCTCAGCCCCATCTCACTTGCTTTCCTCACACAGCTCTCTAACACCTGAGTATCTTTCAGATTCCTCTTCCTGTCATCTCCTATTTTTATTTTAGC
The DNA here is from genome assembly GCF_002837175.3 of Physeter macrocephalus. Classification (NCBI taxonomy): domain Eukaryota; kingdom Metazoa; phylum Chordata; class Mammalia; order Artiodactyla; family Physeteridae; genus Physeter; species Physeter macrocephalus. The sequence continues at coordinate 74,834,851 of NC_041217.1, forward strand.
CTCTCTCTTCTCCTTTTCTGTTTTTCCATCAAGCTCTGCTTTGTTTTGTCCTATCACTTAATAGATTCTCTCAGAATGTTGCCACCCACTGCCGCCTCCTCTTTCCTCACCTGTCTGATCTCTTTATCAGTTTTCTCTCCTCAGCTTTTTTAAATTTTTAAATTATTTATTTATTTATTTGGCTGCGCTCAGTCTTAGTTGCGGCGTGCATGTGGGATCTAGTTCCCTGACCGGGGATCGAACCCGGGCCCCCTGCATTGGGAGAGAGGAGTCTTAACCACTGGACCACCAGGGAAGTCCCTCGGCTCTTTGTGTTTTTCTCTGTCTTTTCCCTCAGACTTGATCCTGCTCCCACAGCTTCTGCAGTGACTCCCCGTGCTGGGACTGGACCCGTCATCCCTCCTGCTCGCTGCTCACGTACCTTCATCACTTTTAGTGACGATGCGACGTTTGAGGAATGGTTTCCCCAAGGGCGGCCTCCAAAGGTCCCTGTTCAGGAGGTCTGCCCAGTGACCCATCGCCCTGCCCTGTACCGGGACCCTGTTACAGACATACCCTACGCCACTGCTCGAGCCTTCAAGATCATCCGTGAGGCCTACAAGAAGTACATCACTGCCCACGGACTGCCGCCCACTGCTTCAGCCCTGGGCCCTGGCCCACCACCTCCTGAGCCCCTCCCTGGCTCTGGCCCCCGAGCCTTGCGCCAGAAAATTGTCATCAAATGAAGGGATGTCTAGTCCTTAGAAACCTCTTTCCTGTCCTAACTTGGGGCTCTTAAGTTAGGGCTGTTAAGAAGCCTGCTTCTCCCCTTTGTCATCACTGATCTTTGTCCAGCCCTTCTCTGTATTTCTTTCCCTATCTTTTCCCCTAGTTCCTACTGCTTTTGTTTGTGTTTTTTAATCTAATAAAATAGAAAGATCCCTTTTGTCTGGTGTCTAATCTAGGTTGGGAGCAAAAAGTATTTGTGAATGTCTGAGTATATATGGGCCTTTATATTTGTTTGATAGCATTTACTATGAGTTGCCCTTTTTACTTATTTATTTTTTTAAGGGTTATTTTTATTTTTTGGCCATGCTGCGTGGCTTGCGGGATCTTAGTTCCCTGACCAGGGATTGACCCTGAGCCTTCAGCAGTGAAAGCGCCGAGTCCTAACTGTTGGACTGCCAGGGAATTCCCAGAGTTGCCCTTTTCGAATTGTAAAATATTCATTCCTCCAACAGTTTATAAACCTTAAATTTAGATACCAAAACAAAATCCTTATACTCACCTTTATATCTCTGTATAGTCACTGCTTTGAATATAGCAGGCACCAAATAAGTAGGAACTGTGTGGTTCTCATAGAACTCGTTTCTAGGACTCGGGCTTGTATGAAAGGGAGGAGGTGCCATGGCTCTTAGTGGCCACTAGAGGCTCTCAGGGCTGGGCAGGGTATGGGGGGATAATGGCCATTCTGACTGGTGTGAGGTGATACCTCATCGTAGTTTTGATTTGCATTTCTCTAATAATTAGTGATGTTGAGCATCTTCTCATGTGCCTCTCGGCCATCTGTATGTTTTCTTTGGATAAATGTCTATATAGATCTTCCACCCATTTTTTGATTGGGGTGTTTGTTTTTTTGATATTGAGCTGCATGAGCTGTTTGTATATTTTGCTTCATGGACACTAATTTCAACTATTTAAAGGACTTTCAAGTGGAAGACAGGTTAGACCTGTGTCCCTTATGGCCTTAAAAGGTAAAACAGTGTCAACAGGAAGTATGTTTCAGCTCAAAATGGGAAAGAACTCTAATGACTAGAGATGCCTGAAGATGCGGTGCACTGCCTTGATGGGAGCAAGTTGACAGGGCAGTAATGGAGGGATATCTGGGGAAATGAGTAGGCTCTTCATCAGAGGGTCCCTTTCAACTCTGAAGTCCTACAGTTCTGAGTGGGTGAGGAACCAAGCGGACCTAAGAAATGATGAGCAGAGAGGATGTGAAGAGGGGCAAGCAGAAAGCTTATGAAATGCTTGCGGGCCTTAGAGGACTTTCATGATTGGCTTGGGTAGGCAGTGACTAGACAGCCAGGAAGATAAGAGACTGTAGGACAGAACTGGGGTTTGGGAAGACAGGAATTGACCATCCCCTCATTCCTTCCTGAAGAGACATATGAGCGGCTTGAGGCTGACAAAAAGAAGCAGGTCCACAAGAAGCGGAAGTGCCCTGGGCCCATAATCACCTACCGCCATGGCTGCTGAGCCTGCGCGTCCGGAGCCTGTGCTCCGCAACGGGAGAGGCCACAGCAGAGGGAGGCCCGCATACCACAAAAAAAAAAAAAAAATAAATTAAAAAAAAAAAAAAATAAATATATATATAAAAAAAAAAAAAAAAAAAAAAAAGAAATGATGAGCAGAGAGGATGTGAAGAGGGGCAAGCAGAAAGCTTATGAAATGCTTGCGGGCCTTAGAGGACTTTCATGATTGGCTTGGGTAGGCAGTGACTAGACAGCCAGGAAGATAAGAGACTGTAGGACAGAACTGGGGTTTGGGAAGACAGGAATTGACCATCCCCTCATTCCTTCCTGAAGAGACATATGAGCGGCTTGAGGCTGACAAAAAGAAGCAGGTCCACAAGAAGCGGAAGTGCCCTGGGCCCATAATCACCTACCATTCAGTGACAGTGCCACTAGTTGGGGAGCCAGGCCCTAAAGAAGAGAATGTCGACGTAGAAGGGTGAGTGAGTGAACCTCAAGGGGAGAAGAGGAGTGCAGTTTCTCCCTTCTGTATTCAGCTTGTGTTCCCTCAGCCCCATCTCACTTGCTTTCCTCACACAGCTCTCTAACACCTGAGTATCTTTCAGATTCCTCTTCCTGTCATCTCCTATTTTTATTTTAGCCTCTCTCTTCTCCTTTTCTGTTTTTCCATCAAGCTCTGCTTTGTTTTGTCCTATCACTTAATAGATTCTCTCAGAATGTTGCCACCCACTGCCGCCTCCTCTTTCCTCACCTGTCTGATCTCTTTATCAGTTTTCTCTCCTCAGCTTTTTTAAATTTTTAAATTATTTATTTATTTATTTGGCTGCGCTCAGTCTTAGTTGCGGCGTGCATGTGGGATCTAGTTCCCTGACCGGGGATCGAACCCGGGCCCCCTGCATTGGGAGAGAGGAGTCTTAACCACTGGACCACCAGGGAAGTCCCTCGGCTCTTTGTGTTTTTCTCTGTCTTTTCCCTCAGACTTGATCCTGCTCCCACAGCTTCTGCAGTGACTCCCCGTGCTGGGACTGGACCCGTCATCCCTCCTGCTCGCTGCTCACGTACCTTCATCACTTTTAGTGACGATGCGACGTTTGAGGAATGGTTTCCCCAAGGGCGGCCTCCAAAGGTCCCTGTTCAGGAGGTCTGCCCAGTGACCCATCGCCCTGCCCTGTACCGGGACCCTGTTACAGACATACCCTACGCCACTGCTCGAGCCTTCAAGATCATCCGTGAGGCCTACAAGAAGTACATCACTGCCCACGGACTGCCGCCCACTGCTTCAGCCCTGGGCCCTGGCCCACCACCTCCTGAGCCCCTCCCTGGCTCTGGCCCCCGAGCCTTGCGCCAGAAAATTGTCATCAAATGAAGGGATGTCTAGTCCTTAGAAACCTCTTTCCTGTCCTAACTTGGGGCTCTTAAGTTAGGGCTGTTAAGAAGCCTGCTTCTCCCCTTTGTCATCACTGATCTTTGTCCAGCCCTTCTCTGTATTTCTTTCCCTATCTTTTCCCCTAGTTCCTACTGCTTTTGTTTGTGTTTTTTAATCTAATAAAATAGAAAGATCCCTTTTGTCTGGTGTCTAATCTAGGTTGGGAGCAAAAAGTATTTGTGAATGTCTGAGTATATATGGGCCTTTATATTTGTTTGATAGCATTTACTATGAGTTGCCCTTTTTACTTATTTATTTTTTTAAGGGTTATTTTTATTTTTTGGCCATGCTGCGTGGCTTGCGGGATCTTAGTTCCCTGACCAGGGATTGACCCTGAGCCTTCAGCAGTGAAAGCGCCGAGTCCTAACTGTTGGACTGCCAGGGAATTCCCAGAGTTGCCCTTTTCGAATTGTAAAATATTCATTCCTCCAACAGTTTATAAACCTTAAATTTAGATACCAAAACAAAATCCTTATACTCACCTTTATATCTCTGTATAGTCACTGCTTTGAATATAGCAGGCACCAAATAAGTAGGAACTGTGTGGTTCTCATAGAACTCGTTTCTAGGACTCGGGCTTGTATGAAAGGGAGGAGGTGCCATGGCTCTTAGTGGCCACTAGAGGCTCTCAGGGCTGGGCAGGGTATGGGGGCTGTGTATATATGATCTCCCACTACCCCCCACCTGGCCAGAGCTAAAATAATAAAATGCTGAGCTCACTGTTCCCCCACCCTCTCCCCCGTCACTGGGCTCCTCCTGCTGCCAGGACAGTGCTCCAGTAGAACAGACAGACCAACCGACAGAAGGGGAGGTGAGAACGGAGGTGGCCACCAGGACTGGTAGGTGGGGAAGGCAGGGGCCTTATGGATCAGAGCCTGGTGGGAGGTGGGAGGAGAAGAGTGGCTCCTATTGGGAATGAAATGGAGTGTGTGCCTCTGTCACTCAGCACGTTTCTGCCACTGTCTTATGTTCTCCCTTAACTGTAGTTTACATTGTCAATGTAAGTATCTCACACATTTTCTGAATCTTTCATATTCAGTATGGTGTGTATGTGTGGCTTGTGTTTATTTTTCACATTGTAAAAGATCATGCAAGTTTAATCCTCTCACTGTTTTTAGAGAAACTTTATTCCATTTATAAGGCATTTCCCACCCATTAGACTGGTGTCACCTTCCTGTCCAAAGCCAGGGACAAATTATGGGAACTCAGTACCTGCTTCTAAGGCCATACCACCCTTCCCCCAACCTGGAAGTCCCCCAGCTCTTCTGAGCCCTTGCTTTGCCTTAGGATTTAGAATTTTAACAAACATAGTGAAATCTTGATCCAACACAATAAAAGAGGAAATGAGGGTAGAGTCAAGAGCACTGTCTTTTCCCCCCCGCAATCCTCCTTGCTTTCTTAAGCCAGTTTCGGAAAAACTGGATTATGGGGAAGAGAGGAGGAATTTCCCTGAAGCTCTCTGCCTGCCCCTCTTCCTTTCAATAGGAACTGGGCTTGGGGCCAGCTGTGCTTGAAGGGCTCCCGGCAGCTGTGCTAGGGCAAGAGGCACGGACAGTCGAGGTAATAGGGGAGAGGTACTGCCAGGATTTCTTATATACTGGGGAAGGCAAATTCAGCCTGGATGCCTGGGATCCCCATCCGGAGTGGGTGGAAGCTGTGGGAGCCAGAAGGAGGCTCTGGTCCTAGCTAAACAACCTAGCCTTCCCCCATCTTCCCATGCCCAACTAGGTCTATCCTCCAAGGCAAGCAGTTTATTGTTCTGCCCCACTGACCTGTCTCTTTGTCTCCCTGCTGCGTCCATGTACATCTTTCCATTGTCCAACCACTTTCCCCATGTACCCCAGGCTCCGTGAGTGCCACACTGTGGGGAGGGGGTGGGGGCCATCATGTCATCGTATCAGAAGGAACTGGAGAAATACAGAGACATAGATGAAGATGAGATCCTAAGGACCTTGAGCCCTGAGGAGCTAGAGCAGCTGGACTGCGAGCTACAGGACATGGACCCCGAGGTAGGGGCTCTAGCACAGGGTACCAGGGGCAGTCCCCAGGCATTTGGGAAGGGTGTGGGGCCCTGGGTGACTGAGACCAGGGCTATCTACAGGGCCTGGAGTCCCAAGAGGGTCAGGGGAATGGTGTCTGGAGATGTTTTAGGGAGCCTTGGAGGTGCCCCAGGTCAGAGAGGAGATCTGACTTGCTCCCCAAAACTCATCCCTAAGAACATGCTCCTGCCAGCTGGACTAAGACAACGTGACCAGACAAAGAAGAGCCCAACGGGGCCGCTGGACCGAGAGGCCCTTTTGCAGTACCTGGAACAGCAGGCACTAGAGGTCAAAGAGCGTGATGACTTGGTTCCCTACACAGGCGAGAAGAAGGGTATGGAGACCCTAACATCCATGCCTCCCAGAACCCTAATGGTTGTCTCTCAAATGTCCCCTCCAGCTTCCCTCTCACCTTCCAGCTCCTAGCTGCCCAGGGACTCAGCTGCCTACACCTGCATGCCAGCTTGCACTCTTCAGCTCTTAGAAGAGATCAAGGGGACCCAGGAGTCCTGAGCTTGTAGAGGACTCAGGCTTTACGTGGCTCCTAGTGACCCAGCATTCCACCTCCTGGAGAAGGAAAGGAATCTGGAGGCCAGGATCTTAGGAGAAATGACCTGTACCTGAACCATCCTCATCTCCCCATCAGGGAAACCCTATATTCAGCCCAAGAGAGAAATTCCAGTCCAGGAGCAGGTCACTCTGGAGCCTGAGCTGGAGGAGGCACTGGCCCACGCCACAGATGCTGAGATGTGTGATATAGCAGGTGGGCAGCTGTGGGAAGTTGAGGAGTTGGGAAGATCTGGGGCAGGGGCTCCTAACCATGGCATGGGGTTAGCGGGGAAGGCCCTGAACCAGGATGTGGACGTTTTGAGAAAGCCTCAGGCAGTGGTTTTAACTTTTTCTTACTTGTTTATGTATGTATTCACTCATCTTTACATTTAATAAGTTAACAACTCTAGGGCAATTTTACAGGGATTATAAAGCAAAACTATTCTGGCTGAAAACAGGAGGGTCTGACAGACTCCCTCACCCTGTAGTGTCCCCTTAGGGATCTTCCCTCAGCCCTGTCTCAATGTTTTAAAAACCACTGCCTTACACAGTTTAATGGAAGGGACCCCTGGGACCAAGGGAGAGTGGAAGAGGTCAGCTTTCAAAATGCAACAGAGGACTTCCCTGGTGGTGCAGTGGTTGAGAGTCCGCCTGCCGATGCAGGGGACACGGGTTCGTGCCCCGGTCCGGGAGGATCCCACATGCCGCAGAGCGGCTGGGCCCGTGAGCCATGGCCGCTGAGCCTGCGCGTCCGGAGCCTGTGCTCTGCAACGGGAGAGGCCACAACAGTGAGAGGCCCGCGTACCGCAAAAAAAAAAAAAAAAAAAAAAAAAAAAAAAAAACAACCCAATGCAACAGATTCAGAATGAGGTCGGTGGGGGCCCTGGTACAAGTCCATTTTTCTCATTCCCTGTCTCCCCTCTGCTTACTCTCTCCAGCCATTCTGGGCATGTACACACTGATGAGCAACAAGCAATACTATGATGCTATCTGCAGCGGAGAAATCTGCAACACTGAAGGCATTAGCAGTGAGTGTGTTTGGGAGCATGGCACCCAGGGCTCTTGGCAGGCAGTCCCTGAGTCTGAGCAAAGGTAGCAAAGGGTGAAACAGGTGAATCAGGGAGAGGACACGATGCATAAGTCATGAGAACCAATGGGGAGGAGATTGTGGGGGACATGTTGGGGTTTCCTTCCTGCCCTCACCCACCAGGTGTGGTGCAGCCTGACAAGTATAAGCCAGTGCCAGATGAGCCCCCAAATCCCACAAACATCGAGGAGATACTGAAGAGTGTTCGAAGCAATGACAAGGAGCTGGAGGAGGTGAACCTCAATAATATCCAGGTATCTGACTCCCATCCCCTAAGCAATAACACTGGGATAACTCTGCTGACATATATGAGTCCCCTAGCCCACCAATTCCTATTTCCCTTTGATAGGACATCCCGATACCCATGCTAACTGAGCTGTGTGAAGCAATGAAGACAAATACCCATGTCCGGAGCTTCAGTCTGGTGGCCACAAGGAGTGGTGACCCCGTTGCCAATGTAAGGCTAGCTGACATCCCTAGCCCTCTCCCTGCACCCTGACATGCCCCGCTGGCAGGGCTGACATAAAGGGTTGCTTTGGGGGTGCTATTCCCATCATGCTTTCTTAGGGGAGCCCTGCTGGAGACTCCTACCCTCAGTCCTATGACTCACCGCTCTGAAATCCTCAGCTCATCTTCCTGAAGAGCCACAACCCTCCTACCCACGCCAACTCCCCTGCGCACTTTGTCTCCCTGCTTTCCTTGCTACCTACTCCCACACCTGCCTCCCTCAAGCCCAACCCACAGCTCAAGGACTCTTCTCCAAGAGCTGTGTTTCCCTCTTGCTCCTGTTCTTTCTCTCCTCAGTCATCTGTGAAACTGTCCCCTAACCCTAACCCAAGTTCCTACTACCCAGGCGGTGGCTGACATGTTGCGTGAGAATCGTAGCCTCCAGAGCCTGAACATTGAATCCAACTTCATTAGCAGCACAGGGCTCATGGCTGTGCTGAAGGCAGTTCGGGAGAATGCCACACTCACTGAGCTCCGCGTAGACAACCAGGTCGGCATTCCCTTCCCTTCTCCTGGTCTTTGCAGTCAGCTAATACTCACTGAGCCTCCTCCCTGAGGCAGCCACTGGGGCAGGATCTCATCTGATTTTGTTTGAACTCTCCTCCTTTGTCCCTATGAGGGGAGCCAAGGCAGCACCTCTTATCACCCACTCTGGAGAAACAAGCCTCTTTGACCTCCCAAAGGGTCAGTGGTCTAGGACTGTGAACAACCGAGACAGGGTGGGTGACAGCTTCCATCTCTCCTTCCCCCAGCGCCAGTGGCCTGGCGACGCAGTGGAGATGGAGATGGCCACCGTGCTTGAACAGTGCCCCTCCATTGTCCGCTTTGGCTACCACTTTACACAGCAGGGGCCACGAACTCGGGCAGCCCAGGCCATGACCCGGAACAATGAACTGCGTGAGTAGCTGCAGACGTGGTGTGTGGGAGAGAGGGCACGTAGCTGCAGAAGCTGGTGGATGCTCCTGAAAGCTGACTTAGTGACTAACAGCCTGGGGTGCTGCCAAAGTGACTCACATGAGAAGCTCAAACCCCGTAGGTGATCTGAAAGTAGACAGAAAAGCTCCTCTGCCCAAATATACCAGAAGAGAGGCGGAGGGAAGCTACATATACCTGTTTGGGGGAATGGTATTTTTATTTGGTGCGTTGTTTATTTTGTTAATGTGAGGGGGGAAGGGCATGTTTGGTGGCCTAAGACATTACCTCTTTATGAGTCTGGCCAAGGAACTAGAAAGAAGAAGAGCACCTTTGCAGGAAGGAAGAGATGGGATAATGGCTTGTGTTTACTCTTCTTCCTTTACAGGTCGCCAGCAAAAGAAGAGATAACACTACCCTTCCCTTTACCAACGAGAACTCAGAGCCCTGAAAGCTTAAACCCTCATCTTGTAAATAAAGGCCCTTCTGTCCGCTCTGCCTGCCTCCTTCCTTGGGCTTTGGGGTGGAAATCTTGGCGCTAACCCCCAAGGGTTACTGCCAGTTCATCAGGGGATTATTTATACTCTGGGGATCAGCAGGCAGGGAGGTTCAGGTTACCAGCAGGAGGTGGGGGAGCTCCCTCCCTTGGTGTTCCCCATAACCCTGCCAATGCCTTTAGTCTCTTCTACTTTCACAGGGTGGCCAGCCCTGGCCCTGTTTCTTGACATGTCCTGCCCCTCCCCGCAAACGCCTACCCACAACCCCCATGTTATTTGAAGGAAGAAAGGACTTTGAGTGGAGGTGGAGAAGGCAGAAAACATGAAGGGCAAAAACCTCCTTCTGACAGACTTATTAATAGGGCACCGGGCTGCATGCAGCTGACGCTTGGCATGACTTTGGTAGAAGGTGGGGGAGGTGTTAGAAGTATGGGGAGCTGTGTACATTGCAGAGAAGAATTGGCTGGGCTGAGAAGGAACAGATCTGAAATCCTGAAACAAGGAGCCAGACTCAAGGAAAGTTAGGCTCCCAGCACCCGCTGTAGTTTATTTGTGAACTGAATGGGGAAAGAGGGTGTCAGTCCAAGGGGAGATCAGGGGGTTCCTCTTCATCAGAGTCAAACTCAACATTTTCATCTTTTACCCATCGACCTCGTCCATCTGGGATCCATCCAGAGCTGGAAACATCAGAAAAAATAGAATTGGTCAGGAAAGGAAGTTTATTAAGAAATTAGTGGGGATAAGTAAAAACACTTGAAAAGCTTTGAAAAAAGGAGGGTCAGAGAGAAAAGGGGAAATCTGAGGAAAGTGATTCTGCATACTCACCTTCGAAGGGTGAGGTAATGATCCAGGGCCCGTCTTCTTGTGGGGCTCATAGGTGCAGGGGATGAGACAGTTGCTGACTCCTTGGTCTGTGAGCCAGCCTCAGGCTCAGGTTCTCTACTGATCTTCCCACTTTGGGGTTCAACCTCTGGGGGTGGCAAAGGGGAACGAGAGACAGAGGGACGAAGGGCTTCTGGTCTGGGTAGAGAAGAATCAAAGTCTGTAAAAGTAGTAAAGGAAAGGGCCAAATCTCCTGTGACTCCCAACCCCTTAAAGCAGTGCTTCCTAAACTGTGTTCCTCAAGATATTAATAAGCGTTCTGCATAAAAAGGATTTTGGAATCCAGTGAATTTAGGAAAGGCTAAGTTAACTTTTTTAAGGTTGCTTTATTTATTTATTTATTTATTTATTTGTGGTATGCGGGCCTCCCTCTGCTGTGGCCTCTCCCGAGCCCCACTACAGCATTTTGAAGGTTCTGAAAATGTAATAAACCAAGAAAATAAAATAAGCTGTATAAAACTAAAAAGGGGGAAAGAGAAAAAAGTATAATTATTTGCAGATGATATGATTATAGGCATTGGGAATCCAAGAAATGCAATTTTAAAACTATTAAAACTGAGGCGTCTATGTAGTGGACATCTGTTGTTTTGGTTTGCCCAGCATTCCTTCCTCCCTGCTTCTGGTAATAGCACTTCTCTTCCTTTGGAGATCTGTTACTCCTTCACTGTCCTTTCAATAGAGTCCTGGTGGGATGAGCAATGTTAGTACTTTGCCCCATTCCCCCTTTGCACATACAGCTGGGCATCTAACCCAGGATGGACTAAACATAATATCAAATCCTGCTGGACACTGTGGCAGCGCCAAGAGGTAGGTATATGACCCAGACCAGAGATCTAATACCTTCCTTGGAATATTCCAAATCAGAGGTAAAGAAGTAGCCTTCTCTTTTCTTCAGATCTTAAACCATAAGTAGACCCCAGAGTAGTTGATAGCTGTGTCTCTACCATGTGGAAGAGTCTTAGAGAATGAGGCAATACAGAGAAGAGAGAGGCTGAGAAGACAGATGAAGAAATGAGTGCCTAGGTACTGGCTAGACTTGAGTCTCTGGATCCAGGTGTGTCTGGGATCTGCCCTGTCCTTCCCAGTTATATAAACCAATAAACTCCATTTTCCTCTTCAGCTTATTCAAGCTGGGTTTCTGTCACTTGGAAACAAGAGTCCTAACTAATAATACAAGCTGGATGTAAGATAAATGTACAGAATCCCATAGGTTTCATTTTTCCATGTTTCGAAGCATTATAAAGTGGTTCCCTTTTTTTTAATTTTCCAACATTTAATATAAAATTTTTTTAACATACAGAAAAGTTTAAAGAATTTCACAATGAACACCAATATACCCACCACATAGATTTTACAATTAACATTCTATTATTATATTCCAATAGCTTTCTTTTATTCTAGCAATACTAGAAATAGAAACAGGAAAAAGAAGTATCCCATTCACAGTAGTGGAAAAAGGTATGTGTGAAATGTCAACCAGCAAAGACAAATAAGGGCCCCCCCAAATTCTGCTCTCTCTAGACAAAGGATGAGGAAAGGACCAACCTAGAAAGACAGAAAATTTTAGACAACTGATGTACTCTAGCCAAACGCCACGGAAAAACTGTGCCCCACCGCTCGCCCATGCCACCCTGGGCAGGCTACCTCGAGGCGGCCATCCCACTTCTCCTACCCTGGCCCGCTGAGTGGAGACCACGTGGGGAGCCTGGTGCCAATCCCCCTTTCCCTTTCTTAGAAACACTAAGACTCTACATCTTTTAAACTACCAAATCCTGGCTGAGCTAGCTGCTCAGTTTAACAGCTGAGCTGCAACACTGCACAGGCAGCCATACCTCCAGGACCAGGACGGTCCCCACTGCCATGGAATAGACGTCATACTGTGCTGCTTGTCTGCTCAGGGACAGGCTCAGGGTCCTCATCGCCTCCAAGTACTGCCTGCGAACCTCAATAGCAAGGTGGAAATCAGTTTCCTGAGAGGGATCAGGGGATGGTGGTCAAGTGGGGACTTCTGCATTTGCTTTGTTGTGGTTGTTTTTTTTTGGCTCCCAGCACCTGCTGTAGTTTATTTGTGAACTGAATGGGGAAAGAGGGTGTCAGTCCAAGGGGAGATCAGGGGGTTCCTCTTCATCAGAGTCAAACTCAACATTTTCATCTTTTACCCATCGACCTCGTCCATCTGGGATCCATCCAGAGCTGGAAACATCAGAAAAAATAGAATTGGTCAGGAAAGGAAGTTTATTAAGAAATTAGTGGGGATAAGTAAAAACACTTGAAAAGCTTTGAAAAAAGGAGGGTCAGAGAGAAAAGGGGAAATCTGAGGAAAGTGATTCTGCATACTCACCTTCGAAGGGTGAGGTAATGATCCAGGGCCCGTCTTCTTGTGGGGCTCATAGGTGCAGGGGATGAGACAGTTGCTGACTCCTTGGTCTGTGAGCCAGCCTCAGGCTCAGGTTCTCTACTGATCTTCCCACTTTGGGGTTCAACCTCTGGGGGTGGCAAAGGGGAACGAGAGACAGAGGGACGAAGGGCTTCTGGTCTGGGTAGAGAAGAATCAAAGTCTGTAAAAGTAGTAAAGGAAAGGGCCAAATCTCCTGTGACTCCCAACCCCTTAAAGCAGTGCTTCCTAAACTGTGTTCCTCAAGATATTAATAAGCGTTCTGCATAAAAAGGATTTTGGAATCCAGTGAATTTAGGAAAGGCTAAGTTAACTTTTTTAAGGTTGCTTTATTTATTTATTTATTTATTTATTTGTGGTATGCGGGCCTCCCTCTGCTGTGGCCTCTCCCGTTGCGGAGGACAGGCTCCGGACGCGTAGGCTCAGCGGCCATGGCTCACGGGCCCAGCTGCTCCGCGGCATGTGGGATCCTCCCAAACCGGGGCGCGAACCCGGTTCCCCTGCATCGGCAGGCGGACGCGCAACCGCTGCGCCACCAGGGAAGCCCCAAGGTTGCTTTATTTTTAATCTTAAGACTTTGTAGAGCCCTTAAAATACACTAATATTACTATTCTTCAAATAGGATTACAAAGCACCACTTCCCAAACTTTTTTTTAATTACAAGATTCTTTTTCCTGAAATACAAGTTAACACCTCCAGAACACTAGTATTCCTCAGATTACAATGAGGAAAACAATCACTTTAGAGCCATCTATCTCCTGTCCCTCCCTATCTCTGGCTTTCCCACCCCACAGACCTGTACTTCCGGCGGCAGCAACTGTTATAGTGAGGAGCTCTGTGCAGAGCACTCTGGGTGATAAGTCGAGTCTGGGTTAACAGAGGAGCCTGGCATGGAGATGGGAGACAGAGTCAGAGCCTTCAGAGCTAGAAAGAAGCCAAAGCCCTTCAAGCCTAAGGTGTGCAGCACAGTCCTGCCTGGAACACAACCTCCCCGCTCTGATTACCTCCGCTTTGGTCTCTTCCCTCCTCAGTTCATTCTGCTCTCTTGGATTCTGCTCCATGCCCTTTCCTGGCTGCTTCTTGCCATAGAAAAGCTGCAAGCCTGAGGAGAAAGGGGAAGAGAATTAAAAGCAGAGCACCAAGGGTGGTCTGAAGAGATTTTAAGGGTTTATTCTCCATTCTCTGTCTTCTCCCAAACTTACTGGACAGATGTTTCTTGCCTGCACGGTGGGCAGTCAACATGGCCAGAGTGTCCAGTACAGGTCGATGGGGACATATGGCACAAGCAAAGCTGCGGAGGAGGAAAGGAAAAGATAATTGGCCCCAGAGTTGTGGAGTCTCGGCCATAGGTCCCACCTCGTCCTAGCACTCCTTTCCAAAGCCCAGCTCCCAAGTCTCCCAATGTCCACCAACCACATCCCTGTCGCTCATTCCTAGCTAAAGAATCTTAGATACTCCCGCTCTCCTCCTTAATAACAAAAGTTTATTGGGCATCCCTGGTGGCACAGTGGTTGAGAGTCCGCCTGCCAATGCAGGGGACAAGGGTTCGAGCCCTGGTCCAGGAAGATCCCACATGCCGCAGAGCAACTAAGCCCGTACGCCACAACCACTGCGCCTGCGCTCTAGAGCCCGCGAGCCACAACTACTGAAACCCGCGCACTTAGAACCTGTGCTCCGCAACAAGAGAAGCCACCAGAGTGAGAAGACCGCGCACCACAACGAAGAGTAAGCCCCGCTCGCCGCAACTAGAGAAAGCCCATGGGCAGCAAGACCCAACGCAGCCAAAAAAAAAAAAAAAAAGTTTATTGACCCTCTAACCGCAGAACCCTTAGGCTTGATCCACTCCTCGCCCTCACCGTCCATCCCGTAGCATCAGCGCCTCATCCTCTGGGATATAACTGGCCAGCAGATCCCCAACTCTTCGTTTCTGCAGGAGATAGAGGAAGACGTCCGGACGGGATAAAAGTGAAATGATAGGGACCAGGACTCAAAGGGAATAAAGACCATGGGGAGAGCAGAGATCTGGGGCGAAGAAGGGGTCAACAGCAGCTCTAGTCGTCTGGCTCCCTCAGCACCACCCCCCACCAGTTGTTGTCACAGCAACAAAAGAGCTCCTTCACATCCTTCAGAGGGCAGGTGAAGCTGCTCCAGACGCTTTTCCCTCGCGCTTACTTTGAGCACATTGAGTTGACTCCAATCATCCCCTTCCCTCTTGAAAGACATCACGACTGTGAGCCCCAGAAATGATCAATTCTACGGCTCCGCCTTCGCCACTCCTTTCGGGCCACCGTAGCGAGAGTGGGACCGCTACCTTCCTTCCTGTCTCTTTCCGGTTGGCCCCCTTACTTCCGGGGACGCTCTTCCACGCATGCACTGCGCGATCCCGGAAGCCCGCCCCTTGCCGGCGGATGGGGACTGCATTTCCTATGGTGCCCTGCAACCCCGCCGGCGCGGAGCCTTTAGGGGAATGAAGTCTTTTTTTCAAAGAACTTGACACCGGGCTGGATACAGGCCCCTGCATCTTGACAGATTCGAGGGTTTGGAGGGACAAGAACCTAGATGTGGAGCCCGAATTTGAGGGTGTGACTAATTTGATGCGGAGGGTACCTTTGAGGATCGCTGAGGGGAAAGTGTGCTGTAGACTCTCGCTTTCATCACGCGCTTCTTCTGCGGCCACAGCCCCCCTGGGGTGGGCCTGATTTGTTCCTGACCCTAGCAGGCGCACCCCGGGACGGGGCGGAGTCGGGGTGTTGTGGGGCCGGGAGGTCGGGCTGCCGGACCTAGGGGCAAACTGAGCTGAGTGTTGAGGAGGCTGTCTGGAATTCAAAGGTCAGAGGTCAATGTCGCGAGTTGTTGTGGGGAATCGAAAGTCGGAGGGGTGCTAAGGAGAGACTCAGGTAGGGACTGAATAGTCGGAGTACAGATTGGTGGGAAAGGGGCTTGGAGGGAGGAGAGGCGAGGGCTGAGAGGTCGCGTAGTGCCGGGGGAGGCGGGGAGACTTAGGACAGAAGACTGAAGGGGAAAGGAATCCTCTAAGTCTTAGAGACCCCGGGCCCGTCACTATTGGTCACTTAGACGGGCCTCCCGCAGTTGCAACCTCAGTTGTCCGCAGGGTGAGGAGATGGCTTCTCCCTCTAGACAGGCCCCCCTTGGCGGGTCAGGACTGCTTCAAGGGAGCCGGGCTCGTTCTTATGGAAGCCTGGTGCAGTCTGCCTGCTCCCCGGTGAGGGAAAGACGCCTGGAGCATCAGTTGACGCCCGGAGACACCCTGGCTGGACTAGCACTCAAATACGGGGTGACGGTGAGTCTAACAGGATTGGGACGCAGACATCCACTTAGAAGAGACTTATTTCTCATGAGTAGGTAGTGGCCCTCTAGGCAACTTCCCCTGAAATTTTCTTAATTGTGTTTAAATTAACTAATTGTGATAAATTAATTGTGGTGTAAGTCTGGTCCACCTTTGTCTTTTGGTTTGTGTTCCCATCTCAGTGTTGCACTGTCTGGTTGGGACAAATCCTGTCCCACTATCCCAATGGAGGGGAGCAACTCCTATTTATTACTCCAGTCACTATACTAAAGACTTTACATCTATTAGCCCATTTGATCCTCACATCCCTATCAAGCACACAAGTATTGTCCCCTTTTTACAGATGAAGAAACCGAGAATTAGATTGGTTAACCAGTTTGACCAAGGTCAAATAAAGTGTTGAAGTGAAAATTCAAACAGGTCTGACTCCAAACCTTGTACTGTTAACCACATAGAAACATTAATTGAGCGTGATTAAACATTTACAGCAAACAGTGGAGAGCTAGTTTTTAGTCCTAAGTTCCCTACGTGCCTGTCTCTTCTTGTTCTTTTTTCCTCCTCAATGCTCTGCCCTCTTCTTTTCTGGAAGGTGGCCTCCTTGGTACGAAACAGGTACTGTCTATGCCAAGCATTTCAGCTCCTGCATAGGGTGTATTTGGTAGGTGTAAAAATACATTGCTTTAAAGTTGATAAAGGTGGTGTTTTTTTTTTCCATATCCTGTTGAATTTAGCCAACATTTTAATGCTTGGTATGTTTAAAGCACTGTGGTAACCACCTGGGGAGACAGAAACATAAATAAAGTGTATAGTTGCAGCCCTCATGTAATTTACAGTCTAGTGAGATATGGACAGGGACACAAATAATGATTGTAGGTGACAGAATGTGGTGAGTTCGTAGAAGTGTTAACAAAGAGGGGGAAGTCAGGAAAGAAGACTGATTTTTATTTGGAAGGGGACATCAGTGCAGATTTTAAGGGAGCCATCGCAATGGGCCTTGAAAGACTTGGACGTTCTTTCCTCTATGCTCCTCTCTATAAACCTGTGTAATCCAGTGGTTTACACCTTTTACATCTTTGTCTTTCCGGTAGCCTGTACTCTCTTTAAGGGACAGAACTATTTCCTTTCAATTTTATATCTCTAGAGCCTGGCATAGTCCCCAGCACATAAAAGCTTAATAGATGTTTTTAGGATGAATGAATTATGGCTAAGATTTCCACACATGGAGATTTGGGAGTATAGTAAAGTGAACATTTCAAGTAGAGGGATGGCCTAAACAAAGGAAGTAGATGTGAAAGTACTGAGCAGTGCTTTCATCCCAGCAGAGGCTCAGAGGCCATGCAATGAAGGAAACTGCTGCTAGTGAATCAACAATTTTTTTTTGAGGTTTTCTTACAGCCCTGTACCTTTCTGAGTACAGAAAACCTCTGTAGTCTAGTGAAGAAGAGTTTTAGGTTCTGGCCTCATTCTGCTGCTTAGTAGCTGAGTGACTGAATAGTCAATCACTTCCCCTGTTTGGATCCTCAGTTTCTTATCATTTGTAAAATGAGGAAGATGTATTAAATTTAAAATTTAGATAAATCAGTTACCTAAGTTATTACCTACCTGTCATTTAAGGAACACTTACTATGTGCCAAGCCCTATATATTATCTCATATTTCTCTGTAAATCTTTATGAGGTAGATGTAACTATTTCCATTTAAAGGTAAGGAATATCACTGTGTTGTACATCTGAAACTAATAAAATATTGTAAGTCAATTATACTTCAATAAAAATAAAATTTTAAAGATAAGGAGACTGAAGCTTAGAGAGATAATTTGCCATAGACTATATACAACTAGTCTAATTAGTAGAGCTAAGATTCAGACCAGGTTGTCTCATTCCAAAATCCTCACTTTGAATTGCTCTATTAAACTAACTAGATTCTAATGACCTTTCTAGCTCTTGGCTCAATGGAATTGGAACAATGTCCCCTTATATGGTACTGCTAGGAAATAATAACAGCAACAGAAAAGGACCTAGGATATTATCTAGACAAAAGAGACCTAGGATATTATCTAGGCAAAATAAAATGAATAGCATCAAAGCACTTGGCGAAGAAAAAGTACAGGACTGCAAGCCATTTTTAACTTTTTTTTATTGTTCAGATCAATCTGATTTTATTTTTAAACTCATTATAGCATAAGATTTTATAAGTCAACTTTATTATAGTAGTCTTGCCCTACAGTGGAAACAGCTTTGATATTTGACAGATATAAGAATTATGATTTCCCAAACTGGTGCCATTATGGAATGGATTGTTAGTAAAACTGGCTGCCTGGCCTCGGATAATAAAATACTGACATACTGTGTCTGTGGTTCCTATATTTTATTATCTAGTTTATTTACTCATAAAGCATTAATGAGCCTCTGCTGTGTGCCAAATTTGTGCGATGCTGAGGAGTGCCTTAGGCATACAGAGACAGCAAGTCACCAACCCTGCCCTTAAAGGACTCACAGTTTGGGCAAGACAAATATGCAAAGAGATGAATAACAATATAATAGGGTAGGTATTATTACAGCAATATTTACAGTATGCAATGGGAGCCCTGAAGAAGATAACACAAAGGAATGATAGTTGATGAGAAGTTTTCCAGGCAGAGAAGGGAGGAGTGGAGAAACATTCCAGGCAGATAAAGACGCAAAAGGGTGAAAGATCATGAAATGTTGGAAGAAAAATAAAAAGTTCAGGATGGCAAAATGTATAAGTGGCAGAAGAAGGGAGGTGTGGGTGGACTTCCTATGAGAGCTAGATTGAGAATGCCCTTGAATGCTAATTTGGATTTTTTTTTTTTGGCTGCACCACGTGGCTTGTGAGATCTTAGTTCCCTGACCAGGGACCGAACCCGGGCCCTGTAAGTGAAAGTGCTGAGTCCTAACCACTGGACTGCCAGAGAAGTCCTGCTAATTTGGATTTTATCTCGGAGCCAATGGGGAGCCATAGAAGGTTTATAAGCAAGGTAGTGGGTTGGGGCTTTCCTGGTGGCGCAGTGGTTAAGAATCCATCTGCCAATGCAGGGGACACGGGTTCGAGCCCTGGTCCGGGAAGATCCCACGTGCCGCGGAGCAACTAAGCCCGTGCACCACAACTACTGGGCCTGTGCTGCTCTAGAGTCCGCGAGTTACAACTACTGAGCCTGCGTGCTGCAACTACTGAAGCCCGCGTGCCTAGAGCCCATGCTCCACAACAAGAGAAGCCACCACAGTGAGAAGAGTTCACGCACTGCAGTGAAGAGTAGCTCCCACTCACCACAACTAGAGAAAGCCTGCGCACAGCAACGAAGACCGAACACAGCCAAAAATAAATAAATAAATAAATAAATTTATAAAAAACAAAACAAAAATTGTTACAGTACTCAGAGGAGAAATATTAAGAGTCTGTTCTAAGTCAATGGCAGTGAATGTGAAGATGATACCAGATGTGAGAGATTTTTACAGCATTTTTGTTGACCTGTTAGGTATGGATCATGAAAGAAAAGTATGAGTTAAGGATGACATTGATATTTCTACCTTGGGAGGCAGGTAGATAGAGAAGGTGATGTCAGTCACTATGTTCAGTGATGAATAAATAGGTACTAAATAAATATTTGATCAGTGAAAGTATTAATATAATAAGAAAAGCATTCCTGTAAGGAGTAAAAAGGCCCAGAATTCTAGTTCTAGCTCTGTCAATAACTTGCTAGGCAAGTAACTTAACCTCTCTGAACCTCAGTTCCTTCATCTTTAACAGTAGTTAAAGGGACCCCCTAGGGGTCCCTAAGACCCTGTAGGGATCCACAAGGTCAAAACAATTTTCATGGTAATAATAACAAGACTTTATTTGGCTTTTTTATTCTCATGAGTGTACTGTGTTTTCCAGAGGCTACGTGACATGTGGTATTGCAGCAGATGCATGTAGAGGCAGATAGGAGAATCCTGTTGTCTTCCATTAAGTCGGACATTAAAGTGATTTACAAAAATGTAAAACAGTGCCTCTGTTCTTGCTACATGTTTGTTGTTTTTGTTTTGGAAAATATAGTTATTTTTCATCAAAATATTTATGTTAATATGTAATGGAAGTGTTTTTAAATTTTTTCAGTTTTAATTTTATAATACCTTAAATATTGATAGATGTGATCAACATAAGTAAAAGCTTTTTTCCTCAATAATTTTTTTTTTTTTTTTTTTTTTTTTTGTGGTACGCGGGCCTCTC
>NC_041217.1:74854989-74860920 GCF_002837175.3 Physeter macrocephalus
GCCATGGCTCACGGGCCCAGCCGCTCCGCGGCATGTGGGATCTTCCCGGACCGGGGCACGAACCCGTGTCCCCTGCATCGGCAGGCAGACTCTCAACCACTGCGCCACCAGGGAAGCCCCTCAATAATTTTTTAAAATGTAAAGGGGCCCTAGGACCAAAAAGTATGAAAGCTACTGATCAATAAAATAGGGATAATATCAGCCCACTGTAGTTTTTGTTGTTATAGGATCAGATAAGACTTTGTAAAATCACTTTAAAAAGCATGAGGTGCTATACAAATATAAGATGGATTGTAATTACTGTCATTAACTGTGGTGACTTTTTTTTAAAGATGGAACAGATTAAGCGTGCAAACCGCCTTTATACTAATGACTCGATCTTCCTGAAGAAAACCCTCTACATCCCCATCCTGACAGAACCCAGAGACCTGTTCAATGGTTTGGATTCTGAGGAAGAGAAGGATGGAGAGGAAGAGGTACAGCCAAGTAAGGATGAAGTTGGGCCACACTCAGCTGAGAGGAAGAAACAAGAGACAGGTTCGGGACATGCCAATGGTGAAGTCCTTCCCACACCTGGCCAGGAGCCCCCCATTCACGACCTCTCTGCCTCTGATTTCCTTAAGAAGCTTGATTCACAGATCAGCTTGTCAAAGAAGGCTGCTGCCCAGAAGCTGAAAAAGGGGGAAAGTGGGTGAGTCTTGGATGGGTCCTTTTAAGTCCCTCCATAGACCCTCTGTTCCCCCAACCATACCTGACCAGACACAAAGTAAGTAATTCCAGTGTCAGCAGAAGCAAGGTGAAACCTTTCCCTCAGGTGGCCGCAACACAATGAGCAGAGCCTATGGCGGTTGGAATGGGTAGAGGCACTGGGTAATGGTTCTGTGTTCTCAGTGGAGTGAAATAGTTGACTGTTCTTACTGCTCTGATGGTCCATGAAGGAGCATTAGGATTAGGATTTCTCCAGAGGGTACTGAGACTCCATCTTAAGGCAACCAGCTCATGTATATTAGAGAAGGACAGCTTCCCACGTACTTCTTCGCTCAGCCTAGTCTCAGCCTCTTCCTTTGATCTGTTGCTCTTTCCCCCTTTCCTCACCTGCAGGATACCTGGGGAGGATTCAGGTCTTCACCTGAGCTCTCCTCGGATGCAACAACGAGCAGTCCTAGGTCCCGTGCCTCTGACCCGGACCTCTCGGACCCAGACACTTCGGGACCAGGAGGATGAAATCTTCAAACTCTGATGTCTCCAGAACTGATTGAGAGAAGCCAGATGTTGAAGGAGCAACTTGAGGGAGAGAGGAGCCTGAGGTGAGGCTCAGGAACATGGCCTCCCAGCCCACCTCCCTTACTCCTGCCATCTTCTGAGCCTCCTTGTCTGTCAGGAGTTCCTTGGTCTGGAGCAGTTCTATTGGCAAGGGTAGGGGATGGGAAATAGACCCCTTCTCAGTTCTGGGGCTGAATCTAGAGTTGTCCTTTAGATTCAAAAGGCTCTTTTAACATCCCTGCTGCCTTTCCCATCCCTTTCACCATTCCTTGGCCTTAGAGCAGGGAGGCAGGGACTCTCACAGACCCGAACTTCCTCCCCATCTCCAACTATGTTACCTAATTTATTTGGTGCTATATTGAAGTATTATTTATTTGCTATATCTTATTCTTTCCCACTATTAGCTGAAAAATGGGATTTCTGTAGCCCTGGGATGAGGGGAACCCAGGAACAGTAAGTGAGCCAGTGACTCTTGGCCCACCTTCCCCACCTTCTTAGCCAGCCATGTTATTGAGAACGGGCAATCAGTGATCTAGCCCCGCTGCAGGGAGTGGCAGACTGTGCCTCGCCCCCAATCTCAAATGAAAGAATTTGGGCTCAGTCTTGACTAACCAGGTCACTATAACTTTTTCACAACTCTTGCTCTGAGAAAAAAACAGCGATGTAGGGTCCTGAACTCTCCATGCCACCAGTTCACCCTTCTAATCTGCTTCTCTGTTCAGCCTGTGTGAGGCTAAGGGATGGAAGAAGAATTGCCATGGAGTTTGAGGAGGAGGACAGTTGTGGGAGTCTTTTTCTTATATCCTCTCCCGACCAGAGCCTATTGATCTATGTCTTGCTCCTCACTGCATATTTATTTGCAATTTGTAGCACTGATCTGCGGTACAGTTTTTTTGAGTTTCTTAAACAGAAGAAGTAGGCAAGGGAACCCCAGTGATGCTGGAAATATGCCTCAGTCTCCTGTATGGAAATGGTGAGAGGTGGGATGAGTGGTGTTTACATACCTCTTTCCTCTGTGATGATCATAAGATACAAGAAGCTGCAGAGATTAAACATTGAGCCCTGTGCATGTTTTAATAGTTTTATTTCCTCTGTGAGACTCTCCCCTGCCCTAGCCCCTTCTTACTGCCCTCTGGAGCAGAGTCTCTGGTATCTGTCCAGACTCTGCCTAGAGCTGAAGGTCTAGGATGTCTCTAAAGGCTCCCTGCGCCCCCTGTCTTTAGTGTCCCCAGAGGAGTGAGATGGGCTACACCCTCTTCCCCTGGTTCTGAGGGGAGGGGGCTTCCCTGTTTGAAAGGTCCCTTGTGGGGAAAATAGAGATCCAAGTTTCGCTTCATCTTTTTCAGGCAGCTTTGTTTCCTGTCTTGGGGCTGGAGTAGGAGAGAGGCCTCAACCCTCAGCATTGCTTCTTCTCCACCAGCAGTTGGGCGTGGGGTGGTCTCAGAGTCACAGGCACTCTTGGGAAAGACTGAAACCTGAGGGTTGAAAAGCATTAGTGCAGATGAGCAGGGTTAGAAAGCCCATTATCTGTTGTTTTCTCAGTCAGCCATCTTGCCAAGAAGGAACGTGCCGGGGTCAGGGCTCTCAGAGCTTCCCCTCATCCAGCAGCTTCCTGAGCCCATCACAGATCTTGCCAAGGTGCTGAGTGTAGTCAGGCCCATAGAGGGCCGTGAGCAGGCCTGGGTCAGAAAAGTGATCGAACACATGGCGGATGCGGCCATGTGACTTGGGTGTGAGGTGGCGCTCCACCAGCTCCAGCAGCGCATCCCGGCACTCGGTCAGCAGGCCGGCCAGCACAGCAGCCTCAAAGGTGAAGTCCACCTCACCGAAGCTGAGTGCGGTCATGGCGCCCTGCCGCAGCTTCTGGCGAAAGCGGGTAGCCAAGGCCAGCTCGCTGGAGCTGAAGCAGCCACTGCGGTGCAGCACGGCCACCTTGACGGCCACCTTGATCAGGTCCTTGATAACTCGCTGGGCCTGGGGCCTGCTGTGTGTGTATTCTTTGGACACACGGTAGAGCTCATCTAGCACCTCGCTGCTCGTCTCATCGACGAAGAGATGAGCCACAGACCGACCTGCCATCTTACTCAGTAGCTTCTTCTCTGCTTGCAGCGCTAGACTCTTTGAATTGAAGGGCTCCATGATTCCTAGGGAAGGGTTAGATGGGGGGGTATGTGGTCAGTCACTAGAAGAAAGGCCACAGGCTTCCTTAGAGAGAAATGGCTTTTCCCCTTTCTGTCTCTTTGGTTTCTATCTCATCTTCATCTTTGTTTGTCATCTTTCTCCCCCTGGGCCCCCTCAGTCCTCTGTGCATTGTTTCCATTTTTTCTCCTTTTATACTGTAGGAAATCATGATCTCTAAAACCAGAGGAGCAGTGATAGCTTTGGCTGGAGGAATGAGGGCGCACCAGACGCTAGCGCACCACAAGTTAAGACCTCTGGGGAAGTAGGCTGTTGCTACTACAGTGGAGAAGATAAAGCTTACCTGGCAGATAGTTCTCACAGCTGCCATTTTTGGACACTGACTGGGTACCGTATATCTATGAGGTGTAGGTATTACTATCCTTGTTTTACAGCTGAGCAAACTGAGGCTTACGTTAAATAATTTACCCAAGGTCAAACACAACTGTTTTTCTGACTCCAAAAGCCCATGTCAGCTAGTGTGCTGTACTGCCTTTAAAGACGTGAGAAATATAGGGGTCCTGGGAGCCCTGATAAAAATAATAATGAACATTTATTGAGAACCTACTATGTGCCAAGTGCTTTATCTCAGTCTTCCCAACCCTTTGTAAGATAGGTATCCCCAATTTGCAACGAGAAAAATGAAACTAAGAAAAATTAAGCAACTTGGCTAAAGTCACTAGCAAATGATAAAAGCGGGCTTTGAACCATATAATCCAAAGAAGCCTCCTTCCCTTGGAATGCTCTCAATGAGGTTGAAGCACACTGAGGAATCGTGAGAAACAAGCACCTCAAGACAGTCCTAGAGGTCTCAGGTCCTCTGCTGGGACTGTGCTGAGGACCTCCTGGTGGCACATCAGCTGCAAGTATCCAGGGCGCTCTCCCCATGGTCTTTGCCTGTGGTGGTTCTGCTTGTTTTGCTTCTTACTTCCCCCTCCCCTGCTCTGCAGGATGTGGCTCTGACCGCAGTGAGGAGCAGTCTTGCCCTCTCCCCCAAACAAAATAGGAGTCTGAAGAAGCAGGGGAGGTGCATAACTGGGAGGAGGGGTGGTTCTCCCCCAGCTGAATCGGTCCAGTGGGAGTCTGGAACCTTGCTCTGCTCCCGGCTTTGCCTGGGGCTTTCTGGACCACGCTCTACATCCGGAAGAGGAGATTGCCCCATGTGAGCCTTCCTTCCTCCTTGGCCTTCCTGCTACCCAGCTCTCCACTGCCCCCGTTGCCATCTCACGTTTTGTCCACTGTCCTCTCCCCCTCTCCGTGTTTCAGTCTCCTGTTTTCTCTTGTCTGAGTCCTGCCCTGTGGCCCTCTGGCCATGCTCTCCTGCTGGCCCCTACGTCTACCTCCATGTCTCCTAAGATCTCCTTGCACCTCTCAGTAGTCTGTCACATACCGTTACCCACCGCCATCCCTCAGCCCTGCCCCCACCCAAACCAAACCATGTCTTTCTGAGGCTGCCTGGCCCCAGGAAGAACTGAGCTGGACCTCCCCACTGGGGGCTCAAGAATTCTATCAAATGAGAGTCTCACAATATGGAAAGCTCAGGCTGACAGAGCTAGGACTCTTCTGCCACCATCACCCCTAAAGCCTACCCTCTGTCATTGCCTGGTCCCTCACCTGCTGCGCCCTGGGTGCCAGTCTTGCCTTGGATGTTCCGGGAGAGCTGACAGAATGGAGAAGCTCCTAAGTGAGAGGCCCTTTGGCCTGGCCCCACCCCGAAGCCCCGCCTACCTACTCTGTGCTCAACCTCCCGTTCATCACACTGTCACCAAGAAGGTCTATGACCCCGACAGCCTCCTAGAAATAAAAGGTCAAAGGGAATAGTACTCTGTAGGAAATAGTCTTGATTCTTTGAGGTGAGGAAGAGGAATTGTACAACTCCTGCCCCCAAGTTGTCTGCCTCTTTCTATCCTTGCTGTCCAGTTCCTTGAGATCTTGTTCTCCTTATATGTCTGTGGTAATGGGGAAAATGTTAAGTACAGATTGTTGGGGTGGGGGGGTCCGTGCGGAAAGTTCTGAAGATTGAACTGAACTTAGACTGGAGACACCAGAGGCAAGTTAGAGATCAGGAGGTCGGAGTGTGTCCCTGGAGTCTCCAGGGATGGGTGGCGCTGTGGGGCGACATTACCACGAGCATACGCTTTCAGTGTCTGGCTGGGTAAGGGGGTCCCCACCCTTAATACTTAAAGAGAGACGAAGGTGCTGGGGTCAGGGCTGCCGAACTAGATATGACCAGCAGGTGTCAGCACATCATTGACCCACTAGAGGCAGCGCTCTCACTGTGCTTTATAGCTGCTAACAGGTTACAAGAAGCGGCAGCACGTATACTAATCTCACCCGTCAGAATGGCCATCCTCAAAAAATCTACAAACAATAAATGCTGGAGAGGGTGTGGAGAAAAGGGAACCCTCTTGCACTGTTGGT
The DNA here is from genome assembly GCF_002837175.3 of Physeter macrocephalus. Taxonomy (NCBI): domain Eukaryota; kingdom Metazoa; phylum Chordata; class Mammalia; order Artiodactyla; family Physeteridae; genus Physeter; species Physeter macrocephalus. The sequence goes on from NC_041217.1 coordinate 74,860,852, forward strand.
GGGAATGTAAATTGCTACAGCCACTATGGAGAACAGTATGGAGGTTCCTTAAAAAACTACAAATAGAAC
>NC_041217.1:74861515-74863666 GCF_002837175.3 Physeter macrocephalus
GCAAGAGGGAGGAGGTATGGGGATATATGTATATGTATAGCTGACTCACTTTGTTATAAAGCAGAAACTAACACACCATTGTAAAGCAATTACACTCCAATAAAGATGTTAAAAAAAAAAAAAAGAATGAAGGTAAGGGACTTCCCTGGTGGCGCAGTGGTTAAGAATCCACCTGCCAATGCAGGGGACACGGGTTTGAGCCCTGGTCCGGGAAGATCCTACATGTCGCGGAGCAACTAAGCCCATGAGCCACAACTACTAAGCCCGGGTTCCACAGCTACTGAAGCCCGAGCGCCTAGAGCCCATGCTCGGCAACAAGAGAAGCCACCGCAATGAGAAGCCTGTGCACCGCAATGAACAGTAGCCCCCACTCGCCGCAACTAGAGAAAACCCATGTGCAGCAATGAAGACCCAACGCAGCCAAAAATAAATAAATGTATAAAAAGAAGTTTTTTTTTTTTTTAAAAGAAAGAATCTTACAGGGACTTCCCTGGCAGTCCAGTGGCTGAGACTCTGCGCTTCCAAAAAAAAAAAAGACCCCGTTCTTCCAGGGTGCAGGTTCAGTTCTGGTCAGGGAACTAAGATCTCACATGCCTCGCTAGCTAAGACCCCACATGCCCACACGGCCCCCCCAAAAAAGAAATGTGCTTACATTTATCTCCCAGCCTGGTCAGGGAGATAAATGTAAGCACACATAACTGTTATACAAGTCAAATGATGTCATTAGCTGTAACAGAAGTTTAAGGAATTATGAGAGTAAAGAGAAATTTAGATTATTTCTGATAGGAGGGCTGAAGAGGTGGACTTCGAAGGATGGATTTAACTACTTACTAGGCAGAGTGTGGAAGAAATGCTTCTGCTTCCCAGATAATGGAGATAAGCATAAGCCATAGAGCAAACAAAGATAATACAGGGCATGTTCAGGAAGTGGTGATTTATTCTGTATGACTGGAGCATAGGTTGTTTGAAAAAGAAGTGAAGAAGGAAAAAGACCAGATCATGAAAGGCTTTAAGGGAGTTGCTCAACACTTCAGACTTTTGCTGTAGACAGTAGGGAGACTTTAAAGGTTTTTGATCGGGGAAGTGAAATCATTAGCCCAGTGGGACTAGGTTAGAGGCTTCAGCGAAATTTTAGCTGAGGAAAGGGCATGCTTAAAAGGAAGTGATCACTGGTATAGCTTGCTTAAGCACAGTATGAGAACCAGTGAGAGACCCTGAGAGCTGGTGGTTTTATAAGAAGTTCTAACAGAAAGGGAAGAATTGGATCATTGTCTGGTTGTGAAAAGTTGAAGAGTAAAGATTGAAGTTCAGAAGTGGAGGCAGTCAGCATACCAGTGACTCCAAAACCATTGGTTCTCCTCCTTGGAGACAGTGATTGGGTCTTGGCTCCTTTCTTATTCCCACCTCTCTCAGCCCAGGTTCCAGAGCTGAGGGTCCTTGATACAACTTGGATTGGGAAATGTTAACAACTCCTTTAAGGAGTATGGTGGTAAAGGCATGAAGAGAAATGGAAAGGTAGCTTAAGGGGATGGGGAACTGGATTGACAGAGGGACTATTTTTAGCTTGGAGTTCGAGGACATTTGTAGGCTGAAAGGAAGGAGCCAGTGGAAAGGGAGGCTTAGAAAATGCAAAGGAGAGGTAATGTTTATGGAGCAAGGTGTGGGGGCAGATGGAAAAGAATGGACTGCAAGCTCAGGGGAGGGAAGTGAGAGGAAAGAACTGGAGCTGGCATTTGTTGGGTGCACTCTGCTAGATGTTATATAAATATCTCACTTCATCCTCCGATACCTTTATGAACTAAATGTCACTATCTCCTTTTCGCTGATGAAAAAGACTGAGGCTTAAAGAGGTTAGATAACCTGTTCCCAAATTAGAGAGCTAATAAATGGCAGACTGAGGACTTGTGTGATTTCCAAGCCTATGCTTTTTCTGACAACTACCTCACAGGTTAGGAGGTAATAACTTCAACCTTATAACGAATGTGGCAGCATTCTATTCCTATACTCTCTATTAATTCACTGATCACACACTCAGGGAACAATAGTAGGTGGCACTACCAAAATCACAGGAAAACTAAAAGTCCTTTTTAAAAGAACTATATAGGGCTTCCCTGGTGGCGCAGTGGTTGAGAGTCCGCCTGCCGATGCAGG
>NC_041217.1:74863708-74885325 GCF_002837175.3 Physeter macrocephalus
GGCAGGGCCCGTGAGCCATGGCCGCTGAGCCTGCGCGTCCGGAGCCTGCGCGTCCGGAGCCTGTGCTCCGCAACGGGAGAGGCCACAACAGTGAAACAGTGAGAGGCCCGCGTACCGCAAAAAAAAAAAAAAAGAGAACTATATAATCTAATTGGATGATAAGAAGAGGAATTAACGTACAAGAAGATGCAAATACAGTAATACCTTCTGAATCCAGAATTCTGCTACCAGCTCCTTACCTGTTTACCTCTCCAGCTTTGCCTTATACACTGCTCTAGCTGTGCTGTAACCCTCTCAGCTCCTCCAATATGCATCATGGTTGGCTTCTCTCTCTCCCTCTCCTCCCTCTTCCTGTACTCTAGACTTTCCCACTTCTAGTGTCTCTGCCTGGAACGTTCTTCCCATGCATACCTCTGCCCTGCCTGGTTAATTCCTACCCATCCTTCAGGTCTCAGCTGGAAAGTCATCTGAAGCCATCATGACTGTGAAGCCATCGTGACTCCCTAAACTACACAGCACCCCTCTATTCCATAGTCCTGTAGAACCGCATACCTCCCTTATCATGATAATTACTCTTTATTGTAATTTGTGATTTTATTAACTGCCTCCCTACTAGGCTGTAGACTCCTTGAGGGCAGGGGTTATGCTTTAGTGCCTGGCACTAAATGCTCAATATGCTCAATAAATATTTGCTGAAAGAAGAAATTCAAAACACATCCAATAACCAGGAGATAAGGGGGAAATGGTAGCAACATAACAGTCACATGCAATAATGTTCGCTTGTTTCGCTCGTGGAAGTCTTTCTTTTATTTTCTCTTAATCTATACCCATTTCTAGTAATCTTCTCTGAACCCACAGCATATAATTAGTAGCAAATTAAAAGAGGAAAGAGGAGCTTTTAGAAGCAAGAACACTGATAACAATGAGCATTAACACAAATAACAAGGGAAGAGAAGGAAAACAAAAAAGCTGACAATTGAAAATTGCAGCATTTTTGGCCATGTGGAGGAGGAGCAAACAGTATTAACTACATATATTCTAGACTTTGGGGTCCTCACTGTTTACCTGGACAATTAAGTTCACAGTGCTTCCTCTGAGTGAGCAAAAATCTGGTTAAATGATGTCTTGAATGTGTGAAACACTTTGAGATTTACAAAACATTTCACCTACGTTATCTTACTTCATCTTGTGAAGTAAGCAAGCAGGTAAAGTGTCCACTCACAGGTGACAGACTCTGCCTTAGAGATAAAGTGGTTTATCTTACAAGGTCAGTCAGGGTCTTAATGACTCCTAGTTGTGGTCTTTCCACTATATAATCCATGAGAAATTAACAATATATTTTTGAATAATCCCTATTTGAAACAGTTAACATGAAAATGTCTTGCACTTAATTTGGTAAAATCAAACTATCTGGAAAAATACTTAGAATGGAACATTCCTGTGTTTCTGCTCAGCTGAGGTTTTACCGTGGTTAGGTTCAGTACTCTCATATCAGTTCAGAAAGAGAAAGTTCAGTGTGATTTGAAGCAGTTAAGCAAGACTTCAGCCTGACATAGCTGGAGGTAGCTTTCATCTTTGGTGCATTTATTTCTTCCTCTATTTACTATATGCCAGGCATTATGACTTAAGTGCTGGGAATACAAAGATAAGAGACAAACTTCCTGTCCTTAGACTAAGTGGTAAGTACCTATGAACAATCCAAATGGAAGTATCCAATAAGCAATTATAAAAGCGAGTTTAGAGTTCAGGAGAAAGACTGAGGTTGAATATCTATAAAGTTTATGGGGAGCCACATATAAATAGTTACTGTAACTGTTGGTGCAAATTATCTTGACCGGTGAGGGTATGTAGAGCAAGAAGAGGTAGCTAAGGACATGACCTAGGAAACACCAACATTTAAGGAGAGGTCAGAAAGGCTGAGAAAGAGAGGTCACATCAACAGAAGTGAAGCCATTCATTCATTTAAAAAATGTATCTAGTAAGTCCCTAGTCTTTGTTGAAAGAAAGAAGGACTCAGGAGCCAAAAGAGGAGAGTATTTCAAGGAAGGAAGGGTCAACAGGGCCAAATGCCATAAAGAGGGCCAAAGGATAAAGACTGAAAAGCTGTTCATTGAATGTGACAAGGAGGTCATTAGTGGCCTGGATGAGAACAATCTCAGTAGAGTGATGGGGGGCCAAAACGAAAATGATTGAGAAGTGATTGAAAAGGGGGAAAAATGGGTACAGCAAGAATAGATGACTCTACAAATTTAGCTGTGAAGGAAAGAGACAAATTGAGAGTTGACTAAATACAGGCAAGGATTAAGAGAAAGTTTAGAATTTTTTTTTCTTTTCTTCATGGGAGATATTTGAGCATGTGTATATGCAGAAGGGAAGATGTCAGTAGAAAAGGAGAGATTAGAAATAAAGGAAGGAGAAAGTATTTGAAGACATGTGGCATAAAGCACCTAAGTAGGAGATATAGAGTCAGATTTGTTCAACCAATGTGTTACTAGTTAATAGCTGCAATGTGCCAGGCACTGTGCTAACTGCAAAGGATAACTGCGGTGAGAGAGACAAGACAGCTGGGCCCTGCGTGAACGGAGCTTACAGTAAAGCAGAAAGGTGAACCTTAGACAAGCAGTACAGACGCCCCACCTGCTGGGATGAGAGAGCTGTGAGAATACAGCTAAGTGCATCTCTAGAGGGCAAAATGTTGGTGGGATGCTCGCTTTATCATCTCTATTTTTCTCTGAAGATGGGTGTGGGTTCTGCTAAGATGAGCAAGGAAGCTGTGAGGAAAGGAACTTGAGAAAGGATTTGACACAGCTACTTGTAGGGGTTGGGAGAGGGTAATTTTCCAAGCTCGGAGATCCTGAATTTATTAAAGGCTCCAATCTGTGGGATTGTGATTTTCTCCAGAAGACCCTGGGGAGTAGGATTTGTCCTTTGAAACAGCTCTAAGACTCTTCCATTTCTTTCCATACCCAATGTCACCATCCTTGTCTCACTGCCTCTCTCCCCTCATCCTTGAACCTTCCTGTTTTACCAGAAGGTCTCCTTATCTTGTTAAAATAAAGCATTTTGACAGTAACACCTTTATTCAAGAACTCAAAATGATGTCCTTTTCCTATCAAATTTTTTAACCTACTCACCTTGGTATTCCACGCCTTCCATAGTTTGTCTCCCTCTTCCCCTGTCCTCTGCTTCTAACTAGTATCTCTCTTACATATCAGTCACACAGGCCCTTTTGCTATCCATGCTTCAGGCTCCATGTTTACCAAGTAAAAGCTTTTGCTGAAACTATGTTCTTTGGAAGATCTTCTCCTTTCTTTTGCACCAAGCCAACTCCCACCAAAGTTCTCCCGGCCTCCATGATAAAATGTATCCAACTTCTTTCCCTGCAGTTATTATGAAGAGCACTTATTGTCTTTTCTTTCATTTATTAATTATATTCAATGTAGCTTTGGGGGGGATTTTTTTTTTGAGACTTGGTATTGTTTTATTTTAAATTAATTTATTTTATTTATTTACTTTTGGCTGCATTGGGTCTTCATTGGTGCGCACAGGCTTTCTCTAGATGTGGTGAGTGGGGGCTACTCCTCGTCGCGGTGCATTGGCTTCTCATTGCATTGGCTTTTCTTGTTGTGGAGCACAGGCGTGGGCATCAGTAGTTGTGGCACGAGGGCTCAGTAGTTGTGGCCCACAGGCTTAGTTGCTCCACGGCATGTGGGATCTTCCCAGACCAGGGCTCGAACTGGTGTCCCCTGCATTGGCAGGCGGATTAACCACTGTGCCACCAGGGAAGTCCCTTGGTATTGCTTTTTAATCATTTAGTACATGTAAGTCTTGTTTCAGTTCAAATAGATGGTCATTTTCTTAAAGACTGGGACTATATCCCACAGTGGGTTGTATTTGAAGTAAGTGCTTAATATGTATTGGATTGAACTGAGATTTTAGTTGGGCCCTAAAACTTTAAATGAGTTATACCTTAATCCCCATTCACTAATCTATTCAATAAGCACGTATTTTAATAGCTAAGCCCTGTGCTAGGAGCTGGGGACATTTCTTTCAATCTCTGAGTGCCTCTATATTTTGAGGTGTCTTTCTCCCAAAAACCTCTCTCCAGTCTTTAAAACAGCCCCAACTGACCACTGAATTACATTGGACCCAAGACACCCCTGCAGTTAACTTTGCGTAAGTATTGTTCCATTGTTTCTGATTCTGTTTATCTCATTGGTTCACCTTCCATTTCTGTCTCTGTGATTGTGTGTGTATATGTTTATATCTCTTGCTTACTTTGGGGCTTAGTCCAGTCAGTGATGCTACCCACCCTGATCTCAGTCCATTAAAGACTGTCCGGAAGTAGCAAACCCCTGCCCCTCTTTTCCTTCAGTCCAGAGACCAGGCCATGTTTGTGTGTGTGTGTGTGTGTGGGGGGGGGGTGCCCGCTTAGATAAAACCAACCAATAATATCAATGTCTCCCATGCCACCCACTATCCTAGGAATTTTGAGAACGTCTTTTGTCCCAGTCCCCACACAGGGAAGAATCTTAGCAGGTGGGAGCCAAGCAGTGATGTTTGAAGTAGCCTCATTCTTCCTCCCCACTGACATTCCTGGAATCAAAGGGTCTTTATGGAGGGTGGGGATGGAGAAGGAGCAGTTAGTTCTGCTGTTTGGAGGGATGTCCAGGGCCCTCTGAGGAAAGATGGGACATCACTAATCTTGTCTTCGGGGCAGTAAGTCTATGTGGTGTTGGGGCAGCTGGTTACTTTCCCTCTTTCAGGTCTCCGTGTCGCTCCTCTTCCTGTGTGACTCTCTGAGTCAGTTGGTCCCGATCTCCACATCTCTTTTTTGGTTTCAGCCCCACTCACCTGTCCTCTTCCATCAGCCAACATCCTCACTGCTGGCCACCCTGGCTTCCTGGCTCCTTAGTTCCTAGCCAACTGGCCCAACCCTATCTTGCTTTGACAGTAGGGGTAGGAGGGGAGATGACGGGGATAAGGAAAACTTCCTGGCGACATCTTCCTTTCCTTTCCCAGGCCTCAAGCCTTCAAGTGCATGCTAGGCCTCCCTTATCCGGGTCAGGATGAACCAGAGGAGGCACATGGGAAGAAATAAAGGGGTTGATTTTAAAAGAGTAGAGAGGAGGAACAGAAGTTTGGGGGCAGAGTAGGGGAAAGGTGTACCCAGGAGGAGGGTAGCCAAAGCCATTGGAGAGGAGAAAGAAGGGAGGGAGGGTCACGCCGGCTCTGACAGCCCAGCCCAGCCGAGGTCCTCGGGTTTCCTGTCTCTCCTCCCAGCTGCTGTTCCTTCCTCTCTTGTTGTAAGATTTCTCCCCAGGGCCTCTCCATGTTAAAGCGTGTGACCCCCTCCTCTGTCCGGGTCTCAGCGACTGTCCGTGGATCTCGCGCCTGGCTTTGGTCTCCAGCTCAACCTCCCGGCCAGGCCTTCTCGGTGGGCGGTGCTCCCGGCGCCCCTCCTCCTCCGAGGGCTATTGGTGGAGAGGTGTCGAGAAGGCGTTGTCTAGCCGGCCTCCGAGAGTCGGATTAGTTGTTCAGACCCCGAGGCGGGCCGGAGGCGGGTCCGGCCAGGAGGCGGGCGGGGCGGCTGGGGCTCGGCCCAGAGCTCCGGGCGGTCGCATTGTTTTCCTCCGCGGAGCCGCGGCGGGAGTGGGGTTTGCGACTGGGACCCAGGGCTCACCCGACCTGACAGCGCCCGGGAGCCCAGATCCAAGCTCCATCCAATTCAGACGTTCATCACGTCTCGCTAGAGCCCCAACCACCGATTGCGAACTCGGCGCGGTGCGCGGCCGCTGCCCGCCCGCTGAGATCTCTATTCCACTGACCCGGATCTCGGAGCAAGTACCCCGGAGCAGGGCTGGGGCTGCAGGGCGTCGGGGAGGATCGGGGCGCCTAAGGCTGGGTGCAAGCTTCCGAAGTGCCAGAGGGACCCGCCTGGGAGGGTGCCAGAGCGATGTGTGCTTGGTTGACGGAGAGGGTCAGCGGAGTTGGGGTGGGTGGAGGGAAGAGGGGACCGTGGCCGAACCCCGTCACGGGACTGTGGAGCGCAGGGTCTGGGCACCTCTTGCGACCCGACTTCTCTGAGTCGCATCCCTTGGATTGGAGAGCGCGAAAGGGATTATTTGAGGCGCGCACCGTACAGAGGGTGGAAAACCTGGTCTCTTTCCTCTCCAGCAGAGAAATTAAGGCTTCGAGACCCGTGGAGAACTGGACCCTCTCGTTGCCCCTGCAGGGATGGGAAGGGGAACACGTCGTTCCAGACTTTGGTGTTACAGCTGCACCTCTGTCCTTGTGCAAGCGGGAGCCTGAGCACCTCCCAGGGGGTTGGCTTGGGCATAGAGTCGGGAATGGGACCCCTGAGAAACACCAGTCCTAGTGCCCATATCCTTCCTTCACCCCACTCGCCCTGGGGCTTTGTTAGACCGAGGTCTCCCAAGGAGGAGAGCCCAGCTGGCGACTGCATCTCGAGCCCGCGGACCCGCTCAGCCCTGGCCCCAGGCCCGCCCTCATCGGTTCCAAGCCTCTGGCCCTGTTTCCCTGGCCTCGGAGACCCGCCTCCACTCCCCAACCCCCGCTCCCATCCCCTTTCGGTCTGCGCCTGCAGGCCCCTCCAGCCCCTCCTCCCGCTAACGTGGCTCTGGGACCCGGTCCCGGCCCAGACTCTCCTACCCGCCCCTCTCGGAGCCCCAGATCCAGTGAGGGGGAGACACGTAGAGCCCCTGGCCTCAGGCCCACCTCATGCGAAGCTCTAGACACCTGGATTATCCTCGTTGGGGGCTGGGTGGGAGGGAGGGTAGGTAGTAAGCCTGGGGCTGAGAGCTAAGGGTGGGGGGGAACTGTCTTGGAGAAGGGAACGTGCCCGTTCCGTGAGGCTCCTTGGCGCCCCCTCCCACCCCCCCGCTCCTTAGAGGAAGGTGGACTGGGGCGGGCGACCAGCCCGAGGGCTTCCTGCTATTGTCCCCCGCCCAGTCTCCCCTTCTCCATCCCTTCCCCAGCCCCCGCTAGAATCTGGCTTTGACCCGGGCCACTCCCCTGAGGTGGCAGCGGGGCCAGGAGGAGACAGAAGGGCTGTTTCCTCTTCCCAGCAAGGGGAGAACCTAGGAAGGGGAGAAAGAGCCGTCCAGGCCTCCCCCATTCGCTCCAGATGGGGGGTATGAAGCAGCTGGGATTGGTTCCGGCAGGGTAAGCCTTTCCCCAAGCCAGGGGTCGGATGGGGGCCGCTCAGATGCTGCTCCCTAAAATCAGCTATGGGAAGCCCCCTTAAAGATATGTCATAGTTAAGTCTAGGGGGCCAATGCAATGGCCAACCAAGTGTTTTTAGAGGCTGGACTAATCCTGCCTAAGGTGGGGGGTAGGGTGGAGAGAGATTGGGTGGGAGGGAGTCAAGGACTGCTCTCAGGGAAGAAGGAAGGGGCTGGGGGGTGCTTGCTATCAGAGCATTTTGCCTAGAAATGGAGAGCATGCAAATGAGATGCAAATTAGCCTCTATTGTCCCCAGCTAGGGAGCTTTTGCTAAGAAGGCTGCTGGATTCTGAAGGTTTTAATGTTGGAGTGGTCGTCATGCCCTCCAAACTCTCCCAGTCACCCCTTTTCCCAAGACTGGTCCTGCAGTTCCAGGAGTTTCTGGGTAGGGGCCAGCCCCAGCCCCTGCCCTCACATCTCTGGGCATGAAGCAGCCAGCACCTTTGTAATCAAGCTCAATGTCAATGTGCCCCCCACTTCCAGGGCAGCATTCTCCCCTACCCTAGCCTCATTAGACTTCTCCTGAATGTTCACATACACTTTTACTGGATGTGGTAAGGAGGTATAGCTCAGGCTCTTCCCTCCTTCTGTCCCTTCTTCCATCAGGTCAGAGGTCTCCTATCCCCCTCAAACCCCCACAGGAGTCACCACCCCAGGTAAGGAAAGGGCAACAGCTCCTGAGGGCAGGGGATGGAAACAGGCATGGCCTGGGAGCAGAAAGATGGTCTGACTGTTCTCCCCACTTGCCTGAGACTGAAGTTGTTTCCTGGGTGAAGATACCAGTTGCCCAGGGCAACCTGTGGGAGGGGGCAGGAGGGGGAGGATAGGAGAGAAGCTGTGTCCCTTTCTGTTCCCCTGGGAGCACCAACATCGGAAACATGGGGCGGAGGTGGCAGAGGGAGGCTTGGCCTTTCAGCACCAGAGGGTCTTTAGCTAGCTGACTGCTCTGCCCCTGGGGAGGGGGGGCCATCGTTAGGTGTTCCTACCCCTTCCCCTCCTCCAGCTTTCTTGGGACCCCATCTGGCATCAGCCTCCCCACCAGTGACGCTGGATTGGGGGTGGGGTACACTTGGGTCCTGGCTCCGAGAGTGGAGCTGTTGGGGAGATGGAATGGGCTAAGCCTGGAAGCCCAGGGTCTCTTCTTTAGGGGACATGGCGGGACAGGCAACTAAGGATTAGTGAAGGATAACTGTCTGTTCAAAGAAAGGAAGGAGTCTCACCCTTCCTGACCTGATTTCCCGAGCCTACTCAGCCCTTCACTTCAACTTCAGGGGAAGGCAGGAAGCTGCTGTACACCTCCCACTGTGGGTTCCAGCCAGGGTCAGCTTGGCTGGGGGAGGCTGATGGAGGCTGATGGGTGGAAAGGAGGGCTGTCTCACCATCCCTGCCACCATATCTATCTTTTCCTGGACTTTGGGCTACAATCGCCTGGCTGTCATTGAATTATTTATATTTTCATTCCAAGGCAGTCCGAAGAGGGAAGGGAAGGGAAGGGAAGGAGAGACATGTGCAGCCATATCTCCTCACCAGTATAGCCCCTCTATGCCTGGCTCCTCATAGCGGGTGGGTCTGCTCTTCCCCACATTAAGCACATGCAGTGGTTCTTAGGAGTCAGGGAGGGAACAGGGGGCTAGGGAGGCTGGGAGGGGGCACAGTGGTCGGGCAGACAGCTGCGGCCAGAGCTAAATTTAGCCTCTGATCTGGCTTTGATGCAGATTCATTTTTGGCTAAGACAGCCCCACTCCCCTCCCTACTCACTCAGCTTCTCCCTAGCAATGGCAAGGGCCCCAGAAGCGTGAGCTTAGACCAGGACAAAGACCCCTAGGCTGCCTCCCCCACTCTGTTCTTCCTCAACCCTAGACCATGATGGCTGCTTCGCAGCTGCCTCTACCAGGGCACAGCGCCTAAATTGCTCCCGGGTGCCATGGGGGTCCGTGAGGGAGGGGGAAGGCAGACATGGTGCCCTCTTCCTCCTCCCCAGTGCCAAGGAGCCACTATTTATAATTTTAAGGCTTCACTGTCTAATTATAGCTGAGAAGAGGTTAGCAAGAGGGGGGCCACGAGGTGTCACCTACTGAATGTCCCAGGCCCAGTCAGGAGAGAGGAGAAAAGGTTGAGTGAGAAGGCTGGGAGGGGGAGCAGGCGGGTCCTGTCCTTACCTGGGGTCATGCTGGCAGGCTTCTAACCAGCCAGTTTGGGCCAGTTGGACAGGGAAGGGCCTTGAGTGACAGTGACAGCTGGCTGGGACTGAGGCAGTGCCAGAGAGAGGGTTCTTCTCCCTACTGCACTGGGTCTTCTGGGGATAGACCTGGGAAGGAGTCCGCCTGCTTCAAAAGGTGGAGGAAATTTGACCCCTTCCCCCACTTCTCTGTCTTCTCTTTCAGGGCCAGCATATGGGTGAGGGGGCACCCCCTGGGGCCTGAGCTGCCCCACACAGGATGCCCCGTGACCCCCGCTTCATGCCCTCGCTGCTACTGCTGTTGCTGCTCTCACTTCCCCACGCCCAGGCTGCCTTTCCCCAGGACCCCCCCCCTCTGCTGACCTCTGACCTGCAAGGTGAGTGCTTGGTACCTTGCCCCCTCATATGAGCTCAGCACTCAGTCTTGGCAGGTAAACACTGAGACCCCTTGTGTGGGTGGCAAGGTGCAGGAAGGCTCTCAGTCTCAAGGAAGCTAAGAGCCTGACCAGAAAAGGGGAGAAGACAGGTAGAGTGAGCTGGCACCTCAGGTCAGTCACTTCTCATCTGTGGGCCTACCTCCTTCACTTCCAGGCAGCATTGTTCAGTGATAAAGAATGTGGACTCTCGGCCAGACCAAACCTTAGCAGGTTTGAATCCCTGCTAAGCTGCTCACTAGCTGTGTGAGCTCTTCAAGTTATTTAACCTTTCTTTGCCTCAGTCTCCTCATCTGCGAAATGAAGATAGTCATAGTATTTTACCGGGAATTCCCTGGTGGTCCAATGGTTAGGACTCGGTGCTTTCACTGTGGTGGCCCGGGTTCAATCCCTGGTTGGGAACTAAGATCCTGCAAGCCATGCAGTGCAGCCAAAAAAAAAAAAAAAAAAAAACTAATAGTAATAGTATTCTACCTCATAGAGTTATTTAGGGATTAAATGAGGTAATACAGGTAAAGTTCTGAGAACACTGTCTGGCACAAAGTAAATGATTTATATATGTTTGCTATTATTATTAGCTACAAAATGAAAGCTTGGGACTAATTCAGTGGTTCCCAACACCTCTTACCTCCCTCTCCACCACGTTATCACTACCAAGTCTAGGTCCCACCATGAGGGACACCACCAGCCAACTTTTTCTGAGAAGGACCTTTATCTGTTTGCAGGTTCCTGTTATATATGCAGGATTTAGAGTAATTTTAAGGACGAAGGAATGGCAGTTAGGTTATTGGGAGTAACTGTTGGGGGATAGATAAGAGCAGCAAACACATGTGCCAGACGTGGTTCGAAGCACCATACGAATGTTAAATCATCTCTCTCTGAACTCTGGGGTCCCTTTGAACGCTGATGACTGTGGTTTCCATGATCAGGCCAGGTGGATGCTGGAGTTGGTCAGAGGAGGCAGAAACCTTGGAGGGCTGAGGTGGCCTGTGAAGAGCCTTGAGGGGAGGGTGCAAAGAGAGGGCTGGGAGAAATGGGGTGAGTAAATGGTCCACATGGGACAGTGTACAATGTGGGAGTGAAAGGGAATTGCTAGCCCTAAGGCAGTTCCAAGAAGGGGTTGGGCTCAATTCTGGAGTCAGACAGACCTGGATCTCAGTTGGGGTGCCTGCCACTTCCAAGCTAAATGAGCTGTGCAAATTTCTTAATGGCTTTAAACCTCAGGTTCCTCATCTGTAAGATGGGGCCAATGTTAGTACCTACCTCATAGGGTTGTTGTCTGAAGTGAGACAATGCATCTAACATGCTAACATTAGTGTTTGGCAGACGTTAAGTGCTCAGAGTTAGCTGGTATTACATTTATTAATAGCCTTATTAATAGCTTTATTAATACCTCACAACTCATCTCACATATCCATTTTATGTCTGTGGCTGGGTTTCATCTGGTTGGAGAGGGTGTTGAGGGAGTACGTGGTATTCTGGCTGGTCCTCAGCGGCCACCTATCTGCGCCTTCTAGGTATTTCCCCATTATCCTGGTTCCGGGGCCTGGAGGATGATGCTGTGGTTGCAGAACTTGGGCTGGACTTTCAGAGATTCCTGACCTTGAACCGGACCTTGCTAGTGGCTGCGCGGTAAACTGGCTGTGGCACCATTGTGGGGCTGACAGGCCTGCTCCTGGGCAGGCATGGGACCTGCATGGCCACTGCAACATCTTGCAGGGGACACATGCAGGTGTATAAGCCATGGGACATGGGCATGCTAGGACCCAGAGCACAACTGCCAAGTTGTGGAGTAAGGGGAAGGAGAGAGGGCACTGTTTGTCCCTGAGCAGCTGAACACGGGCAAGGTGGGAGACTCAGGAGTTCAGGTGGGGATCCATGGCTTGGCTCTGATCCCTCCTTGCCTGTCTCTTCAGGGATCATGTTTTCTCCTTCGATCTTCAAGCCCAAGAAGAAGGGGAGGGGCTAGTGCCCAACAAGGTGAGGGGCTGTGTGGGAGGAGGTTGAGGCATGGAGATGAGGCTGGGAAAGGTCTAACGGGGATCAAGTGGGTAGGTGGAAGACTCCAAGAGGAGCCATAATGTGAGGTGGTTCCAGGTTGCCCCATGATTTTTCCCCTTCTACTTCTCCCGCCAGTATCTAACATGGAGGAGTCAAGACATGGAGAACTGTGCTGTGCGGGGGAAGCTGACGGTGAGGAGTGGGATGAGAATCTTGAGGGAAGGAGATGACCCTGCCTCCAGGCTCTGTCTAAGTGGCCTTCCACTGTGCCCAAATCCCCCCGCCCCACTTCTCTCATCTTAGTCCGCAGAAAATGTACAGGAAAGGGAATTCATGATTTTTAGCTTCCTTTACACACCTCACACAAAAGGAAAGTGAGGCTCTGCGAGGCCAAAGAACTTGCCCAAGGCCACAGGACTAGGAGTAGATAGCTTAGTTGGGACTTTACCCCACACTGCTCTACCTGGCTCAAGTGGAGTAGCCCTACTTCCTGTGACCCCCACCCCATCCCAGTCGGGAGCCCTGTCACTGACTGAGAATTCTGGATTTTCTAGGACGAGTGCTACAACTACATTCGTGTTCTCGTTCCCTGGGACTCCCAGACACTCCTTGCCTGTGGAACAAACTCATTCAGCCCCGTGTGCCGCAGCTATGGGGTACAAAGGCGAGGGCGGGGCAGCAGGACTGGAGTGGGAGAAGAACCCAAGCTGGGCAATCAGTTCAGTGGGGATGGACCAGCAGGGGTAGGGGAACAGGAGTGCCCAGAATGGAGGGGTCCGGAGGGGGTGGAGCAAGGAGGCAAGGGGACATGAGGAAGTGGGCTATGGAGCCAGACTCGCAACACCCCAAGGGGTCCAAGAACCTGTTTCCTCTGCCTCCAGATAACTTCGCTGCAGCAGGAGGGTGAGGAGCTGAGTGGGCAGGCTCGATGCCCCTTTGATGCCACCCAGTCCAACGTGGCCGTCTTTGCAGGTGTGCACCTGGGCATGTGGCTGGAGGGAATGCCCACGTTAGCCCCTTTCCTAATTTGGTCTTTCCCCCATGCTCCTGAGTGGAGGGTTAAGGTAGGGGCCAGGGTCAGGCCAAGGGAGGGGTGTGGGAGGCCCAAGAAGAGCCAAGATACGGATCCCTGAGCCCTCCCCTGACCCCACCCTACCCCTCCAGAGGGCAGCCTGTATTCAGCCACAGCCGCGGATTTCCAGGCCAGTGACGCTGTGGTTTACAGAAGCCTTGGGCCTCAGCCCCCACTCCGCTCCGCCAAGTACGACTCCAAGTGGCTCCGAGGTCAGGGCGGGCCTAGGGCAGGGAGGCTGCTCTTGGGGAGGAGGTGCAGGGGGCGGTCGATGGCAGGCAGATGGTAGTGGTGAGCATGTATGCAGAGGGGAGAGGCTGTGGGGGGCCAGGGGTTTCTGAACAGGTGTAGTTTCTCTTCCGTACCTTTCCTGTCACTCCCCCTTCAGAGCCACACTTTGTCCACGCTTTGGAGCATGGCGACCATGTCTACTTCTTCTTCCGAGAAGTCTCTGTGGAGGACGCCCGGCTGGGGAGGGTAAGGAAGTGGGCACCAGGGGTGGGTAGCTAGAGGGCTCTGCCGGATGGTGAGGAGCCAGTCATTCAGGGGAGAGCTCCTGGCCCTAATCTCCACAATGCAATCCCCTGGACTCTGAGGCCCCAACTTGGAGTAGCCCCCAGGGCTCTGCCCCCGCATCCTGCTAGGTCCCTCACCTTGACCCACATTGCCCGACCACACCCTTCCTTTGCTGTGCCCCTAACATTTGTCTCTTGGTGCTCTAACTCACCACATTGCTCTCACCCTGCTGGCCCTGGGGCTCTCTCTCACCGTTCTCCTCGTCTCCAACTCTCCCCCACACAGGTACAGTTCTCCCGTGTGGCCCGTGTGTGTAAGCGTGACATGGGTGGCTCACCTCGGGCCTTGGACCGCCACTGGACATCTTTCCTGAAGCTGCGGCTCAACTGCTCTGTCCCTGGGGACTCTACCTTCTATTTTGACGTCTTACAGGCCTTGACAGGGCCTGTGAACTTGTATGGCCGCTCTGCTCTCTTTGGGGTCTTCACCACCCAGACCAATAGGTTGGTACCAGACTAACCGATGTGGCCCAATCTGTCCCCTGCCCCACCAGCATCCAAGTTCCTCTCTCAACGCCTATTGATGAGGGCAGTGAGCGGAAGCTCCATTCAAAGCCAGTTTGCTGTACTGCCCACCGTTTTTCTCCTAGTGTGGCCCCCAGGGGCTGCCCCACCCTCTCAGGCTCCGCCCTAATACGGTATATGAAGGGGAGCTGCCATGTCTTACCTAGGAGAAACTGTGCTGTCCCTTCCAATACCTAGCCCACATCCTTTTCTGGCTCCCTCAGCATCCCCGGCTCTGCGGTCTGTGCCTTCTACCTGGATGATATTGAGCGTGGGTTTGAGGGAAAGTTCAAGGAGCAGAGGAGTCTGGATGGGGCCTGGACCCCTGTGTCTGAGGACAGGGTCCCCTCCCCCAGGTACGCAGGGTGGGGGTGGCCTTTGTGGAGGTAGAAACAAGCAGTGTCTGCTCCCCACATGGGATTATGAGGAGAGGGCAAGGTGTCCAAGGCCTGGGGAGCGGGCTATAGCGGGTTGGCAGCAGGGAAGGGAAGCAGTAGTGTGAATGTCTGCGTGTAGGCGGAACAAGGGTTACCAGTCATGTTTGGGAGCAGTGTGTAGGTGGTGGTCACAGAGCCTAACTAAGCCCCAGCTCCCTGCCCTAAGGCTCCCTCTTCCTTTGTGTCCACCAGGCCAGGATCCTGTGCAGGAGTAGGTGTAGCTGCATTGTTCCCCTCTTCTCGAGACCTCCCTGATGATGTCCTGACCTTCATCAAGGCTCACCCACTCCTGGACCCTGCCGTGCCTCCTGCCACCCATCAACCTCTGCTCACCCTCACCAGCAGGTACGGGGCTAGAAAATGCTGACCAGTGCCTTCCCCGCCTCAGCCACTCTCTTTCCCTGACCCCACAAAGTAAATCATATTGGTAGGAGGAAGAACCCGTGAAAGTGGAAGGGAGAGAGCTAAGAAGGAAACACTGGGCTGGGGGAAGGGCAGAGAAGGGGGTACCCAGACACATGTGCTGTCCTTGAAACACTCAAGCTTCCACTGGTCAGGCTGTCCTGACCTGAGGCCTATCCCTCCAGGGCCCTACTGACCCAGGTAGCTGTGGATGGCATGGCTGGTCCCTACAGTAATACCACAGTCCTGTTCCTTGGCTCCAACGATGGGACAGTGCTGAAGGTGCTGCCCCCATGGGGGCAATCTGGGGGCCCTGAGCCCATTCTGTTGGAAGAGATCGATGCCTACAGCCCCTCCCGGTGAGCCCTTTATCCAGCAGGCCCCCTGCAGAGCAGGGATGGGATGTGGAGTGGTAGATGGGGATATGGGGATGGGCTGGGGACTCCAATATTGGAAGTTGTGGGGAAGAGAGAGGGCCTTGGCGAGAAGCTGGACACTGTGTTGGGGCAGAGTAGCCCTATGAGTTGTACTCAGTTGCTTGTATGCCTCCCCCACTTCTGTTCTTTAACTCACCCAGGGAAAAAGGAGCCTCACCTGCTCCATCTCTGATTCCTTCTGGCCTCACCCTAGGTGCAGTGGGAAGCGGGCAGCCCAAACAGCACGGCGGGTCACAGGGCTGGAGCTGGACACTGAAGGTCACAGGCTCTTTGTGGCTTTTTCTGGCTGTATCATCTACCTCCCTCTCAGTCGATGTGCCCGGCATGGGGCCTGTCGGAGGTGAGAGGGACCTGAGGTCAGGCCCTGCCTGGGTGGGCTCTCTGGGCCTGCAGGCACACAGGAACACAGGCATTGTGGGTGGCATGGAAACGCAGGGGATGGTTTGGGGGTGGGTATCTCAAGCATCCTGCAGGTGGGCAGTAACCAGGGACTGGACTAGGGATTGGGGTGGATAGGATGGGAGTATCAGGCTAAGAGCCTCCTGCAGGCCAGGGTGAGAGTGGAAGAGGCAGGGGAATGGAATGTGATTAGGGTGGAGAGGGTCCCAGCCTCACATGACTCAGTTTTCCCTAGGAGCTGTCTGACTTCTCAGGACCCATACTGTGGATGGGATAGCTCCAGAGGCTGTGTGGATATCAGGCGACCTGGTGGGTAAGTAAGAGGCTCCTGGATCTCCTGAGGAGAAAGTTCCCCACTAAGAGAGGAAGCTGAGGGCTAGGGTGGGGGACGGGGGCAAGATGTATACCTGCACTGAGCCACCTCCATTTCCTCCTAGAATTGATGTGCATCCAGCTGGGAACCAGGAATCCATGGAGCATGATGACTGCCAAGGTAAACAGAAGGGGCAGGGGTAGCTGTAGCCATTGTTGCGCATGGCTCTGATGGCCATAGGCACCATCCCAGGTGTGGGCTCTTGTCTTCCTCTCCTTCTGTGGTTCAGTCATGCCCGTCAGTTCTTCATGAAGCTTCCCGCTGCCCCCATCTTCACCCTCTCTCTCCCTTTTTCATAGATGGAGCTACTGGGAGTCAGTCTGGCACAGGGGATTCTGCTTATGGTGAGTTCTATTGTCCCAACTTCACCTTGCTCAGCCCACACTCACCCAAGTCTGTGCCCCATGGCAGCAGCGGACCAGCACCCTGGACACCCTGAGAGAGTCTCAGAAAAGGGTTAGCATCCTCCAAATACCTAGCATATAGCTCAGTGCTTGGCACATAATAGGGTGCTTAATAGATAGTTTTTGAACAAATAAATGAAAGAATGCCTTGCATGGTGAGCCCTTCCCCATTTCCAGAGGAAAATGAAGGCTGCAGTTCTGGACCTTTGGGCTCCAAAGGGGGTGCGGGGACCCGCTGAATGGGTATCAGAGGTGGAGAGCAGGAGCCTCACTGGCTCTGACCTGGTCTCTGTCACCAGTGCTTCTGAGTCCTGGCCCTTCCCCTGAGACCCCAAGCCCCCCCAGTGATGCCCACCCCTGGCCCCAGTCTTCCACTCTTGGAGCTCACACTCAGGGTAAGGGGGCTGGCTGGGAGGGATAGGAGTGAAGTGTGGGGCTGCTGATTCTTGAAGAATTCTAAGCCCCTCACTGATCGCTGTTTGGTGCTCACTAATAATGCCTGTTTGGAGCCTCCCCTCCCAGCCCCGCCTCCCTCAGCACGGGCAGAGTTTGGCAGTTGCTCTTGGCGTGGCTACAAGGGCCAGAGCTGGGATGGGGACTCCCCAGGCCCAAGCTCTAGCTTGCGTGTGAAAGGTAGTTCGGTGGGTTGTGTGTGTTGAGGGGTCAGGGGAGGTGATTCCTAAAGAGGGTCAAAGCTGCGTTGGAGCTGAGCAGCAGCAGGAGAGAGGCGACACTTCGGAACCTGCCATCCCGCTGGCCTGCCTTCGCTGAGCCTCCCTCCTCCCTCCTTCCTCTCGGTCGGCAGGCGTGCGACGGGACCTCCCGCCAGCCTCAGTCTCCCGCTCCGTCCCCATCCCACTCCTCCTGGCCTGTGTGGCCGCAGCCTTCGCCCTGGGCGCCTCTGTCTCTGGCCTCCTGGTCTCCTGCGCTTGTCGCCGCGCCCACAGACGTCGGAGCAAGGATATCGAGACTGCGGGGCTCCCGCGCCCTCTCTCCCTTCGCAGCTTGGCCCGTCTGCACGGGGCGGGCCCAGAGCCGCAGCCAACGTCCAAGGACGGAGGGGGGGCACAGACACCCCAGCTCTACACCACCTTCCTGCCTCCTCCCGAGGGCGTACCCCCGCCGGAGCTGGCCTGCCTACCCACCCCGGAGTCCACGCCGGAGCTGCCGGTCAAGCACCTCCGCCACGCCGGGGGTCCCTGGGAGTGGAACCAGAACGGGAACAACGCCAAGGAGGGCCGGGGCCGCGCCCGGGGCGGGAACATGGCGGGCGGCCCCGCGCCGCGCGTGCTGGTGAGGCCGCCGCCGCCCGGCTGTCCCGGGCAGGCCGTGGAAGTCACCACCCTGGAGGAACTGCTGCGCTACCTGCACGGCCCGCAGCCGCCCAGGAAGGAGGTCGAGCCCCCGGCCGCCGCCCCTTTCACCTCGCGGGCGCTGCCGCCCGAGCCCGCCCCCGCCCCCGCCCTCTTTGCCGGCCCCAGCCTGCTCCCCCGGGACTGTGCCACGCCTCGGAGGCTGGACGTGCCCCCGGAGGGCAAGCGCCCGGCCCCCGCCACCCGGCCTGCTCTCTCCGCCCCAGCTCCCCGGCTCGGGGTGGGCGGCAGCCGGAGGTTGCCCTTCTCCACGCACCGTGCACCCCCCGCGCTGCTCACCCGAGTCCCCTCGGGAGGCCCCTCCAGGTACTCCGGGGGTGCCGGGAGACACCTCCTGTACCTGGGCCGGCCTGAGGGACACCGGGGCCGCGCCCTGAAGAGGGTGGACGTCGAGAAGCCCCCGGTGCCCCTGAAGCCTCCCCTCGTCGGACCTTCTTCGCAGCCGGCCGTCCCTAGTGGCAACCATTTTAACTTTTAAAGGGAGCTGCTCCAAGGCCTCAAATGGGACCCTCGAGGCCCATGCCCTCAAAGGCCGTGAGCGTGGACGCATCTCCAAGGACAGGTCACCTCCCTCTCTCCTTGTTCCACACCTCCAGCCTTCCTGGACTCTGAGAGTCTCCCGGGGTCCCTGCCCGCCCCGGGTTTATTTATTGACTGCCGACTGTCTTTCCCCCTGTACTCGAGAGAGGAGTGGGAGGTGAGAAGCTCGCCCCCTCAGTGAGCCAGCTTTTCGGGGGGAACTGGCACACTCCCACTCCCCCACCTCCCTCAGCCAAGCTGCCTTAACTCGCCCCTCCGGGCCTCCACAGACTGGGCCCCGGGCGGGCCGCACGGCGGACGGACGGGGCTGCGCCACGCCCGTTGTGTACAGAGTCCTCGGGCCTCCTGGGACGTGCCTCCTACTGTGTAGGAGCCTCTCCTTCCCAATACAGCTGTGTCCCCAGCCGCTGCCTGACTTTACTCGCGGAGGGGGCGGGGCGGGAATCGGTCGGCTGCTCTGAGCCCATTTTCCCCAGAATCTCTGCCTTCAACTTGGCCTTGAGCTCTCTCCCGAGTAATTGGGATGGCTGCGCTCCCACCGGGGTTTATCAGGAAAGATTTCCTGAACGAGGCAAGCTAAGAAATGGTGCGTGGAGATGAACCAGGGCCCAGGAGACCCCGGGTAGAATTTAGGTGGGGTTAGGGAAGGTACTCCGAGCACGTTTCTGGACCGAGACAAGAGGGACTTTTTCGTAGAATGCTCTATGGGGTGGGGGGAGGGTATTTTTGGAGAAATAAAATGAAGCTGCAGCGTAAGTGACTGAAGTTTCACATCAGGAAATCTTGTCATAAAGGGAATTTGGCTGGAAAAACCTGGGTCGCAAGAGGGGTAGGCTGCAAAAAAAAAAACCCAGCAAAGTCCTGGTGAAGTTAGGGGTTTGCCCCAGCAGTTCCCTAAGGAGCAGTTCCACTTCGCGGAGCCAGAGGGGTGCAGAGAAGCGTATTTTATTGCACGCATGCGTACCCTCCTCTCGCGGACTCCCGGGCCGCACTGGAGCCCCGCGCGCCGAAGATCAGCTGGCGTGTGTCGTGAGGTTCCTCTGGCCCGGGCTGGGTGCAGAAACCTGTCCGTTACTCCCGGGGGCCAATGAGAGGGACGAACAGGACGGCCTGTCCCGCCCACTACCTGGAGCTAAAGACGCTTAAGGCCTCGTGCGGGCGGTGGCTGCTTTTGCGGATTTACAAGTCTGGTTTTTACCGGCGCGTGGCGGGGATATCCACCGGGTTGGAGCCCTAGGCCGCCCTGCCGCTGGCGCCGCCTGGAGGCCAGACCACGCCTTGCAGTTAAGGAAGCCTCGCCAGTTCCTCTCCCGGTTTTTTGCCTAAAATCCCTCGGCAGGAATCCGCTGGGAACAGTTTGAAGAACCCGGAGATGGTTTCTAGCTCCGCCCTTTACTGCTTGTGATCCTGCCTAGTCAAAGCTCTACCCTAAGCCTCCGTTTCGTCACCTGAAAAATGGGGTTGAGAGGCTCAAGTACGATAATGTACGTGAAAACCCTTTCTAAAGGAGAAAGCATGGTATCTTGTGAGATGGTGGTTCCTTCAAACTCACCCTGGGCTATTATTCCTAACTTTGCGATCCGCTTCTACTCAGCAATCCATTTCCCTTTGTATCCTTACAAACTTCGTTTATAGGCTTTACCCTCAAGGTTTTTAAATGCCCTCTGAACACTTCTCACACATCGGATAGCTTGTTCCACCAAATTTGGCTGTCCTCCAGAGTCTACCCTCTTTCTGCTTGGAGCTTGTTTCACCGGGTTGGAGAGGTCCTTTAGATCTCAGTTTTTTTTCTCACTGGATGCCTTACTTAAACCGAGATACTCTGAAATCATTGCTAGTTGCTAGATAGTGGAGGAGAGAAAGGAAGAAGTAAAGAATCTTTCCAGTCACCTGACTTCATTATCCTTTTCAAACCAAGCCAGGACAAAGAAGATTCTAAGACTGCAACCTTTCATAGCCTTCTAAGGGCCAAGTCTCACAGATACTTCAGTTCTTGCCCTGAAGGTGGTCACAAAGGGGGAAAAGATCCTCAGGTTTAAATGTAGACCCAAAAGAGAAGTACAATAGAAATTTAACCTTGTGACTCTGCAGGAAGCAACAATTTACAGGTTAAAGTCCTGGTTTCAGTTTAATTGTAAAGGATGTTCATTTATTAGTATTTCTAAACTATGGGGACTTTCCTGGTGGTCCAGTGGTTAAGAATCCGCTTTCCAGTGCAGGGGACGCTGGTACAATCCCTGGTTGGGGAACTAAGATCTCACATGCTGTGGGGCAACTAAGCCCGTGTGGCAACGAAAGATCCTGCCTGCGGCAAATAAAACCTGACGCAGCCAAAAATAAATATTAACAAACAAACAAAAACACTATGGCAACTTCTCTAGCCAAGAATGCCTAAGCTGGACTCTCAGAACCTTCTCAGGGCTAGTGAAAGCAACTATGTTGCAGTGAGAGCAACAGTCCTTGGACTCTGCCACTTAATAATTTTATGGGTGACCTTGGCAATTCCACTAACCTCTCCGCGCCTCAATCTCTTTTGTAAAGTATGGAAAGAACATATGCCAACATGGGGTTTATAAAGCACCATATAAATATATAGGCTTAAATTAAGTGCTTTGTGGGAAACGGTTATTTGCCCAAAATAGACTATTAAGAATGCAATTCATTAGCACTCATCCTGAAACACCTCATCCTGACAGAGAGCAGTGAATAATAAATTACGGATAAACTGAAAGAAATTATTATCACTGTCAACACAGGGATAAACATGATCCTAACTCAGGAATCTGCTGATAGTCTTTTTCTTAAAAAAATAAATTTATTTCCTGAAACACCTCATCCTGACAGAAAGCAGTGAATAATAAATTAGGGATAAACTGAAATTATTATCACTGTCAACACAGGGATAAACATGATCCTAACTCAGGAATCTGCTGATAGTCTTTTTCTTAAAAAAATAAATTTATTTTATTTATTTATTTTTGTCTGTGTTGCGTCTTCGTTGCTGCATGCAGGCTTTCTCTAGTTGTGGCGAGCGGGGGCTACTCTTTGTTGTGGTGCACGGGCTTCTCATTGCGGTGGCTTCTCTTATTGCTGAGCATGGGCTCTAAGCATGCGGGCTTCAGTAGTTGTGGCTTGCGGGCTCTAGAGCGCAGGTTCGGTAGTTGTGGCACATGGGCTTAGCTGCTCCGCAGCATGTGGGATCTTCGCGGACCAGGGCTTGAACCCGTGTCCCCTGCATTGGC
>NC_041217.1:74885472-74898803 GCF_002837175.3 Physeter macrocephalus
TTTTGGTGGTATGCGGGCCTCCCTCTGTCGCGGCCTCTCCCGTTGCGGAGCACAGGCTCCGGACGCGCAGGCTCAGCGGCCATGGCTCAAGGGCCCAGCCGCTCCGCGGCATGCGGGATCCTCCCAGACCAGGGCGCGAACCCGGTTCCCCTGCATCGGCAGGCGAACACGCAACCACTGCGCCACCAGGGAAGCCCTGGCAGGCGTTTCTTAACTACTGTGCCACCAGGGAAGCCCTGATAGTCTTTTTCTAAAATTAGGATATTAACTCAAACTTTGTCTTTAGAAAAAACAGAATGTGCCAACAGGATAAAGTTGTCATCCTGACGGATTTCTAAGCTGATTTCTCAGAGGTATCCTGGGAGGTTATGGAGAAACCAGGGCCCCAGTAGGCAGAGTCCAACAGCTTGTATAAAGCTTTGGGGACCTGAAACACAGAAGGTTCCACAGTCACAAAGCTTGAAAAGCTGTTCAGCATCTTGGGTTCTTTGGTAGCTAAGTCACAGGGGCCTGAGCTATTATTATCTCTCAGATTTATGTCTCCTTGATGCTACTACCCCACACTTGGGAACCACACAGGTGTGAGTCACTCTCTGTTACTTAATCCAGCAGTTGACCCTTCAGAACTGTTGACTCATAAGAATTTAAGGTCACATGTATGAGAGTAAGATTGAAGTACATGGATAAAATATGAAGGCTATGAATCCAAAAGATCACCTATCTTTACCAGGTGTATTAGGGTCCCAACAGAAAATAGTTGACATGCTCAAAATAATGAAGGGCTCCTTTTAAAAAGTGTTGGCAAGGGATAGGTCAGTAACTGGAGGCTAGTAACAGCCTTACACCTGAACGGACAAAGGGAGGTAATGGCTACTAAGACTTGGAAGGAGAGATTGCATTGAGTGGAGCAGTAGCCTTTAATCAAAGGATACAGCTAGGTCCAGGTGACCCCAAGGGAGGGAACCTGGGAAATCAATACACTGGTTTCAGTCTTTTGTCTCCATCCAGTCTCCTGCCCAGAGCTCCCTACTGACTGAATCCAACTGGAAGCCAAAGCACAGGGAACCCGTTGATGAAATTCATACAGGTTAGCCTCCCAGGATAGAGAATGAGATACAGGAAGGAGGAAAGTGATCTAAAGGAAAGACAGAAGAATCCAGCACACCTAGAGATGAAGACCCCATCCACTTCCTGCAAGAGAGGTTATCTTTGACTCTCCTTGCTCAAGTGTTGCTGACAAGCAGCTTTATGGAGATGCCTCCTGAATTAGTTTTGGAGCAAAACTTACTTTGGGGATTTTGCTAGAAAGGCTGCTTGGAGAATTTACTTCTCTCCAGTTTCTTAACTGCAATTTGAGATGAATTAAGCTGCCCACAGTCAAGTGAGACGGTATTGTGACTAAAGGACAAACTACAGAGGAAAAAAACACTACTAACTCTATGTAGAAACTGTAGTTTTAGAAAGAAAAAAAAATTTTTAAGCTGAGGGACTTGGGGCAAAGTCACAGCCTGTTTTTTAATATCTATGTACTGAAGATAATACACACCTTGCAAGATAGGTATGTTTGTGTGCATGCACAGTTCCTAGCTCATTGATGGACACGTAGCACAAACTAAAAACATGTTATTATTTATGATATTGGCCTCTCTCTAAAATATCATTTTACTTTACAGTAAGAACTTTCTTAAACTTTAGGACTGTTTAGCAGAGTGCAGCCCCACACCTGGCTCAGGGGTCCCCTATAGTCTAAACTTACTGTTAGCTATCAGACATTTTGCAGAAACTCCTACATAGGTGTAATTATCACTAGGCTGCTCCCACTTCAACCTTCTCTTGTATTTTCTACCTACTGATCTTGGAGTAGAGGGCTCACTTTCACAGAGAGAGAAAATCTTAGGCAAGTTGCCCTGGCTCATGGTTTTTTCCATCATTTAAGAATATTTACCCTTCAGAGAACTCTAGGTTCCTGTATCTCCAATTCCCTTCCAAACTTCCCATATGCCTGATGATTTTTCTCACTAGGATTTTTTTTTTTTTTTTGGCTGCACTGGGTCTTTGTTGCTGCACGCCGGCTTTCTCTAGCTGTGGTGAGCGGGGGCTACTCTTCGTTGTGATGTGTGGGCTTCTCATTGCGGTGGCTTCTCTTGTTGTGGAGCACGGGCTCTAGGTGCGCAGGTTTCAGTAGTTGTGGCACGTGGGCTCAGTAGTTGTGGCTCGAGGCCTCTAGAGCGCAGGCTCAGTAGTTGTGGCGCATGGGCTTAGTTGCTCCGCAGCATGTGGAATCTTCCCGGACCAGGGCTCGAACCCGTGTCCCCTGCCTTGGCAGGCGGATTCTTAACCACTGCGCCACCAGGGAAACCGTCTCGCTAGGATTTTAATTCAACACTTTCAGTTCTTTGCTTCTCAAGGCTTTTTGAGTTCCTGCTCTTTTTCTCTCGGCAGAGCAAAGACCATATATACATTTATGAGGTACCTGCCAGATGCACCTTATGGTTAATATGTACACAGTATTGTTTACCAAAAAGCAATTATCCACATGCAGCCTAGTACATGGTAAGTGTTCAATTTCCTAAATATTGACTTTGAGAGCTTACCTGGAGATTCTAACGTTGAACACTGATACTTATATGTCCTTAACTTTGGTATTACCCTCATTTATTTATTTATTTTAAATTTATTAATTTTATTTATTTATTATTTTTGGCTGTGTTGGGTCTTTGTTGCTGCATGCAGGCTTTCTCTAGTTGTGGCGAGCAGGGGCTACTCTTCTTTGCAGTGCTGGGGCTTCTCATTGCGGTGGCGTCTCTTGTTGCAGAGCAGGGACTCTAGGCATGCGGGCTACATTAGTTGTGGTGTGCGGGCTCTAGAGTGCAGGCTCGGTAGTTGTGGCGCACAGGCTTAGTTGCTCCGCGGCATGTGGGATCTTCCCGGACCAGGGCTCGAACCCATGTCCCCTGCACTGGCAGGTGGATTCTTAACCACTGCACCACCAGGGAAGCCCTACCCTCCTTTATCTGAGAAAGGCATCTTTATTGCCAATGGAGCAGCTTTTGAGAACACTATACACTAGATGGGAACACCCAAGTAGCCAGCCAAGTGGGTCCGTTCAACCCTGGCTATCAACAGGGATTGCGCCACAACCAGACGCTACTCATATTTACTTAATAAATATGTGCTGAATTAGACTGAGATAACAACAAGCACCTTATTAACTAAGAGTAGCTTAGAAGCCAGCAGAGCAAATGCACTATGTCCAAGCCTCCCTGGGCCTGATGTTCTTCCCGTACCCCGCCTCTTATCTTGGCATTGACTTTAGTCCCACACAAGGCACAGAATCATTTACTTCAGCTACTATTCTCCTCTCTTGGTTGTTTGCTTTTAGGGAAGGGAGTGGGGGATAAAAGAAGGAAAGAAGATGTAAATTAATAAGCCAGTCAAAAGTTCTCTCCATTCTCACTTCAGTTCTTACCTCAACTTGCTCTGCCTGTTAAGAATACCAGCTGAGGAGTAGCTAGATAAGGAAAAGGTAGAGAGTGTGAATGGGTCAGAAGAGGCACCAAAGAGGGGAAAGAAGATGCCCCCTGACAAACCACCCTCCCACTGCTCCACCCTCATTAGCTCAGTAGGACG
Organism: Physeter macrocephalus; assembly: GCF_002837175.3. NCBI lineage: Eukaryota > Metazoa > Chordata > Mammalia > Artiodactyla > Physeteridae > Physeter > Physeter macrocephalus. Next base: position 74,889,103 of record NC_041217.1, read on the forward strand.
GGGAAAACTTGCTCTTAAGGATTATCTGTGACCAGGGAGTAGATAAAATTTTTGCCCGGGAGATTGAAAAAATTTCAATGACACCTGAAATGGTAAGACTTCGACATTTTAGTATGAAACATTTTTTTATTTTAAATGATAGTACAAAAATTGTATATATAATATAGATCTGTATAGGTATACATACACACAAATGCTCTCTCTCACACACACACACACACACACACACACACACACACACAAACTTGCTCATCAGAATCAAACCCTATTTAATTAAAATCCTAAATAAAAAAGAGAAGTATACTTAAGTTTTCTTAAAACATACTGTACATAAAGCTGTCAGACAACCTGAAAAACTGAAGATGTTTTGAGAAGAAGCTAGGCACCCCACCTACCCTTTTTCTGCTGCCCCCAACACAAATGGCCTTGGCAGAAGGACAGTACACAGGGCAAAGCCAGAGAAGGGAGCTGCTGCTATCATTACTGTTGATAGAGCAAGATGCCTGAAATCAACTAGGAAGCACAGGATATAGGGTATGACCTAGATTAATTCTCAGAAACAAACCATTTAAGAATAAACAGAAAATATGTGGTAGTGAAGGAGGGGAACAGAAAGAGGAAAGACAAGGCGCATAGATTAGAAGTGACCTATTAATTAAATTCTAGTGCCTGGGAAAGACTCAATGAGATAAGAACAATGGGGTCACAGAGGCAGAAGTAGTTAGAGGGGAAAGGGGAGGAGAGAGACAGGGAATAACAATTTCCTGCCATTAACAAGCCAAGTTGCTATGTAATAGTCTGGAGTCTAGGGATATCACCCCACTTCCTAATCTTAAGAGAGTCTTTAAAAAAAAAAAAAAAAAAAGGCAGCACCAGAGGTTCAAAGCTACTTAATTCGAATTCACATCCTTCTTGCTCCTGGTCTCTTGTTAAATATATTGGCATAGGAAATAGAGTACTAACTCAAAAGGGGAAAATATCACATAAAGTGGAAATAGATAAGAGCCTAGAGCAGCACATAGGCGGTCTTAATATGTATTCCATTCTAAAGCTCCTTTTCTGGCCATACGGAGATGTCTATATAACAAGTAGAGAACAGGAGGCCATTCTCCAACAAATCTGGACAAAAACCGATTCCCACTCAATATTAAACTTCTGGGAATAGTTCACTATATGCCTCATGTCTTCTAGCTCTGGGGGTCCATAATGTTGTTTGTTAGGAAAGAGCCACAGAAGCTTTCTCAAAATGGTCATTCCTTAAAAGGCTGAGATGTCTAAACTGGGAAGCAGATGTATAGAATATCTGCTCCTTCTGCCATGGAACTTTATCTAGGGTTTCTTTCCTTTTCAGAGGTGTAAGAAATTATACAAATGCCAGTCAAAACAGCTACCATAGGGCTTCCCTGGTGGCGCAGTGGTTGGGAGTCCGCCTGCCGATGCAGGGAGCGCGGGTTCGTGCCCGGGTCCGGGAGGATCCCACATGCCGCGGAGTGGCTGGGCCCGTGGGCCGTGGGCGCTGAGCCTGCGCGTCCGGAGCCTGTGCTCCGCAACAACGGGAGAAGCCACAGCAGTGAGAGGCCCGCGTACAACAACAACAACAACAACAACAAAAAAAAAAACAGCTACCATAGGAGCTGAAAGGAGGTTTGCTCTGTGGAAAGGCAGCTCCATCTCTACCCCTGACCCGGCTCTGAATCTTTCAGTTTACCGCTGTCATCACACTGTATGCTAAAGAAATCTCTGCAAAGCTAGGTACTAGCTCTCCCTAGGGCCTCACTCCTCAGGTTTCTCATTACTGCCTGTTGAGCATGCCTCTCAGAAAAAGGCCCAAATTAATGCTTTTTCTTCCTCAGTGCCTTTACTCAATTGAAAGAAACCCTCTCTAATGTTTTTAATGAAATAAAAGTATTTCCAGCTTTTACCAGGTACTTTAGAGTTGAACCTCAAATAAACAAAGAGAAAAGTGGGAAAATTCATATGTATTTATAATGTACACAATATATACGTGCAGCAAAGGGGTGTTAAAAATGCCCTGGTCACAAAATACCTAACTTCAACTGGACAGCCCTCTGTTAAATTCATTTCTTTTATAGCAATATAAAGAAAGAAAGTCATTTTGCATGCCACAGATTTCTAATATTACTGAGCAGACACAAACATTTAATAATGCAGTGCTAAGGCTGAAAAAGGGGGAGAGGCAAAGGCAAAAATTATGAAACACAGTTCTGACAGAGAAAAAGAACATCTTTTAAGGTGCTGACATACACACAAATGCTCTCTCTCTCACACACATACACACACACACACACACACACACACACACAAACTTGCTCATCAGAATCAAACCCTATTTAATTAAAATCCTAAATAAAAAAGAGAAGTATACTTAAGTTTTCTTAAAACATACTGTACATAAAGCTGTCAGACAACCTGAAAAACTGAAGATGTTTTGAGAAGAAGCTAGGCACCCCACCTACCCTTTTTCTGCTGCCCCCAACACAAATGGCCTTGGCAGAAGGACAGTACACAGGGCAAAGCCAGAGAAGGGAGCTGCTGCTATCATTACTGTTGATAGAGCAAGATGCCTGAAATCAACTAGGAAGCACAGGATATAGGGTATGACCTAGATTAATTCTCAGAAACAAACCATTTAAGAATAAACAGAAAATATGTGGTAGTGAAGGAGGGGAACAGAAAGAGGAAAGACAAGGCGCATAGATTAGAAGTGACCTATTAATTAAATTCTAGTGCCTGGGAAAGACTCAATGAGATAAGAACAATGGGGTCACAGAGGCAGAAGTAGTTAGAGGGGAAAGGGGAGGAGAGAGACAGGGAATAACAATTTCCTGCCATTAACAAGCCAAGTTGCTATGTAATAGTCTGGAGTCTAGGGATATCACCCCACTTCCTAATCTTAAGAGAGTCTTTAAAAAAAAAAAAAAAAAAAGGCAGCACCAGAGGTTCAAAGCTACTTAATTCGAATTCACATCCTTCTTGCTCCTGGTCTCTTGTTAAATATATTGGCATAGGAAATAGAGTACTAACTCAAAAGGGGAAAATATCACATAAAGTGGAAATAGATAAGAGCCTAGAGCAGCACATAGGCGGTCTTAATATGTATTCCATTCTAAAGCTCCTTTTCTGGCCATACGGAGATGTCTATATAACAAGTAGAGAACAGGAGGCCATTCTCCAACAAATCTGGACAAAAACCGATTCCCACTCAATATTAAACTTCTGGGAATAGTTCACTATATGCCTCATGTCTTCTAGCTCTGGGGGTCCATAATGTTGTTTGTTAGGAAAGAGCCACAGAAGCTTTCTCAAAATGGTCATTCCTTAAAAGGCTGAGATGTCTAAACTGGGAAGCAGATGTATAGAATATCTGCTCCTTCTGCCATGGAACTTTATCTAGGGTTTCTTTCCTTTTCAGAGGTGTAAGAAATTATACAAATGCCAGTCAAAACAGCTACCATAGGGCTTCCCTGGTGGCGCAGTGGTTGGGAGTCCGCCTGCCGATGCAGGGAGCGCGGGTTCGTGCCCGGGTCCGGGAGGATCCCACATGCCGCGGAGTGGCTGGGCCCGTGGGCCGTGGGCGCTGAGCCTGCGCGTCCGGAGCCTGTGCTCCGCAACAACGGGAGAAGCCACAGCAGTGAGAGGCCCGCGTACAACAACAACAACAACAACAACAAAAAAAAAAACAGCTACCATAGGAGCTGAAAGGAGGTTTGCTCTGTGGAAAGGCAGCTCCATCTCTACCCCTGACCCGGCTCTGAATCTTTCAGTTTACCGCTGTCATCACACTGTATGCTAAAGAAATCTCTGCAAAGCTAGGTACTAGCTCTCCCTAGGGCCTCACTCCTCAGGTTTCTCATTACTGCCTGTTGAGCATGCCTCTCAGAAAAAGGCCCAAATTAATGCTTTTTCTTCCTCAGTGCCTTTACTCAATTGAAAGAAACCCTCTCTAATGTTTTTAATGAAATAAAAGTATTTCCAGCTTTTACCAGGTACTTTAGAGTTGAACCTCAAATAAACAAAGAGAAAAGTGGGAAAATTCATATGTATTTATAATGTACACAATATATACGTGCAGCAAAGGGGTGTTAAAAATGCCCTGGTCACAAAATACCTAACTTCAACTGGACAGCCCTCTGTTAAATTCATTTCTTTTACAGCAATATAAAGAAAGAAAGTCATTTTGCATGCCACAGATTTCTAATATTACTGAGCAGACACAAACATTTAATAATGCAGTGCTAAGGCTGAAAAAGGGGGAGAGGCAAAGGCAAAAATTATGAAACACAGTTCTGACAGAGAAAAAGAACATCTTTTAAGGTGCTGAGTTCAATATACAGAAAACCTAAAGCCAAGTTCTCCCATATTTCAATTAAGAGACCTCAACTCTGGCATTACAATTGAGGGATCCCACAGAGGTAGTGATAGGAAGGGAATGTACATTTATACATTTGTAAGTAATTTTCCTGAAGCCAGGAACAAGAACAGAAATATTAAGATTTATTTCTTTCTCCTTTTTAGGGGAAAGCTTAAAACCAAAATGTAAATGTAGGGTCTAATATTCCTATATTAATACTGATATTACTAAAGCAGCTTTATTTTGAAGTAGGCAATCATCCTAGGCTTCAGGTTTCTCCTGCTCAAGTACCATCTCTGAACCACTTGTCTGTTTGATTCTTTGTTATCCAACCTTACCAATAAGCCAGTTGGAATCCCCAAACCCAGAAGATCTAGCAACATTTTTCCAACTTCCATGGCTGATCCAGAAAAATATGCAAAATCATACAATGGTACTGCCATTCATGTCTTTAATATTTAATCTAACTACTTCAAGGGATCCTGACCTACCATTCTCTCTATGGCAATACAATTAGAGATCAAGTCCTATTTCCCTTCTCTGGGATGCGAAAAGGTCTATTCCAAGTAAATAAAAACAAATGCCCTTTTGCTTCCCACCCCGTTCTAGACATTTCCCTTCTCTCTCTCCCTATCCCAACCCCCCCTTTAACTCCCTATCTCAGAGAGCCCATCATCAAAAATGACTTGGGCTGTATTAGATATTTTACTGGGTGGGAATGATAGGCTCTTACAAAAAAAGAATAATAAGAAACTCTAAACAGCTCCCCCAAACAGTAGGGACTCTGTATGCTCAGAAGGGAGTGTTGGATGGAAACTCCCCGCCCTCAATAAGAAGCTACCTCAGAGAGTGAGGTGGTTGGGCCTGCGTATTTTCTACACAGTTAACCTTCATTCCCTGAACAGGAAAGAATAAAAGAAGGAATTAAAGTCAATATATGCACCAAGAACACACACAAAACACATCTAAAATAACACTTGGTCCCTCTGTAGTTAAGCTAAAGCTTTGAAATGGCACACAATAGCAGCTTATTGTTAGCACCTGATTCACAAAGGGACTCAGAAAAAGGAAAAATATTGCAAACAGAAATAGGACGATTCGACAGCAGATACCACAATTTTACCCTCTCCCTCACCTAGGCTGCTTCACTGCATTTCTCCATCATCCCCAACAGTGCAGACTAATCTCTGATCATCTGGGAAGTGCTTAGTACTTGGTCCATGGAGAAAACCTAGCTACGGTGGCCTGCAGCCAAGATTAATTTCAAAACTGATATTTTTGTCTATAAACCTCTAATAGCCAATTCTGTTTGTTAAATTTGGTTTGGGGAGTTATGTTTTCAGTTTATTTTAAGCCCCAAATGATTCTGCACCTCTGGAAAACTGCAGCAAATTACTTCACTAATCAAGGTAAACAGAACCATGTTAACTGTCACATTTTATTCCAAATTAAAAATGTATGTTTTCCCCATGATTGCTAATTAAGAAAACCATATTCTAAACAGTCATTCAAATGTTTACTTGGCACAGCTCCCTCTGGTTGCTTCTAATTTATAACAAAGCAAGCAAGCAAGTCCAGGATGATGACCTCTTCATAACCCCTCTCTCTCCATCCGTATTCCCTTTTTTAAAGAAAACTCCAAGAAATCCCAGCAATGAAACACTTTCAAAAGTATATAAGCAAAGGGAGCAGGCATAGTGGGAGAGAAGAGAGTCAGGTGACGAAGCATCTGGTCAGAATCTTTGGTTCCTTACATTACGGCACTGGTAGTTCTCAGTCCCTTTGCCAGCACACACTGAGCACCTATAAGGCACAAAAGCTCTGCACAAGGCCCGACCTTAAGGAAACAGAGCAATTTACTCAACCCAAATCAGATGGAGAAAGCTATACAACATCCTCAGCATTCATCTCTCCCCCTGTCTTTTCTTGCCTATGAGAGGATACCATGTAAGTTCCACAGAAAGGCACACTTAGAAAACTCAACAAAGTTTTATAAAATTAAAAAGTTGATATTAAAGCTTGATATTACATAAATAAATGGTTGGAAGCAAGTTGTTCTGACAACAGACTACCCTTCTGATTGTGATTTCATAAAATCCAGCCAGAGCAAAGTTGGTATCTCAGGACCAGATTGTTTCCTAACCCCAGGAGCCTCTTTCTGGCCACTTTCCAGCATTGTAGAGGCACAGCCTGGAGGATTTTGGATTTATATACACTTCTCTCCTTTCCAGTTTTTAAAAATTCTATTTCAGTTTCTTAAACTGGCATCTGAGCTATGGACACACAATGGATGCAAATTCAGTGAGGCAATCACACATTTCTTTTCAGTGAAATTAATTCAGGATAGTGGGGAGTGCCTGCCTGCTCCTTCGGAAGTGGAATATATTTCTTTCTCTTCCCCAAAGCTTGCATCTAATCCCTCCTCCCAATTAGGTTTCTCCTCTAACAGGTACACATCATAAATCTAAGGCAAAGTTTCAGGTCACTTGATGGTACAACTATAATATTAAAGGCTCTGGGTGTGTCCATATTAGGAATATTATTTTAAAATCTTTTGATAGAAAGTCAGTTATTTAAAAAACAATCAATCTGCAACATCCAGCATTCTTTTACCTCTATGCTTCAAGCAACGATGTGAGCTGAGAAATTTGGTCCTTATTCTTTTGGTCCCTCAGAAGACTTGTTCCCTAAATTTGGCTTTGAATTTTCCAGTTGCATAGAGAGCCTTCCTGAGCCCAAACTCTGTACCCTGCTATAGTTTTCTTCTTTAGGACATTCTTAATTTTGATACAATGTTTGTCCTTTGTATTTTCTTTTAAAAAGAGGAAAAAGATGGACACAGCACAAGCTGTGGCCCTTGTACATTAAGTTGAAACAGTTTCCATGGAAACTCCAGTATGAGGCTCTGTGGTCCCTACTGCCCCAGTCACTTCTGTCTCTCTCTCCTCCATCTCCCCCTCTGTAACTACTACAGCATCTACCTCAGCCACCTCTTCAACCATGGTGAAATCAACTCCATTGGGCTGTTGTCGGGCCATGGCCTCTAGCTTGAGGCGGTACTGTTCTGCCTCCTGCTCTTTCTTTAGGAGCTGGTGTCGGTATTCCTGGGCTCTTCGATTAGCCTCCTGGAGTTGCTGCTGAAGCAGCTCTCTTTCAGTGCCTTCCTGTAAAAGTAAACCACCACAGGTAAGAATTCCTGAGAGTAGACAAAAAAGAAGGGTTTGGGCCTTGAAAGTTCTGGCTTTGGAATCTTTGCCTTCTCTTCTCTCCACCACTGCTAAAAACATTACCTTGCTTTCCTCCACACTGTCTGTCATCTCTTCTATCCTTGGTTTCTTAGTCAGTGGCAATTTCTCTGCTTCTTCTGCCTCTTCTTCAATAACAGTCTCCTCTGCAACCTGACCAGCAGGTACAGTTAGAACTATAAGCCAAAGGACACCAATTGGAGGTGATGAATACATAGTAAAACAAAGAGACTTTGCTTACTTTGAATCAGACAATAAACTAAAATATAGGGCTTCCCTGGTGGCGCAGTGGTTAAGAATCCACCTGCCAATGCAGGCGACAAGGGTTTGAGCCCTGGTCCGGAAAGATCCCACATGCCGTGGAGCAACTAAGGCCGTGCTCCACAACTACTGAGCCTGCGCTCTAGAGCCTGTGAGCCACAACTACTGAAGCCCATCCACCTAGAGCCCATGCTCTGCAACAAGAAAAGCCACCGCAATGAGAAACCCGTGCACCGCAACGAAGAGTAACTCCTGCTCACTACAACTACAGAAAGCCCGCGCACAGCAATGAAGACCCAACGCAGCCAAAAAAAAAAAAAAATCATCTAAACTAAAATATATTCTCTGATATCTCACTGTTCATATCTCTTTGGATTTTAGAATCAACAGGCAAGGCATGGCTTTACAGAGAGAAACCAAAAAGATTAGAGGCACTAAGAAGACCTCAGAAAGGAAGGGTGAGGATTTGCAGGTTTGGAAACCATGTAGTTAAGACCCAACTCTGAGGCTTTTATATAGAAATGTCTGACTGTAGATCAGAAGCTGTGACCACTTAGCTTACAATTCTGCAGGAATAACTTATCTAAAGTAGGTCTGATATCTTAAATAAGAATTTTGAGAAACCTTTCATGAAAGCAGTTTGCCATTAGCTGTGTCTAATTTAACTATTTATCTTCTCACAGATAAGTGAGAAAAGGGTCAACACACATATGCACACAACACACATGATGCACTACACACCTATCCAAATGGCTAAAATTTAAAAAAAAATAGTGATAACACCAAACGCTGGCAAGAATGTGGGAAACTGGATTATTCATAAATTGCTGGTGGAAATGTAAAATGGTACAGTCACTGTAGAAAATAGTTTGGCAGTGTTTTACAAAAGTAAACATGCATTTACCATATGACCCGGAAATTTTACTTTTGGACATTTACCCCAGAAAATTGAAAACTTATGTTCCCATACAACCTGTACACGATTGATCATAACAGCTTTACTCAGATATAGCCAAAACCTGGAGACAGATTAAGTAGGTAAACGGTTAAACAAACTATGGTACGTCCATACCATGGAATACTACTCAGCAATAAAAAGAAATGAACTATTGATACAAACATCAACTTGGATAGACCTTAAGGAAATTATGCTGAGAGAAAAAAGCCAATCTCAAAAGGCTATATACTGTATGATTCCATTTATATAACATTCTTGAAATGACAAAAGTATAAAGATAGAGAACAGATGAATTAGTTAGTGGTTGCCAGTGGTGAGGAAAGAGGTGGGAAGGGAAGTGGCTATAACATAAGGAATACAGAGTAGCACAAGGAATCTCGGTGATGGAACTGTTTTGTATCTCAACTTTGGTGGTGCTGATGCATTAAATTGCATAGAACACAAACTCACAAATGAATGCATATAAAACTGGAAAAAATCTCAATAAGGTTGGTGGATTGTACCAATGTCAATTTCCTGTCTGTAATATTGTACTAGAGTTATACAAAATGTTACCATTGGGGGAAACTGGGTGATAGGTATATGGGATCTTTCTGTATTATTTCTTACAACTATACATGAATGAATGTATGATTATCTCAAAATAAAAAGGTAAAATTATACTTAGGTTTTAGGATGCATTACGATTTTTGTTTAAAGCAGATTTACCTAGTTATTTGGTTTGGTTGATTTTTTTTTTTTTTTTTTTTTTTTTTTTTTTTTTTTTTGCGGTACGTGGGCCTCTCACTGTTGTAGCCTCTCCTTTTGCAGAGCACAGGCTCCGGACGCGCAGGCTTAGCAGCCATGGCTCACAGGCCTAGCCGCT
>NC_041217.1:74898841-74904747 GCF_002837175.3 Physeter macrocephalus
ACGAACCCGTGTCCCCTGCATCGGCAGGCGGACTCTCAACCACTGCGCCACCAGGGAAGCCCGGTTTGGTTGATTTTAAGATCAGCTTGTATTCCTTGAACACTCATCAACTGATAGCAGTAGAAAGCAGCTTGGATATCTGCTAAGTGGAAATGGAAATTCTGTCTGGGATTAAAAATTTCTTACAATTAATTCACAAAATTCCAGCTCTCCTTCTTTGGGCCTGGTTAAGTGCATCTATAAAAAGTAGTGTAGTGGACTTCCCTGGTGGCGCAGTGGTTAAGAATCTGCCTGTCAAGGCAGGGGACACGGGTCTGAGCCCTGGTCAGGGACGATCCCACATGCCGCGGAGCAACTAAGCCGGTGCACCACAACTACTGAGCCTGCGCTCTAGAGCCCATGAGCCACAACTACTGAGCCCGTGTGCCACAACTACTGAAGCCCGTGCGCCTTGAGCCCGTGCTCCGGGCTCAATGAGAAACCCTGCACACTGCAACAAAAAGTAGCCCCCACTTGCCACAACTAGAGAAAGCCGGCATGCAGCAACAAAGACCCAGCGCAGCCAAAAATAAATAAACAAGTAATTTTTTTTAAGTAATTTTTTTAAAAAAATTATTTTAAAAAGTAGTGTAGTTTATCTAGGCAAAACCTCAAATTTTATCTTTTTCCTTAAAACAACTTCGTTCTCATTTATTTAACTCCATTACAAGCAGAGTCTCTCACTTACTCAATGAGCCCCCCAAAACTTTAAATGATAATCATGTCCACAAAAATATCAGTGGTATATTTCCAAATAAAGCTCCAAGAACTTATGATACCAAAGCCTGAATTATAAAGGTTTAATTTCTACTCTTCCTTCCCATACTGCAAAGATCCATCAATTAAAATAATTTGAAAATTATAAAATCCCCATAATTATTTAGGCCAAGTCAAAATTTTGATGACACAAAAGGTAATTATACCAACCCTCCTTCTTCAACCTTCAGTATTTCTGAGAAATGAAGTTATAATGATTAGTTTCTTTCTTTTTTCAAAAAAATTTACTTATGTATTTTTTGAATATGTAATACATTCACGATTCAAAGATTAAAAGCTATAAAAGCATATAATTGAAAAGCTTCCTATCCATCCCTAGCTACCCAGGTGCCCTGCCACAAGGGAACCAATGTTATCAATGTTATTTCTGAATGTTCTTCCAGAGATAGTCTAAGTCTATGAACATATTAGCAAATATACATATATTTCCCTTTTTTAAAAATACAAATGTAGCATACTCTACACACCCCTGTATCTTGCTCTTGTCACTTAATATATTTTGGAGATCAGATCATACTTGTATACAAGAATCTTCCTCATTGTTTTTTTTTTTTTTTTTTTTGGGGGGTACACGGGCCTCTCACAGTTGTGGCCTCTCCTGTTGCGGAGCACAGGCTCCGGATGCACAGGCTCAGCGGCCATGGCTCACGGGCCCAGCCGCTCTGCGGCATGTGGGATCTTCCCGGACCGGGGCATGAACCCGTGTCCCCTGCATCAGCAGGCGGATTCTCAACCACTGTGCCACCAGGGAAGCCCTTCCTCATTGTTTTTTATAGCTGCATAGTATTCCATTGCATGGGTGGGATGTATCATAATTTATTTATCCAGTTCCTTAACGACTTGTACTTAGGTTCTTTTTAATCTCTGATGATTACAAATAATGCTGTAATGAATAATTTAGTATATATGTCATTTCTGTGTGTGTGAATATAAATTCATAGAAAAATAACTTTTTAGCCAAAAGGTATATACATCTTCAATACTGATATATATTGACAATTCGCTCTTCAGAGGATGCAGTAATTTACACTCTCACCAGTGATTTATAAGACTGCCTGTTTCCCCATACCCTTGACAATATAGTGCTTTAATGGTATCTTGCTGCAGTATTTATTTATATTTCTCTTGCATGAAAGAAGTAGGTTGAACGTATTTTCCTATTTTTAAGAACCATCAGTATTTTCTTTTCTGTGAACTACTAGTTGACATTCTTTGCTCTTTTTTTCTACCAGATTATTGGTTTTACTCACAGATTTTATATATATTAGGAGAATTAGCCTTTGCCAGCCTGGCTTCTGTTTCTTTTCCTTTTTCAGAGCTTTGTCCCATCTGGCATCTGGCTTTCTCCCATTCCCACTACTTGCCCTAATGCCTCATTTTTTTTTTTTTTTGGCCATACCACGTGGCCTGTGGGAATCTTAGTTCCCCAACCAGGGATCAAACCCACGCCCCCTGCACTAGAAGTGCGGAGTCTTAACCACTGGACCGCCAGGGAAGTCCCCCTAATGCCTCATTTTTAGAGGTGTGTTGAGTGTCTAAAGTATCTTTTAATAAACAATTGTCTGAATGGGATAACTCACCTTGCTGTCCATCTTGCATAGTTACAATAAATGGCTGGCCAATGCCTCCAGTAGGGATTGCAGTTTGGATATTACCCAGAGGGACTCCATCAGTCACTATGGTGATGACCCTCTGGCCTCCACTCCCCACCACTTGCTGGATTGATGAGTCAACAGAATTTCCTTCTATGATTTCCTCTGAATTAGCTACAGATGACAAAAGGAAACATAACATTTCAGCTTTAAAAAAATAGGAGTATAGTAATTTCAGCCCCCTTAAAACTGATAATATCAGGGATAGAAAAACTTGGAAAAAAAAGTTAGATTCAACAGTTCACAAAAGCAAGCTCCTGTAAACAATGCTAAGTCAGAGGTGAAAAGAAAACAGGGAGGGCTTCCCTGGTGGCACAGTGGTTAAGAATCCGCCTGCTAATGCAGAGGAGATGGGTTCAAGCCCGGGAAGATCCCACATGCTGCGGAGCAACTAAGCCTGTGCACCACAACTACTGAGCCTGCATGCCACAACTACTGAAGCCTGCGAGCCTAGAGCCCGTAGTCCGCAGTGAGAAGCCACCGCGATGAGAAGCCCGTGCACCACAATGAAAAGTAGCCCCCGCTCGCCACAACTAGAGAAAGCTCTCACATAGCAATGATAGACCCAACACAGCCGAAAATAAAATAAATAAAAATAAATTTAAAACATTTTTTTAAAAAGAAAGAAAACAGGGAATGCATTAGAACAGTATTTTCTAAAATGTCTTCAGGGACTTCCCTGGTGGCGCAGTGGTTAAGAATCCGCCTGCCAATGCAGGGGACACGGGTTTGAGCCCTGGTCCAAGAGGATCCCACATGCCACGGAGCAACTAAGCCTCTGTGCCACAACTACTGAGCCCACGTGCCACAACTAGTGAAGCCCGCATGCCTAGAGCCTGTGCTCCGCAGCAAGAGAGCTCACCGCAGTGAGAAGCCCGTGCACCCCAACGAAGAGCAGCCCCCGCTCGCCGCAACTAGAGAAAGCCCGTGTGCAGCAACGAAGACCCAACGCAGCCAAAAAAATAAATAAATAAATAAATAAAATGTCTTCATTGACATGTTAGCTTTCACTAAAGATAGGTTCTGTGTACAAATACATTTTCAAAATGCTCGTTTAAATATGCTTAAATTTTTGTGTTTGTTTATTTTGTAGGAAGTATCAGAGACCCTAATAGACTAATGAGCATTGTGACTCTCTAATATAAAATAAGATATGCTGAGTTTCCCAAACATATTTGATCTCAGAACTCCTTTTTCAGAAAACATCTTGAAAGTCTAAACAACTTTAGAGAGCTTAGAAAAATAACTATAAATTAGAGTAGAACTATTTCTATAAGAAATAAAGGCATTTAATAGTGAATTAACAAAATAATATGTCAAGAAGTCAAAACATTGAAGAAGTCTGATAGACAAAAATAGGAGATGGCTTCTCTCATCTGACAGATCAACAATAACATTAACAGCAATGACACTATGTGCCAGGTACCTTTCTAAGAGCTTTACATGTATCATGTTGAATAAAGATTTTCAGTTTGGTTAGTCAGTATCCCCAATAACTATTAGGGGAAACAGCTCTCACCACTATGAAATTTCTATATCTAAAGAGTCACAAGTAGAACTTTGCAATAAGTGGGGTAGGGACTATCCATATGAGACACATTCAGGCAGTTCAGTGGAAATAGAGCATTCACACCTCTTAGAAACAAAGAACAGTTAAATGTTATAGCTGAAAGGACCCTGATAGGTAATCTAATCCAACCATCATGTCAGAGATGAGGAGACTGAGACCTGGAGAAGTTAAATGATTTATCCAACATCAAAGAACAAATCAAAAGAATAACAAGCACAAGTTTAATACATTGCTTTTTCCTATGCCATGCTGTTCACTCATACACATCTGAGCAGAGATCTTTATTATTGTTGTCAGTTGGAAAAATAGGATTGGAGGAATGTTCTCAGCATCCAAATGTCAACGGCAGAAAGAAATCAACAATCTGCTTTCATTTATGATGGAGCAGACTGCCAGAGGTTTCCAGAAAGATTCCTATATGACTATTTAGCCCTACCTATGACTATTTGTCCCCTATCTATATGAAGCCTTAAGCCTTTTCCCTGTGGGTCACTAGCTCTGGCTAAGTGACCTGAAACCTTTCTGTTTTGAAATAAGAAGGGCACTATACAGAATGTATCTTCACTAATCCACTGGAAACGCCAAAATAACATCTCCAGTGAAAATAAAAGCAAGCCAACCTAAGGTACAAAGAATATAACAATGAGTGAGGTAGCAGTCCCATGTATTTTGATGCTTTAATACAAGATATTTAGGCTGCTATTTTGAATCATTCTATGATAGCATCAGACAAAGCATAACATAGAGTATTTCCAAAACTCTGTTAATATAAGACTAAACATTTCAATCTGATGCAACTGGAGTCAGGATAAACAAACATGAAGCTGCAAAGGAATAATTTAGTCATTCTCTGATATTCTTCAGCTGACTGAATATATCACTTAGCGATTTTTCTTTCTGATGCTCAATGACTCTACATCCCTTTATCCTAGCTGTCTCTAACCATAATTCTTTAACATTTCATGCAAATTAAATCTGCTGGAGATTCAAAAGCAAAAGAAGAAATGGTGATTCACCCAGCAGATATCCCTTACCTACCTGTGGCTCTGTGTGAGTTGCAGAGGGGGGCTGATGCCTCAGCAAGAGCTGCAAGGGTGGCCAGCACTGAGGTGGTGGAATTTGAGAAGTGTACTGTTGAGGAGGCATGGGGGTCACCTATTTCGGTAAAAAAGGCAAATGAGGTCCAGCGGAGAGAATAAATTGAGATGAACTAAAAATGGCTTATTAAATCAAAACCTCAGCTTTTCACTCTAATGTGCTTAATCTTGCTCTCTAATACAAACTTACAAAAAAAGCAATTATCATGGTGTTAAAACTCTTTTAAGGTTTAAAGTCTTCCCTTTAAAGTGGATTAAGGTAATATGCTTGGTATAGGGCCACACTACATTCCCTTCATTTGATCATTCTCTTGGCATTGCCAATGCTGAGCATCAGTAGCTAACAGACCAAGAGTGCCACCTACTCCCTAGGCTGGCTATGCAGAGCTCTCCTTGGCAGCAGGCAGTAGGGTACAAAGCATGCCTCACCCCAAACTAAGCAGTGCTGAGGGAATAGGCCCCTCCTGGGCTTTACTCAACCATGCTACTTCTATTCATCAGCTAGAGAGGTGAGAAGACTAGGACTGACCTCAAGTGCAAGAACATTAAAAACCTGAAGTTTCACATATTGAATGTCAAAGGCTAAACAATTACCTACTTTACCTACTTTAGTTATGTCATGATGTGCTTTTCAAAAACAATTTGTTCGTAACCTTTTTTTTTTTTTTTTTTTTTTGCGCTACGCGGGCCTCTCACTGTTGTGGCCTCTCCCATTGCGGGGCACAGGCTCCGGACGCGCAGGCTCAGCGGCCACGGCTCACAGGCCCAGCT
>NC_041217.1:74904767-74918386 GCF_002837175.3 Physeter macrocephalus
CCCAGCTGCTCCGCGGCATGTGGGATCTTCCCGGACCGGGGCACGAACCCGTGTCCCCTGCGTCGGCAGGCGGACTCTCAACCACTGTGCCACCATGGAAGCCCTCGTACCCTTTTTCTCTTGTATCTGTGTGATATCCTTACAGCTAAGTTCCAAGAGGGAAGTGTATTAGATCTGGCAATAGGCACTCCTAACTTTATGAACTGGAAGTATTACTCAACAGTTTTGCATAAATCAAACTTTTATAACATGAATTTCATTTCCCTAAGTCTTTCACTATAATTTCAGAGATACTTATTGTACCAGTTGTGAATTAATTGCTTCTTGGCTGCAAATCCACCCTTCTTTGCTGTATCTTGTGATACTGAAGCTGGACCCCATAAATATTTCTTGCCATCTGGCATGAGATTAAGTTTTGTCATACAGAAGTAGTGGCTGCTCCCCATACTGGCTATTCCTGAGTTCTCCTCTCCTCATAGTAGTTACTCCATTGTTACTAAAAAGTGTTTATAGATTAAGTTTATAAGCTTATAAATTATATACTTATATATATTATTATATATGTATAATAAAATAGATATATTTATTTTATATGTATAATAAAATTATGTATAATAAAACTACACCATATGTAGCTTTGTCTCCTGACTGAAATGTGACTGATACACTTATTTTCTTTTTAAATGAGCTCTTTTTTTTTTCTTAATTTCATTTATTTTATTTTTGGCTGCATTGGGTCTTCATTGCTGCACGCAGGTTTTCTCTAGTTGCGGCAAATGCGGGTTATGCTTTGTTGCGGTGCACAGGCTTCTCACTGTGGTGGCTTCTCTTGATGCAGTGCATGGGCTCTAGGTGTGCAGGCTTCAGTAGTTGTGACACGTGGGCTCAGTAGTTGTGGCTCGAGGCCTCTAGAGCAGAGGCTCAGTAGTTGTGGCTCATGGGCTTAGATGCTCGGCGGCATGTGGGATCTTCCTGGATCAGAGCTTGAACCCATGTCCCCTGCATTGGCAGGCGGATACCTAACCACTGCACCACCAGGGAAGCCCTAAATGTACTCTTAAGTTCTCCCACTACTATGATTAAAAAATGTCAATTATCTGTAAAATACTTTAAAAAACCTTAAAGTCCTTTTCTGATATGATTAACCTAGTTAGTTTAACTGGTTTATAAATTTAAATTTCAGAAGATTTTTCCATAAAAAGGTGGATTACTTGTATAATACACATAGCTGTAAACTATCTTAATCAAAGCTTTTGGGTGATGACTGTGGGAGTGAAGATAAGGGTAGAGATAGTAATGATATCCTTATTTTAATTTCTCATAAAATACTCAGGGAACCAAATGGTCTGAGTAGAACACAGTGCTTGACCTCTAGAAAGGAGCCGGTGTCTATCTAATGACTTCAGTAAGAGCAAGATTCAGCTATAGCCTATACCCTAATTTTCCTGCTTAGTTCATGATTTTTTATCACTCAGACTATCTTACAAAGTGCTGACATAAAACTCACAGATGAAACAAACAAGGAACAAGCAATTTTTAGATATATGCCTCATGGAGGTTGGAATATATGTGACAATATGTCACTAACAATAAAAAAAGGCTGTTATTATTTTACCACAGTTAAAACACACACATACACACACAGACACACACACAAGCAAGGCCGTTATAATTAAAGTTCTAGGACAAACATCAGGTAGGCCACCAAGCTAAAGGAGAATACCTGGGTAGAACTGCTTCATGAGAAAGGCATTATATACTTCTTAGCATATAATGATTCCAACCTAAGGGTGCTCTCCCTTTGATTCAAACATAATGACTTACCCAACTTCCCCTCAATAGCAAAATGAAGAACATATGTGAAAAATTAGGTTTAGTATTCTGACATATACAGTTGAAACTGAAGAGATGATGCAAATTACCTCTTTAGACTTATCCCAGGGAGTTCTAGGAAAATAAAGTACTTTATTGTTAAATAATGTTAATTCCTTCATTCTCTTTAATGTAAGACCCCCACATCAAATAAAGTGAAATGTGCATGGTTGCTGTTGTTTTTGGAAGGGAAATGGCATTGTTAGTGACAACTTTTTACCTATTTAGAATGTGGCTTATATAAATAAATAAGCTCTTCAGACCAGGATTTAGGGTAGTGTGCTATGGTCGGCTAGGCAACCTCAGCAAACTAGATCCAGAAAAATTAAGTAACTTGCCCAGGGTCATGCAGCTAGTAAATGTCAGAGCCCAGATTAGAACCTAATTATTAGATTCCAAAGCCTGTACCCTTTATGAACCAATATAAGGCAATTTATATTTGACTTTGGAGTGCATCTTATGATTCTACAGAAACAGGAAATTCATATTCATAACTTTGTTTTGCTCTGATTAATGTTTAAATTAGTCTGCCTTCCCAAATCACTGCAGTTTGATGGTGGCACTGATGACTGATATCTTTAGTCACAAATGGAAAATTGAAAGCAAACTTTATAATCTGGATTTTGGTATCAAAAATATCCACCAAGGACTTCCCTGGCGGTCTAGTGGTTAAGACTCCGGGCTTCCAATGCAGGGGGCATGGGTTCAATCCCTGGTCAGGGAACTAAGATCCCACATGGTGTGGGGCGCCAGCAAAAAAAAAAATAATAATAATCCACCAAAATGATAATCCTATGATACTTTCAGTTAATTCTTTTTTTTAAGGTCTTTTCAGTTAATTCTTCTTTTTTTTTTAACATCTTTATTGGAGTATAATTGCTTTACAATGGTGTGTTAGTTTCTGCTTTACAACAAAGTGAATCAGTTATATATATACATGTGTTCCCATATCTCTTCCCTCTTGCGTCTCCCTCCCTCCCACCCTGCCTATCCCAGCCCTCTAGATGGTCACAAAGCACCGAGCTGATCCTGTCCTACCACTAATCTCTTCATGACATTTTTTTTTCTTAGATTCCATATATATGTGTTAGCATACGGTATTTGTTTTTCTCCTTCTGACTTACTTCACTCTGTATGACAGACTCCAGGTCTATCCACCTCATTACAAATAACTCAGTTTCATTTCTTTTTATGGCTGAGTAATATTCCATTGTATATATGTGCCACATCTTCTTTATCCATTCATCTGTTGATGGACACTTAGGTTGCTTCCATGTCCTGGCTATTGTAAATAGAGCTGCAATGAACATTTTGGTACATGACTCTTTTTGAATTATGGTTTTCTCTGGGTATATGCCCAGGAGTGGGATTGCTGGGTCGTATGGAAGTTCTATTTGTAGTTTTTTAAGGAACCTCCATACTGTTGTTGTTATATATGTTAAAAATATTACTGGATGATGGGAAACAAGAGGCCTGCCCCACCATTCAGGAAAAGAAAATCCTTTAACCCAGTTCAATAACACAACCTGAATTTGTCTTATAACTTTTCTCCTTTCTTTTATCTGCACTGATTAAGCATCAGATAGGCCAGTCCCCTAAAGGGGAATAGCTAGGTAGAACTGCTTCATGAGTAAGATGACACTGGAGAGATCAGCTCTAATTATGCAACGGTTTAGCAATTTCAATTTGCCGTTGTCAACATACCGAAGAGAGAAAGAAGAGTAGGTTTGCCAAAAGCAACACGACAAGCATGATATAGGTCCATGGGAATCAAGGCTAAGAATCTCTATCCTGAATGTCTTCAACTTTGCTTATCATTCCAGATAAGAATCTGGAGAATTTCAGCAGTTAGACTAAAGACTTAACTCTGGCTCTTTTAATTCAATACGTGTTTGTGAACATATAACTTTATTGGCTTCTAAAAACTTTTGTATTAAAAAAGCAGTTGTTCTGGGCTTCCCTGGTGGCGCAGTGGTTGAGAGTCCGCCTGCTGATGCAGGGGACACGTGTTCGTGCCCTGGTCCGGGAGGATCCCACATGCTGCGGAGCGGCTGGGCCCGTGAGCCATGGCCGCTGAGCCTGCGCGTCCGGAGCCTGTGCTCCACAACGGGAGAGGCCACAGCAGTGAGAGGCCCGCGTGCCGCAAAAAAAAAAAAAAAAAAAAAAAAGCAGTTGTTCTAATCAGTGTGGCCTGAACCACAACAAATCCAAATGGCTGTGAATATTCTGATTACAGTGATTTTAAACAACAGTTGATAGTTTATAAAATGAAGGTCACTACTGCCCCCTTGTGGGCATGATGGACTCAACCTTCACTGAGAAGTTATATTTCCACCTAACATTAGCTATTATTGAAGCCCTGCTATAAAATGGGTACTGAAATACAAAATCTCAGTCTCACAACAACCTCATAAAGTAGATTATTATATCCCAATTTTATATATGAGTACAGAAGGCTTAGAAAAGTAATTTTTCCAAGGTCAAGCATCTTAGTCAAGTAATAAATCAGTATTTGAAAGCAGTTCTGAATGCAAAATTCTATGTATAGTGTGTATATGTTCTTTCTATTTTATGATGCCTCTCAATAATAATACCTCATTCAAGATCTTCCTTTGATATTTTACAAACTTAACTATGAATACAGTTGCGTATATTTTAATGAAAGTCAGAAACAGAAAAAGAAACCAAGAGTCAGTAGGAAAATTTATTTAAATGAGGACACAAGTTCCTTCATTGTAAAACAAGTATTTGTAAGGAGATGTTGAAAATAAACTCAATTTGCTCCTTTTTATTTTTATTTTTAAAAAATTTTTATTAGAGTATAGTTGATTTATAATGTTGTGTTAGTTTCTGCTGTACAGCAAAGTGGATTTGCTCCTTTTTAGATAGACATTTTTGTTAAAAACATACAAGTCTCAAAAGATCAACACCAAGTGCTTTTCTTTGCTATTTTGTTGTTATATATGTTCTCAAGAACAAATCAAGACTCTTACACTTTAGTCAAATAATCACATGTACCTCTTTTATATCAGCATTCCAACAACCATTTATGTTTATTCTGCTTTGTTACTGCCTTAGACTATAAATATTTAACTATTTTCCTTAGCAGTACCATATTAAAGCACCCGTATATTTTCATTTAGGGGTGGATTAACCCTTGAAGGGATTAACCCTTCAACGGATTAATCTGTAGAATATTTTACTTTTAACACAGTAAACACTTATGTACAATCCCAATGTATGATTTTCCCTTCCCTTAGAAAGAATAAGTGCATTAGCTTATTTCTAAATTTTTATTATTTATTTAATTAATTATTTTTATCATTTTTTTGTGCATTAGTTTTTTTTTGTTTTTTTTTTTTTGCGATACGCGGGCCTCTCACTGTTGCGGTCTCTCCCGCTGCGGAGCACAGGCTCCGTACGATCAGGTCCAGCGGCCATGGCTCACGGGCCTAGCCGCTCCGCGGCATGTGGGATCTTCCCGGACCGGGGCACAAACCCGCGTCCCCTGCATCGGCAGGCGGACTCTCAACCACTGTGCCACCAGGGAAGCCCTGTGCATTAGCTTTTAAATCTATTATAAATCTTCCATTTGAGGAATATTTTAATAAAGGAGTGGGTATCAGACAAGGCACCTATTCATCTCATAAGGAAACCTGTAATTCTGTTCATTTTAAGTCTAAAATAAATGTCACATTATCAGAACATTACCTGAGGTTGTTTTGGTGCTGGCTGAAGAAACAAGGCTTGCGAGGTTGACAACTTCTCCTGACGTGAAGATGAATGGGGTACCCATAGTCACAGGGTTGGCTCTCTCAGGATTAGCATTCACCTGGTTCTGCATTGCTTCCTATAAAACAATGCAAGACATTTCAAAGTCAGAACACTTACTAACCAGCCTTAGTTATACAGTTACTGAACAGCCCCCCCACAATGCTCTGTCAAGCAGAACTAGTTCTGGCGCACAATGTCCCAGGGACCTCACAGTTCTCATTAAGACGACTGTTTTTTCTCAGACCAGGGCAATAGAGACGTTAGATTGCTTTCCCAAGCTTATCTCTACTTTAGAAAAAAAAAAAGGCGTTATTATTTGCAAAAACTTCTAGACAATTCACTTAACCTCTCTGGATATTGGTTTTTAATTTGAAAAATAAAGGGGGTGGCCTAAAAAGTAATTTCCAGCACTAATATTCTATGATCAATCATGTACAAGACAATGTGCTAGCTGGAGATCCCTGCAGAGAATCTACAGAGAACAATATTCTCCAGAGTTTTGTCCAACTACTTATTCCATTCTGCCATTGAAGAAATCCCTAAGAGAATATATAAGAAGCAAATAAATGAGTGCCGGATTTTAAAGTCTAGTTCCATATGCTGCACTTCTGCTTCTACAGATATCTGCACAATTTCGGTATAAAGATGCTTATCTTTATTTTATGTTTTTACTTTCATAAGCAGTTTTCTACAGGCATGATCACTACTAAAATATGTCAAATTATAAAAGGGCTCTAAACAAGGAATTGAAAGTTGAAGAGAATAACCAGTCTATAGGGAACCATATGTCAGAAAAAAACAACCAACCAACCACTGATAATACAGTAGAAATGGCTATTTTTTTACATATAATTATCCCCTTGCTAAGAGCTTCAACTGAAATGGATTATCCATTCTCTGATTAGTGTAAAATTCCTTCTTGAATCTGCCCCCTCTACCCTCCATTATCACTTCCTTAATTCAAGACTTCATTGGCTCTTGCCTGGCCTAATGAAGGTCTTCAGAATTAAGTGTCTTCTCTCTCAAGTCTGTACCACACTCCAAACAATCATCATTTTAAAAAATCTTATCGTATCAATTCTCTACTTAAAAGCTTCTATTGGATCCCTCTTGCCCACAAAATAGTCCATACTTTCTGCATGCCATCTAACAGCCCTGTGTTCAGAACTCAGCCTCTCAAGCCTTAGCTCCTGCCACTCCCAAACTCTGCTTCTCTTGCCCAATCTCTGGTCACAGAACTACTTACTCTTTCCTGAATATTCCATGTCCTTTCCCACCTCTGTGTCTTTGATTTGCTTTTTCTAGCCTAGAATATCATTTTCTCACATCTCTGCCTACTACTCCTTCAAAACTCAGTTCAGAGTCTACATATACTTTAATCCTTGCCTTAAGCATTATCAATACTCCCTCCTGTAATACTTACTAGGTATCTGTTTACCACCATAGTATTGTAATGCTTTATATCTTGTCTTTACCTTCATCATACTGTAAACACTCCAAGGACAGGGCTATGTCCTATTAATCTTTGTATCTCTCATCCTGTTATTTCCTGATATACCAGTGCTGGCTTAGAAAATCAATGGATGATATCATCACAGCTGATTTTTAATTCTGAGATGGCTTCCTTATGACTCAATATGCTTTAGAGCTATGTACTATCTCACAAGAGCTGGTATATATTCATAAAACATAAACAGGCTTTTAATATTATCCCAAGTCAAGTTTAATTAGAAAGGGAAATTTTCATGGAGAAAAAACATTCTAAAGCCAAATAAAAACTTATTTTTGTACTGGCCACAACATTGTTCTTCAATCACCATGAATAATTCAGGGCTTTATAGAATATTATTATTATTTTTAAAGATACTAATGACACTGAGTCACAAGATTGAGACATAATGGAAGTACTACTTTGATTAAGATAGAGAAAATTCAGTTTTGATTCAGCTCCTACAAAAAATCCTTAACTTCAACTGAAGTATACTGTGGTATATAAAAAGAACAGGACCTGAAGGATGACCAGAATCTCAGCATTGTTTTTCTCCAGGGCTATATCAAAGGCAGATTTATCAAACTTGCTGAAAGCATGGACATCAGCTCCATATTTGATAAGTAGCTCTACAACATCTCGATGGTGGTGCTCTGTGGCCCAGTGCAAAGCTGTCATCTTCAGCATGTCCTTGGCATTCACATCTGCACCATTCTGTCATAGAAAAGTAATTTTTTTCAAAGAGACACTGGTTACAGTAGCACAGGTACAATATCCCATCACCATATACAGAGGATTTCCATTGAGATTACACATATTCAAATTTAGAAATGTTTAAGAAATATCAAAGGGAAAAACATGTCTCCTGAATTCAAATTCTCCTGAATGCTGATAGACACAATGCCTTAAATGAGAGGACCTTTTAAGGACACAGTTGGAAATTATAACAGATGGGAGAGGAAGGGGAAAAGAACAGATTTTTGTTGCATTTATTAACAGAGAGCTGAGTGCCTGAAAAAATAGGCACAAGACCAGAGAACACCTGCAGAAGAAAAATGAAGAAAGATCAATAAAGTCTGTTTAGCCTTTAAAAAATTAGAAAATAAAATCCTCATAGCCATGATGACTCTTGAAAGAGATGCAATTCAATGCTATAGACTGTCCTAAACTTAATCTTTCCCAACCTAGTTTCCTACCACCTGTTTAAGTAAAAAAACAGGGAGGTATTTGTCTTTTTTACAATATAGACCCCTCACTCTTCTTGCTTTACCCTAACAAGTAGTTCCACGATGTGTGCATGTCCATCAGCTGCAGCCATGTGCAAGGGGGTCCTGTCCACTTTGGTCCGGGCATCCCTGCTAACGCCTGCTCGAAGGAGCACTTCTGCTGTGGAATAATGACCATACTGGGCTGCAAGGTGGAGGGGTGATGTTCCAAGCTGTGGGAAAATAATACTCATTTAATATCAACTGTGTGCAGAGTCCTAAATCATTACTGGAGGGATACAAATGAACAACAGGTGACGCCTAGGTTCCTGTCCTTGGAGAGAGAATCTGGCTGTACAGATAAGCTGAAGAAATTATTTCATTAAAATTAATACACTAATGGACAAATAAATATACAACCAATTAAAGAAGCGCTAAGTATAATGGATTTAAGTCAGGTGGACTTACCAGGTAAAATTCCATAAAGGGTATGATTTTAAGTAGGGCTTAGAAGAAGGTTAAAAACAATGGATAGAAAAGAGCATTCTGAGTCAGGGATAAAGGGAAGGGATAGGCAAGTTGAAAATAATTCTAGGAAAAGGGCAGAGACTAGAAAGTTACATGTGAAATTTAGGGTACAAATTTAATTAGTTGAAATAGAAGTTTGTTACCACAGTAAAGCAAAGCAAAAAGACTGATGAGATGAAGTGCCCCCCGCACCCGCCCCCCCCCCCCCCCCCCCCCACCGAATTGCCCCCCGCACCCGCCCCCCCCCCCGCAGAAAAAAATAGCAATGGTGTGTCAATAGCAATAAGGAAGTCTGTATCATCTCAAAGTAAGTCTTGTTACTAATCACAGTTATCTATCAGCATCCATTTTGGCCAGAGATCTATTCCTTTCTCATGTTATGCTCTCAATTTTAAAACGTATTTCGTTTATTCTTTGCTTTTCATATATTCACTCTCTTTACCTGATTGGATTTAATTCACATTGCTCTTTTCAGGTCTATTTATAGAAATGCTAATCTCATGGGTTTCCTTTCTTCCTTTTTGTGAAGTGCTAAGAAACTGCTGGCCTCTAAAGTTATGAATTAATCACCCCAGAATAGAGGACAATGCTTATCGAATTGTTAAAATTAGGCAATGCTTACAAAATCTATGAATACTAAGCAAGCCCATGTTATAACCAGGACCTGAATCTTCTGACACTCTGCTCTCCAAGTTGACTGTCTGAACTCATGAAATTACACCTTCCTCTTTAATGTTTTTTAACAGTGGTAAAGGAAACAAAATGGCTAGACTATTCCTTATTAATGAGGACATTTTGGAGAAAAGGAAACAAGGAGTTTCATTAGTTTAGAAATGCACTCAGTATACTGATTTTGTTTAATTTCTAGCTAATTACATCCTATAACCCAAGCACACTCCAGGGACAAGTAAACCTTTAGAAAATACTCTAAAAAAACATTATAGGGCTTCCCTGGTGGCGCAGTGGTTAAGAATCCGCCTGCCAATGCAGGGGACGCAGGTTCGATCCCTGGTCTGGGAAGATCCCACATGCCGTGGAGCAACTAAGCCCGTGGGCCACAACTACTAGAGCCCACGCAACTAGAGCCCATGCTCCGCAACAAGAGAAGCCACCGCAATGAGAAGCCTGCGTACCACAACGAAGAGTAGCCCCCACTCTCTGCAACTAGAGAAAGACCGCAAGCAGCAATGAAGACCCAATGCAGCCAAAAATAATTAATTAATTAATTTTAAAAAAACAACCAAAAACATTATAGAAAATCACAAGTATATACTATCTTACAATTACCACCCATATATCCACAGGAGATTCTTTCAATTTGGAAAACTAAAAGAAAGGGAAAACCACATATTCAGATGAGGCAAAGAAAATGAAATGCTTGTAAGGAGACTGAGGCAGAAAGAGAATGAAGAAAAATCAATATAGACTGTTTAGCCTTTAAGAAAGAGGTTGGTAACAGCGCACGCTGGGAATAATTAAGAGAGCTTACCCAGTCTGTGGTGAATGGGGCACCATTTGCCATCAATGTTCTCACTTCATCATCTTGGCCTTTTCTTGCTGCTTCTAGCAACCTCTTCCCCAAGTCCACCAAAGACATCTTTATGCATAGGAACACAAATTTTTGGGAAGCTGTCACTCAAACACAAGGAAAGCTGTCTGTAAAATGTTTTTAGAAGGCCTCTTGTATGTATGTTTTTAGCAGACCTCTTGTATATATGTAAGATACTTCTCAAGCGGACTATCTGATAAGGCACTTCTTTTCTACTTCATCTAACACAAACAGTCAGATATTTGGGAAGTTTTTGGCCCTAAACCATAGTTCCCTCACTTTCAATCTCCAGAAAAATACTTTGGAAATATGTGAAACACATTACTGCCTTTCTAGCTTAAGGAATCAATAAAACAGCATTTCACCCCCTTTGAAACAACCATGGGTAGAAATAGTATGTTACAACAAAAAATGAATAGATAAACCAAGGATATTCAGACTCAGGTACCTGGCAGACACTTTTTCAAAAATGAACAGAGACGTCACTGCACCTGTTGGAGGTGTCTCAGCAACACCTAGAGTTTTTTTTAAACAAGGTCATCAGCTTGGCCAGATTACATACTTTGTTTAAAAGTATAGCTATGTCTAAAATCATTACAGTTTTTCACTTAATAATGTGGGCATTAGTAAATCTTTGTGAAAGCTCGTAGTAAAAAAAAGCATCTGAGCAGGAGAGATTTTTTATTCCCTGTAAAAGGCATATAGCCAGGGGCTTCCCTGGTGGCGCAGTGGTTGAGAGTCCGCCTGCCAATGCAGGGGACGCGGGATCCTGCCCTGGTCCGCGAAGATCCCACATGCCGCGGAGCGGCTAGGCCCGTGAGCCATGGCCGCTGAGCCTGCGCGTCCGGAGCCTGTGCTCCGCAACGGGAGAGGCCACACAGAAAAAGAAAAAAAAAAGGCATATAGCCAACTCTCAGTTATTTAGGGTAAAAGAAAAAACAAAACTGTTGCTAAACACATGAAATCAAAGGTAATAAATGGTGGAGATTAAGTCTGAAGAGCATGCAAAATGGTCATTTAAATGGTTACTGGGACTTCCCTGGTGGCGCAGTGGTTAAGAATCGCCTGCCAATGCAGGGGACACAGGTTTGATCCCTGGTCCAGGAAGGTCCCACATGCCGCGGAGCAACTAAGCCCGTGTGCCACAACTACTGAGCCTGCGCTCTAGAGCCCATGAGCCACAACTACCGAAGCCCGTGCGCCTAGAGCCCGTGCTCCGCAACAAGAGAAGCCACGGCAATGAGAAGCCCGCCCACTGCAACAAAGAGTAGCCCCTGCTCGCCGCAAACAGAGAAAGCCTGTGGGCAGCAATGAAGACCCGCTGCAGCGCCCCCCCCCCCCGCAAAAAAATGATGGTTACTGTAAATTAGAAACTGGCCTGGGTATAAAGGACACCCAGGATAGTGATAAGTTCCTATATGCAATGCAGAATTGTCTGAATGGTATATAATCACCACTCACTACAAATCTTCCAACCAAGGAGGAAATGGCTATTATTGATAAATTTAATTTTTATTATCTGTTTCCTTTCATCTTGTACTGATTTGTCCATATTGTAAAAAGTAATTTCTCATAAAAAAAATGAACAAAGAGAGTCTGCCATTTCAAGGAAGACAATCGGCAGTATTTACTGCCAATTATCAATTATAATTTCAGCTTCCATGCAAAAAACAGAATTTTGGGAATATCCACCACGAGTTGATAGCTAACTACAAACTTTTCTAGCAAAAGCAGTGGTGACACTTATGCATGTGATTTTTTAATATTGTATAAAATGTATCAACATTTGGAGGATGGGAATTATTTGGTGAACCAATATTTTTCTTTCTTTTTTTTTTTTTTTAGAAGATGTTGGGGGTAGGAGTTTATTAATTTATTTATTTTTATTTTTGCTGTGTTGGGTCTTCGTTTCTGTGCGAGGGCTTTCTCTAGTTGTGGCAAGCGGGGGCCACTCTTCATCGCGATGCGCGGGCGTCTCTCCATTGCGGACTCTCGTTGCGGAGCACAGGCTCCAGACGCGCAGGCTCAGTAGTTGTGGCTCACGGGCCCAGTTGCTCCGCGGCACGTGGGATCCTCCCAGACCAGGGCTCGAACCCATGTTCCCTGCATTAGCAGGCAGATTCTCAACCACTGTGCCACCAGGGAAGCCCCCAATATTTTTCAAATGACCAATGCATGTTACAAAATCATGCTCAGGTAAAAAGATTCATTCAAAGTGAAAGCAGATCAATGCGTTTTAAGGTAATCAAGTATAAAACATTCATTGACATGGTTTCTGATTCCTCATTGCAACTAATTTTCAAGAAATTGCCACTTGTTGAGATTTTGTGTAACATCAAAGAAGAATATCCACAATTACCTGAACAAGCTATTAAAATACTCCTCCTTTCTCCAAGTACATATCGCAAAAGATTGAATGTAGAATAGATATGAAAATAAGAAATACATATGAAAATTATTAAGCCAGAAGTTAAAAGAGATTTGCAAAATTATAAAACAATGCCATTCTTTTTTTTTTGGCCATGCTAGTGGGATCTTAGTTCCCCCCGGCCAGGGATTGAACCCAGTCAGTCAAAGCGCCAAGTCCTAACCACTGGACTGCCAGGTAATTCCCAAACAATGTCATTCTTCTCACTACTTCTTTAACTTGGAAGTTATTTACTTTCATAAAATTTTGTTATTTATGGTAACATGTAATAGATTTATTATTGTATTTTAATTAACATTTAACAATTAATTTCAAAACAGTAAATAGCAATAGATACAGCAGATTGGAGTCCTTAATAATTTTTAAGAATATTAAAACCTGAAAACCAAAAATTTTGAGAATCATCTAGCCACTATGTGATTTAGATTTATTTAATATTCCAATCTATATCACAGAATATTGTGCTCAAACATGGGTATCCAGGTGACCACCAGGGGAGTTTATTCAAAATGAATATATAGTCCAGGCCCTGTGACTGGACTGGAGCAGAGGATGAATTTTAATAGTGTGAAAGTCTATAACCTGATCTAAGTTTTTACGACTTAAGAAAATGTTACAGAAAAAATGATAGCATACCCTTCTTACAGAAAACATATTTGCATTCCTCCATGGTTATCTTTCTTTTTTTTTTTTAAAGAAGATGTTGGGGGTAGGAGTTTATTAATTAATTTTTGCTGTGTTGGGTCTTCGTTTCTGTGCGAGGGCTTTCTCTAG
>NC_041217.1:74918402-74941568 GCF_002837175.3 Physeter macrocephalus
TGAGGGATCTTCCCAGACCAGGGCTCGAACCCGTGTCCCCTGCATTGGCAGGCAGATTCTCAACCACTGCGCCACCAGGGAAGCCCCTATCTTTCTTTTAAAATATCAAACCTGCCTTTCAATTTAGTTATTATTATTTATTTATTTATTTATGGCTGTGTTGGGTCTTTGTTGCTGCGCACGGGCTTTCTCTAGTTGCGGCGAGCGGGGGCTACTCTTCCTTGTGGTGCTCGGACTTCTCACTGCAGTGGCTTCTCTTGTTGTGGAGCACGGGCTCTAGGCACGCGGGCTCAGTAGTCGTGGCTCCTGGGCTCTAGAGTGCAGGCTCAGTAGTTGTGGCGCACGGGCTTAGTTGCTCCGTGGCATGTGGGATCTTCCCGGACCAGGGCTCGAACCCGTGTCCCGTGCACTGGCAGGTGGATTCTTAACCACTGCTCCACCAGGGAAGTCCCTACTAATAGTTTTTGTTTTTGGCTGCACCCATGCCCGCCGTTGTGGAAGCACAGTCTTAACCACTGGACTGCCAGGAAGTCCCAACTAATAGTTTAAAACAAGAACAAACATTGTTAATCAACTATACTCCAATATAAAATAAAAAGTTAAAAAAAAAAGAAGAAAAAAAATAAACTGACAGAAACTGAAAAAAAAATAAGAACAAAATTTTAGGTGGTTCATTAGCAGAAGTGACTCTCACATTTTCTCAAATTATACTATATATAAAAAGTATATCACCAAGACCTAAACACCTCTACTGGGAATTCCCTGGCGGTCCAGTCGTTAGGACTTGGCGCTTTCACTGCCGGAGCCAGGGTTCAATCCCTGGTTGGGGAACTAAGATCCCACCAGCGCACAAGGCGTGGCCAAAAAAAAAAAGGAAAGTCATAGAATGCCCTTTTCCCGAGATGTTTTAAAAAGAGAGATGCGAGAATGAAGTCTTCCTGGGAAGGGGGAGTAGAATAAGATGATGTCAGGTGGCTCAAGGAAATCTGTGAGAATAAGAGAAGCTAACGGGAAGGAAAAATGGAAGCGAAGAATCCATGATCTGACGACATTTTTTTTTCTTTTTCTATTGCACACGTCCCCACTGGGCCGCCAGCTGTACAAACAACTGTGCAAGAACTGGAGGCAGGGCCCTTACTGCTCTTGCTCAGATTACTGAGCTCACTAATAATCTTTAGGCTATTACTGGGGTCAGAGAATTAGGGTCCCCGTTTTCTCCTCTATCAAAACTCCTCCCGTGCCTCACAGCGATGTTCTGTCTTTCTGGAAAAAGCAGCAGAGAGTCACGGTCTCAGACTAAGGGGCAGCCCCCGGTCAGGGCTCCGCGCTGCCCCCTAGTGGTCACCTCTGTGGCCTTGGCTTCTCTCGGTCCAGCTCCCCAGCCCCAGGTCTTACACCCACCCCATTCTTCACCTCCTCCCAGTCCCCTCCCCTTCCTCCCGGCAGCATCCCCTTCCTCTCCTTCCCCCAGCCGCCCCCGCTCTGGTGAAGGGGCACCGCTCCGTCTGCACCCAGAAGTCCGGGGCTGGGCTGGGAAGCGGTGCAACTTTTCACGGCAGTCTCCCTCCCAGCCGTGACACCCCCCGATTCCACGCATCTGTTCTTCCCCCTCACCTCCTCGTCCGGGACGTTGCCGGCTGTCTTTTCACCGAGCCCGCCAGTTTGGTCCTGTTTCTTTCTCTAGTTAAGACTCCCTGTCACTGACGGTTACTTTTTGACCTTTTCACATATGCATATTTTGGGGGCCTTTAACCCCCCCTCGCGGAGAAATGGAGGCAGCAAAATGGCGGACCCGGAAGTGAGGACTCGGCGAATATAATTTCTGGCGGAGGAATCTATGAAGAGAAAACGATTAGAAAACCCACATTTGCATTCAAACAGAAGGGTGATGTACCCCCAGAGCCTCATTTTCTATGCTCGGAAGGGCTTTGAGGTAAAATAGTGTGTATCCGAGACATTTTAGACAGGACTATTTAGCGAGGCGGAGTATTATCGATTACGTGTCTTATAGTTCCGTCAGGGGACGGGCCCGATGGTTTGTTTTGGCGCCAAGAACCGCGCAAATTGCTGAGAAATCGGATTCTGCATCAGTCCTGCTCTCTCTTGGTTGTTTTTAGGGGGCCACCCTTAGGGTTGATGAGAAAACCCTATTTCTGTGTCTCAACCTCGGGTGAAGATGTTTGGGACATTGCTGGCTTTGCGCATGAATTGAGCTCTGGTGCCGGACGGCCACATTTCCAGATACAGCCTTAATGTAAGGAGCCCAGAGCCAAGCTGTCAGCGCGAATATTGTTGAAACAACGGAGTCATTTCTTTGTGGGGGGCCTGGAAAAGGATGGAGCATGAGTTTGCAAATCCATTTAGGTACTTTATTTACCAACCAGTTGATTCCCATCTCCACCCACCGTTCTCCTTGAACTAAAGGACAGCGGAGAAGTCGGGAAGGAAGACCGTCAAAAATAAGTAAAAATAGAGGACATATCACTGCTCCACTCTTTATTCGATTTTGGCTTTTGTCGTTGATGGTGGGCCTTTCAAAGTCTACGGGGAAGATTTACATGATTCCTCCTTCTCTGGATTTCTTTCTTTCTTTTTTTGTAATTTATTTTATTGAAGTATAGTTGATTTACGATGTTAATTTCTGCTGTACAGCAAAGTGATTCAATTGTACATATATATTCTTTATATTCTTTTCTATTCTGGTTTATTACAGGATATTGAATATAGTTCCCTGTGCTATACAGGACCTTGTTGTTTATCCATTCTATATATAATACTTTGCATCTGCTAATCCCAGACTACTAATCCACCCCTTTTCTGAATTTCTCTAGATCCTGTTCATGTACTTTAAAGGATTTACGGCATACTGCCCAAATTGGTATTTGCAGCTTCCCTTTTTGAGGGTCAAAATCATTGCCTCATTCTTGTTTACAACCTCTCTGTTGTCCGACTCTGTCTAATATAGTAGGCACCCATAAACTACTTGTAAATTAGTCCAAATAGTTTTTTGGTTTTTTTTTTAATGAGGTGAGTTATAAGTAAGCAGATAATGTATTTGGGTTAATTCGTTTATTTTGTTAGGCACCCAGGCTGAGATAATGCAGTGCAGATTTAATGCCATAGGTGCCATCTGAGGCATCTGGAATTGTTACCTCAAATACGTTGGTAAGTCAGTGGGCAAGCACAAGAGTGGTTGGTTACAGCTTTCTCCCAAAATACTTTAAATAATTTTAAGCAGATTTCACCCTTGTTATCTATCTGTTCAACCTGAAATTCATCATTTTAATGTATAAAGGCTACTCAAACCCTTCCTCAAAGTTGAATATTAGATAAAATATATAAGCTGAACTTGGAAGCAAGGCTAATTTTTGAGATCTATACTGCTTCCTTGTGAAGAGAGAAAACTAGAATCCAGTCCTGGGATTGAATGTCTTTATTAAAGAAGTGATTAAATGGCAGCACAAATCAGCAGCAATAATTTTGGAAGGAGTGGAGACAAGGTGTAGGGTCAGAGTTGATTGTTCATTTCATGGTATCAAGGTAGCTGAAGAACTGTGCCTGAGGCCCAATTTGATCATTATTCTACATTGCAAATGCAGGAGGGCAAAACTAAAGCACTAAGGACCAAACCCTAGGCCTTTTAGAAACTGAATAAAACCCTACAAATTATCATAACAGACAGCAGGATTGCATTTTAAGATTTGAAATCCCAGTGGTTTTCCTCAGCTAGAGTTTTCAGCCCACAGGAGCAAAACTGTAAAGTAAGCTTGAAGAAGGAAAACTCTTTTGAGAGAGCATAGCTATTTCTGAAATGATTCAGTGCTTTCCCCTATTGTCATCTCCCATGATGTATTATTTCCTCTTGTTTTAAACCTTTTATCCCCAATTTCTCTGAGAAAAAGTGTATTACAAGAAGGAGCAGGATCACCTTAGCCTTTTAGAAATCCTACAGTCTTATAGCAGATAATCTCAAACTAAAACTTACAGGGTTTTCATCAACCCTTGAAAAAATATTTGTGTTTATTGGCCTGGAGCAAGAAATTAGGAAGGTTTGAGCAATCTCTGAAGCTGATTAAAATGAAGTAAAAAAATCAGTCCTCCATTTTGCACTTCATACTACTCTCTGGTGCCCTCATCAGGCCTGTTTTCTGGAATTAATATCTGGGGGAGAGGAAAGGAATCCCTGTGACCCAGTACTCCATTGCTTGAACCCTTTACTTTGTGGCTTGAGGGTTTTTGAGAGAAACTGGTAAGAAAGAAAGATAGATAAATAAATAAAATAAATAAATAAAATAAATAAATAAATCACAACTCTGGCAGATTCATCAGCACCACCTCAACACAATAGAGGGGAGAGAGCAAGACTGATAGGGTAAAAGGGTGGAAAGGAGGGGCTTGAAAGGGCAGGAAAGGAGGGCAAGGTGGTGGGAGAGAGGTCTTGAGCTTAGAGCAAGTCCAATTCGAAGGAGTGGATGCTGGCAATGGGAGCTCTCCAAAAGTTGAAGGTGCTGTACTCAAGGAGGGCATCGCCTTCAGGGTTTTTCTCCTGCTCCGCTCCGGTTGCTTGCCCCGTCATTTTGCCAACGCTGCTGTCCTTGATCTTGTAGGTGGATGTATCTGACAGACCCAGGCCTTCCAGCTCCGACAGATCCAGTTCTGGAATGGGCATCCTCCAGAAAAGAAAGGAGCTGTACTGGCTACTCACAGGGTCCCTCATAACTTCCTAGAAAGAAACCACTTATCAGTCTTCATGGTATTGCCACCTCTTTGCGGCCCATGGCCTTTCCTTACTGAGATACTTTACATCCCCATTTGCCTCTGTACATAATCCAAGTTCCCTAGGACAAGCTTCAGGAATCTTCCTCTATTACCATTTTCTGCCATTTCCTAACTCCTCCCCATCTTGGAATGACTTATTTACTGCCTACTGCTTGGGTCTGGTTTTCAAGGCCTTCCAGAATCTGGCCCCATTCTTCCTAGCAGTAGTACATTCTCTGCTACAGTTATGCTTATTCCTGTCTTTCTTAACTCTCTCCACTCTCCACCTTAAAATACTATCCAAGTTTCAAGACTCCATTCAAGTCCCTAGAGGAATCTTTCCCCTGAACTCTTATTATATTTCATATTCTTGATTTCTTCCTGACTTCGGTTTAATAGGTCATGGTACCTCTGAAAAGGGTTTCCATGATTCTCTACTTTCTATTTTCCTCCCTGCTTTCTAAATCCTACTGTAAACTCACCTCTTCCTGGAGGACATCCTTAAACTTACTCAGCTCCATCTACCCTATTTCTTCCAGTATCTCCCACAATGCCTGTAGAGTTTTACCTGACTATATCAGTTTGGGGTTACAGATCACTGTTACATGTCTTGTATAGGGATAATCTTATATCCTTCAAGGAACTGAGAGTCTCCCCAAGGGTAAAAACCAGTCTACTTTGTACCTTCTTCACAAGTGCTGGGCTTTAAACACAAAAGATACTCAAGGCTGCTGACTAATTTTCCCTTAGTATTTAATACAGTGAATACCTTGCCACTCCTATCTATAACCTCACAGATAAACCTTAACAGCCTATCTATTTCTCTCTAGGCTACCTCCCCTTCAGAACAAAATGCACGTGCTAAAAGAATTTTTCTATGCAATAACAGGATTGCTTCTCTGACCCAGTGCTAGAATACACCTGATGATAGAGCAAATGGATTGGAAATTTCAGGTAAGAAAAGTAAAGTTTAGATTGGAAGGAGAAAGTCTTTTAACAGAATTAGATACTTTTCCATGTTTTAATGAGTACTTCTCTCACCTTTCCTGCCCCTTCCACCCACACCCTGAACTTAGACTATTATACCTCCCTGCATCCTCCACCCTGCTGCTTACTAACCAAGGGAAGGGGCAAGAAGCATTAGTTGAAATGTTCACAAAGGAGCAGAAAGAACATTCCACTGCCTCCAAAAATAGAACCCCCATTTCACAAGGCCTTCCTCCAACAGAGCCCATTGGCTCTCACCAGGCCTTGAGACTCCTAAATAGTGGCGTTAAATAGGTTCCACAATGCCCCCATATAATGTGGCAGAAAAAGTAGGCCTTAATCTAGAATACAGTTATGTGTGAGTGTAGGGGCTTTAGGAATGGTAAGTGGGTAGACTAGGATGTTTTTAATGTTAGAGTTATTCTTTTTCTTCTTAGGTTCAAGCTCCAAAATAAACCCTGGGAACCGAGCATTACTCAGCAGACAAGCTGCTTAAAAGGAGGGTAATTCGGGGACTGGAAAAGGGTGGGGGAGCATGTTGAAAAGGTGAGGTCATCATCCTATGATATTCAGCCCTGATCATCTCCACAGTAATTTGCAGAGGCATGTGCACAGAAAGCTACAAAAAATGTTGTTCCTATCAACCAGCCAACCCTGGCTTAGTCTGGGACTGTAGAGATTGTAAGAAGCAAACCTTAGGCGTCAGCAGCATTATTGATTTCTTCCCATGGGGATTTTTTTAAACTAACAGTATTAGTTGTTTGCCAATCTAGCTGGCTTCTTTTATATCCCCTCCCTTACCAGTCCCCTCCAGAGTGAGCTTAGTATAATGCTGGGCACATAATAGGCTCTTTAAAAAATAGAATCATGGTGGGGGGGAAAGCATAGAATTTTAAAACTAGAAAACACCTTAGAAATTATCCAGTCAGTTTGGATAGGGTCTCATAATTTCCAGTCTGATTCTTTTTTGATGTGTTTTACATAGATAGTTGCTTGCAGCTTTTTATAATCCTATACCAATATTCTCAAAACTTGCAAGAATTCTTAGTTCCTGAAGAACAGATATTCAGTGGGTTAAGTGTGATTCTGATATCAATGGTGAAAATGCAAAAGGCAGAAGAGAGGAAGATAGGATCTGAGAAAGGGAAAAAGCTCTTTGACAAACTGACTCCTTTTCTTCAACCAGTATATGTATAAAAACAGTCCAAACAATTCTGAGTGTCTGGCAGAGCTTCTCTTGCAATTAAAAAAGGTAAAGGAAATTGTACAAAATATTAACTTAAAAGGTCCCAAATCTCTAGCCATGCCATTGATTCAGAGACATGTACAGAGTACCAAATGCATTTCGGAAAGGCACTCAATCAAGTATATACAGCATTTAAAATCAAGTCAAGAACATTGAGTGCACCAGAAATTGACGCTAAAATACCTGAACATTTAAAATTTAATAGAGTATGGATTTAATTCCCAAATACCCAAATTTTGCACAGGGTCCCTTTTCAGCTAGCTTTCTCTTCCCCAAATATTTTCTACCCATAGCTCATCTATCTTGATATCTCTCATTTACTTATCTAAAAGGGCTTGGACAGTGCCTTATACCACAATATATGCTCAATAAATGCTTCCCACTATCCTTCATTTTTAATTATTCAGGTATTTTAGGCAAAGGTAATTTCTAAATATCACTGTCTAGTCTTAGAGATACACAATTAGCAAATACATAGCATAAAGTGGCTCTCTCTGAGCCACACAGACACGCCCAGATACCCTTTGTCCAGATCCTCAGTGGGACTCTAGGGCCTACCCAACAGGGCCTTGCTGTGTCATGCTGCCACTGTAGAGGGGAGGACAAGGGATGGTGGTGGAGGAGAATGGAACCTCTCTGGCATCTCATTATATGTGTCTCATTCTGCTGCAAATAAGCATTCCTTTTCCAGAATCTGCCCCCATACCTAGCTCTGGTGGACTGTACTGATTTCAATATGGGATCAGGCAGTTCTCCAACACAGAAGCCCCTACCTTCCTACCTCAAACTGCCTCTTTCTTTGGAGAAAAGGTTTGGGAATGGGAGAAGGAGACTGTTAAAAGAAAGATCAGGATTAATCTCAATATTATCTCAATATTATCGCATATCTCTCCCTCCAAACTCCTTCCTATGGAGACAAATAAGTTTGGGGTGAGGGTAGACACATCGATGGAACACAACAGAAAACATTTGAAAATACAGGGAAGTAGGGGCTAGAGTGGTACAGTAGGACTAGAGATTCATCAAAAAGCTGGGAGAACAATTTGACAGCTTGAAAAGGAAGATGTAGATTACTAAACTGAAGATAATAAAATTAATAATTTTATTATCTTCAGGACAATGTTATAGGCCAACTGACAATTGAAATAAGGAGATAAATGCTGAGAAATAACTGCATGTAAATTGTTAGAAATTAATATCTGTGTAAAGGATTATAAGGCATGGATGGAGATCTTAGCAAAGATGTAAAACGGTGAACAAATTACCTATTGTTCACAGCGCCGCCTTCACTCCTCTTGAACTGTCCCCCAACCCCATCCTCATTTGGGGTCTTCAACCTAACTAGAAGCACCGACTATCTTTTCAGCCCCTTGCCGCCGCCCACCCCCAACCCCGCCCCGGTTTCGCTTACCTGTTATCAGTGAATTACTAGCGTGTTCCAAAGATGGAGGGGGTACTTCGGGGGGTCCGATGTCTGCTCTGGGCTGGAGAACAAGAAAGCTGTTGGGGCTTTGACGGCTTTGTCTTCTCACTCCCTCTCTGTTCAGTGACTGAGTCAGTCTGCTCCCCCTGCAATGCAGCCCCTCCTAAGAATGGCGGAAGGACTCCCCGCCCCCTCCCGGCCTGACTCGGCTAATTCAAATGATAGGTTCCAGAACACTTGAGGGAGGGAGACAGGACTAAAGCATCTCCGTAGGCTTATTGGTCTGATTCCCGTGCTCTTCCAGCTCCCCCGTGCAGACTGAGGGTGTAATGAATGAGTAGTTAATTGTCCTCTAATTTTAGGTTTATGGATTAAAAGTGTTGACTCTAGACAACGTGGAGAAGAGGAGTGTCCCTTTATTCCCCAATTTAAGGATTTCAGGTCACCCGAAGTGTTTTTGAGAATCACAAAAATTCTCCCTCCGTCCCTCCCGATTTGCCTTCCCACCCTCACAATGGGTAAATAAACCTAGCCCTATTGCACTTGCGGTAGGGCTCAGGAACATCGGGGATGCGTGTGCTTCTGCCAATCTCTGAACTCGGTTGGGGCCGGAGGATTTGGGGGCTCCGCTTCCTTTCGCCCCGCAACGCCTGACGCGCAAACGGAACGCACGATTCTGGAGTCCAGCTTGGGTGCCAGGCCTTCCTCGAGGGTCCGCTTTCCCGGGTTTTCCCGGCAGGGGCGGCGGCCCTCGGGGGCTTCCGAGGCCCCTCCCACGTCCCTCCGTCGTGCAGCGCCACCTCAGTCCAGAGGGGAGCTGTGCGCCCGGCTCCCAGCCGGACGGGTTTCGTAATCGCGTCGCGGCCGTTTCCGCCCTCAGCCAGCCGCACCTCTGCCGCTCCGCCCTCGGCTCCCCCACCGCGCCGAGGAGCGAGCCCGGGAACCCCACGCTGGCGGGCACCGAGCGGGAGCCCCCCACCAGCTGGCGCCGGACGCCTGGATGCCGGAGCAGAGCAGGTGAGGCCTCGGGCTCGGTCCCTCGGCCCATGCGCCCCGCCTGCCCAGTCAGGCGGAGACGCACCGGATGCTGGGGGTGGGGGAGAAGGGCGTCCACGGTTGTCGAGATGCTGGGTCGGTGGCAAAAGGGGTGCGCCGGGTGAGGAGCCGTCCCTGTCCGTGCTCCGGCGGTGCGCAGGTGAGGCCAATGAAGAGCAGAAGGGAAGACGGGCCTGGAGTGTTGGGGGGAGACGGGAGGTGAGAAGAAGGTCTCTTTTGAGGCTCACCAACCTCGGTGCTGCCGTGTGCCAGCAAACTGCAGCAGAGCTGGTCCGGGAAGGTCTAAATCTGAGACAAGCATCCACGCCAGTCAGTGACAAAGTCGTAAAGATTAACAGAGAGGCCCAATCCTAGTTCAACCTTGGGAGAAGCAGAGAATTTCAGGGTAGAGTCCGGGGGTGGGCAGAAATGGAGCCTATGTGACTGAACCTATCGGGCAGGGGGAGTTGAGGGCCTAGCCCTGTTTCCTCTTAAGCCTCCACAAGACCTTTACTGGGGAAGGGCACGGTTGGTGCTGGGGCAAATGCCTGTCACTTGACTGAAAGCTGGGGTTCACCCCCACTTCTCTAGAGCCCCGCGGCGGCCCTCACGTCTGGAGGTCTCCGGGACCAGCTGCAGCCCTGGGCTCATAGCCAGAATTGCCCGCTCCATTTTCTCAATTCTCTTTCTCTTTCTCTGCAGCTGCTTCTTGTGAAGGCTTGTCAGGCAGTGGGGTAGGAGGCCTTGGGGCTGGAGTCAGCGGGACCGGGAAAACCGGTTTGGGGCTAGAACAGGACCAGGGAACTACCTCTGTACATCCTTCCTCCCTGGAACCTTTCTC
This sequence comes from Physeter macrocephalus, assembly GCF_002837175.3. NCBI lineage: Eukaryota > Metazoa > Chordata > Mammalia > Artiodactyla > Physeteridae > Physeter > Physeter macrocephalus. The sequence continues at coordinate 74,928,693 of NC_041217.1, forward strand.
CCATCCATTCTCCTGCTCACTCCCCAATAATTTTAAAGCTCTTAAGCTCTACTGTGACCTTGGTGTCTTTTCCAGCTCTGTATTTCACCCTTCCTATTTGGGACTCAGGCCCAGGTCACAGCACTATTTGGCTGTCAGGGTATGGCCTTATACGATCTAATACTGACCCCTCCTTCTGTTTACCCATCCCTTCCCCTTCATTGTGGAGTTGAAATAGTGGGTAGTGGGTTCAGGTGCCTCTTCTTCCTCGCCTGACCAGTTGAGGACTTCATTTTTCCTCAACCCACTCTTCTCTAGATATTTTAAAGGAGAGTGGTAGCCAATCACTCTTACTTCCTTTTCTGGCCTGTTCCCCTCCCCCCCTCACCACCACCACCACGTTCACCCTGCCCAGTCTTCTCCTCATGCTGACCCCACCCCCAGGTTTCAGAGACCCTTATGTCCTGTGTCCTAGGGAATGGAATTTCCTGGTCACTTCTCACCATCATTGGTCATTTCATGCCAAGTCCCCCCCACACACTTTCCCTCCACCCAGCCCTGGCCAGGTCCCTGGAAAAGGAACAGAAACGTCCTTGTTCCCTCCACTGCCCCTTTCCCTCTCTCCTCCTCCCCCTCTTCTCTCCTTTTCCCTCCCACCATCCACTTCTGTTCACTCAGCTTTGAGCAAGGAGGGTGTTGGGGGAGAGTCCAGTCTCAGTACAGCGTGTCTGGTAGTGTTGGGGGTTTCCTCTGATTCTTCATTGTTTTCTTCATCCCCTCTCACCCCCCCAACCCTTACCACCCAACACCACCACCAGCACGACAAACCCTGTGACTGACGGACTTCCCCACTGACCACAGCTCCCCTCTCTGGACAGCCGTGTTCTGACTTCCGCCCTGTCTCATCACTCCTCCCCTCCAGTGGTGGGAAGGGAAGTAAGAGAAAGCCTGGACTCCCGGGTCCTTCCATCCCTCAGAAGCTGTGTCTCAGTGTTTGTGTGATCTCATCTCAAGGCTGAGAAAAAACCCTCTCAGTTCTTAGATCAGTGTAGGATGCTAGAGCATCAGGGTTCCAATCTTGGAGGGAGGGGAGATTCCTATTCAGGCTAAAGTGTACTGTGCATGAAACTGCCCTGTTTGGAATCTTTGAGGTTGCTTGTATTATAGGACTAGGGGAATGCAGTGAAAATAGAGGAAACCTGTATGTGCCCTACCCTGGCTGGCAGTAGTGAAGAGGGGAGGAAGTTCTTCCTTGGACACTAATGCTTTTGGAAAGTTCCTCATGTCTGGTTGGCTGATGAAGATTGGGGGTGGAAGTGGTAAGGAGGGAAGAGAGAACAGGTCACAGCATGAGGGGAGGAGGGAGGGAGGGAGGGAGGCCCAGGCCCTATGGGGTGTGAGGCAGAGCGGAGTGGCACGACAGGACATGAAGAGGGTGGGGAGGCTGGAAAAAGATTCCTCATGGGACAGAAGATACCTGGCACGTATACCTACAACCTGTGCACAGATGATCTCCACAAGACACAGACGTGGACATAGGGTCATGCCACATATGTGCAAACAGAGGTGCACACGGAGGAATGCATTGACACAGAACACAGATAAAACAGAGTGCAGGCAGCCCTCAGGAAGGATCTCAAGGTCAAGTAATAAAGAAACTGTTAAATGGCTTCTGGGAGGGGCTGGATCTCAGTTGAGGGAAATGAGGAGGAACAAGGGCAGGGAACAGAGAGGGAAGAAATTCCTCACTGTAGAAAGTCTTAGGTTGCAACCTGCTGCAGTTGGTCACCTAGGACCTAGGTAGTCAAGGCCTCTCTTGGTCTTAAAGAAAATCTAGGTGTTCAGGGTAAGGTAAGGAAAAAGGGAGGGTCAGGGGTGGAGGCCTTGTTTGTGAGAACAAAAAAACCACCATTTCCTCTTCAGAGTCACTTAAATGCCCCTCCCCTTCAGCCTTAAACCCAGGGAGAAGGGAGGTGGAGCTTGTAGCACCCCCAAACTTTGCTCATTTCTGCCAGTATCATTTAGTCCCCTCCCATTCTCTCTTCCTAGCTTCTAGCCCCCTTCCTCTCCCCTCCCTCGGTACCAGCAGCTACTGTTCCGTAACCCTTTGGTGCCCTTTTGGTTCTTTGCCTTTCTCTGAGAGTCAGACTTCGAGGTGCTTATGTTTGGAGAAGGTTAGTGTTGGTTGTAGGACTAGGGCCTTTACAGGGGAGCAAGAAGATATGGGCTCATCAGGAGCCTTCTCAAAGAGTGGGGGAGTGGATTTCTCATTAACTTTTCTCCTCTCTTTACTTTCTGCTCATCCAGGGTTCCAGGTCTGTGGAAGACATAACCTTGTGCCTGCTTGCCCACCCCACTCTCCAACCTTGCTAGTCTCTCAGGGTCTGAGACAGTGACCTTCACCGCTCAGCTTAAGGGCTCTGAGGACTCCACTTTCTCTAGACCTGTCCAGCTGAGTAAACCCAGGGTGTTGTTACACCTGAGGGGAGTGAGGAGTGGGCGGTCAAGGCACCAGAGCAAGAGCCCTCTGGGGCCTCAGGCAGAGGCGTGAAACTGGAACCATCGGGGAACATGAGTGAATTTTGGCACAAACTGGGCTGCTGCGTGGTAGAGAAACCCCAGCCGGTAAGTCTCCCCCACCCCATCCCAACACACAGAAACTAGTTACCGTATACTGGGACGTAGATACATCAGTCGAGGATCCGCCATCTAAAAAGCACACTTCTTGCCTCCTTCTCTGTCAGGATAGCTTCTATGGCCTGGCAGGTGTGTACATGGAATAAAGGGACTGGGTGATGGAGGAAATGAACAGTCCTAGCTATCACTTCTTTTTCCTGTCCATTTTGAGTTGGACAGGGGTTGTAGGTGGAGCTTAATACCTGTCAGTTGTCCCCACTGTTTCCTCATTAGCCAGAGGTGACTTTGACATGTCCTTTCTTTGTCCAGTGTTCACTCTGCAGGCCACTGCCCATACTACCCTGCCTGTGTCCTCTCTCTGTTTATGTTGTTCTAACCTTGCCTTTCATACCCTAGTTATTTCCCTGTTATAATGCCATATCCCCTTTCCCACCAGGCCCTTAGCTCTTCCCTTAGTGGTTTTCAACTCTTTTTCCCTTCCTCCACTGTGACATAACTCCCTGCCTTCTCCAATCAGAAGAAGAAGAGGAGACGGATTGACCGGACCATGATTGGGGAACCAATGAATTTTGTCCACCTGACTCACATTGGCTCTGGGGAGATGGGTGCCGGAGATGGACTTGCCATGGTAAGAAGGGAATGGGGAGAGGTTGATATGAGGTTGTGGCCTAGAACTGTGTCCTTCTTTGAAAGTTCAAGCTGGAGGCATAACAGAATACTCGATGGGAAGCAAGAAGCTAGGATTCTAGTCCTGGTCACAGGCTGCATAAATCTGAGATCTGGCCTTTCAAGTCTCTGGCCTAGGCTCCCTCATCTTCACAATTAGCAGATTGTTCTTCATTGGATAGAGGATATATATGTCTTAATAGTTACTTGGAGGGCTTTTTCCAAAAACCATATCCCTTCCTTCCATTAACTAAGAACTGCTGTCTAAGCGCCACAGTAAGTCATATTGTGGTTGGGAGTGTTGGGACAGGGAAAAGGCTGAGCACCTCTATCCTAAGTAATGTTTAATATGCATTTCTGCTCTCAAAATAAGGGAAATGGGCTTGGAGGTAGTGAAGGAATCTTTTCACCAGTTATGAAACACAGATAAATATGGGAGAGTCCTTTGTTAGAGGATCTTACTAGTAAAAGACCCACTTTGTCTCATCCTCATGAAGGTCATTGTGAAGGGAGGCATTGAGACTTCCCTTGGAGGAATAGGGATTAGTTTTAACCTTTTCAGATTGATTTTATTGTCAAGGAGTTGGGGTCCACCTCTTCCCTGGAGGGCACAGGAGAGCTCTTTTACTGTGCCATATGAAGATTTAGGAGAGGGTCTCACGTGTGTGTTTTTTCACAGACAGGTGCAGTTCAGGAGCAGATGAGATCCAAGGGAAACCGAGACAGACCATGGAGCAATTCTAGGGGCTTGTAGCTCCAGTACGACTGGTGAGTGATTAGAGAATCCCATCCAACACCTCCAGCCCCCTGCCTCAGAACCGTGATCCTCTGCAAGAATGGGAAGTGAAGGGAGGAAGAAAGAATTAGAATGGAAGAGTCAAAAATGTAGGATCCAGAAAGGCAGAGAGAAAGGGATGTGCAGACAGATCGAAATAGAAAAAAGAGCACACTGTGGAAATAGTTAAGTGTGAACCAGGTGGTACCGTTTCCCTAAGGTTTTCTTCGAGGCTAATCTTCCTTCTTTTTTTCCTTTAATCAGGTTCTGCTGTGTGTGCAGCCTTCACCCTGTCCAGCCCAGAAGAGATGCTGGCCCTACCAGTTTCCCTCCTAGAATCAGTAACCCCAGGACCCCTCTTCCCTATCTGTCTAATAGTGCCTCAAATGGCTTGGGGGCTGGACTCCCTCTACTCCCTCTGGCTGTAGCCCCTCCTGGAGATGGGGTCAAGGCAGCAGGACTGACCAAGTGACTACTGGTTGGCCAGAAGGAGCTCAGCTGAAGCCCTGGACACTATCAGATCTGAGATAGGAGTTTTCTGGGAACTTGGAATGAGTTCCCTTCTCCTGAATGACGGTCTAGGTGCCATATGTTTTTAAGCTCTTAACCTGGAACTCCTTAAATGTGGTGGGTAGGTGAGATTACCAAAGCTGAAGCCGGCTTTGCTAAGAAGCTCCCTACCTCCCTGCCCTCATCTTTCGTCCTGGAATGAACTGAAGGAGATGTCAAGCAGGGCCTGGGAGGGTGACCACTGGCTAGTCTACTTTTTCTCTTTAGATCTCAGACTTGAAACTCAGTCCCTCAGTATCTCTCTGCCGATACCAGGGTCTTTCTCTAGGTAGGCCTCTAACCCTATGTTTCTGTAGCATTGCTGGCTCCTAAGATCTCTCTTTTTTTTTTTTAATTAATTAAAAATTCAATTTAAGATGAGTTCTCTTAATTACCCCCATCCTGCTACTACCTCTATCCTTAACCCCATCCCTGTCAGGAGCCTTATTGTTTCCCACTGGATAAGAGTTAAGAGGTGGGTCTTAACCTGAAGTCTTGGGGCTCTGCCCACCTCCCTGCTGGCCTAGAGAGCAGGAAGAGGGATCCTGGAGAGAAACCCAGAATGCAGCAGAACTAGGAGTTATGTCTCAGGGTAGATGTACTGATCACTGAGAATGGGAGTGGTGGTGAAATAAATAGGTTGAAAACAATCATCCTTGAGTGATCTTAAGATCCTCCGGCGTGAGAGGCGGAAGACCTCTAGAGCAAGTTTTCTCAAACTAGGCACTTTTGACATTTTGGGCTGGATAATTCTTGGTAGTGAGGGACTGTCCTGTGCATTATAGGATGTTTAGCAGCATACCTGGCCCACCCTAGTTACAACAACAAAAAATGTCCCCACATATGGCCAAATGTCTCCGAGGGGGCAAAATCAGCCCCAGTTGAGAGCCACTGCTCTATAGAGTCGAGATGTTTTTCTCTCATGATTTCCAATTGTTCATCCTAAGCCCGAGTCATGGATGAACTAGGGCCCTGTGTAAAGTAGGCTCAATAGGGCTGCACATAATCTCTAAACACTTCTTTATTCAGTGTGTTGCTTGTGCTTGCATGGGTTCATGTCTCTGTGATGGACGTGTACTGTGCTTCTCCATCCTTATGCTCTCTGGAGGAGGGGTTCCTGCAGTATGGAGACATGAACAGGGTATGGGGGGATTGGGGAGGGGAGGGAGTGAAAAACAGTAGAGCCATAGATACCCCAGCTTATCCTCCCCAAATTTTAAGCTCCGTTTCTGTGCCCTAGCCCTAGAACCAGACACAAATAAGACTCAGGGAGTTTTGTCTGAAGACCAGGTCGCGCTGCCCACCTGGCTGAAGAGTCCGCTTTAGGTGGGAAAATAATGTAAGAGTGGGGTCTTTAGGCATTTTCAGTTTTCTCAGGTGTTTTGTTCTGGCCCCTTCCTTGCAGGGTGATTAGGAGGGCAGAACAGATGAGCTCCTGCCTGCTCTGAGATGAGAAGGTGGGGATTTCATTAGCTCAGTAACAGGAAGAATCCTGTTTGATGGTAGTGGGGGTCAGGAATGTGAGAACTAAGATCCACTCTGCTGATTCCACCATCCATCCAGTTTGCCCCCACCTATAGTGACTGAGGTTCTAATTTCAGTGTATTTCCTGCAGATTTTTTTTTAGTGTCTAAGCTTGGTTATAGAGATCCATTCCCAATGTACCCAATTCCAGTCTAGCTTGTTGCTCTGAAAGTAGCTCATCTTGTTGGCCTAAAGTAGCTGAATAGCCTGAGGGTTATACTAGATCTAAAGGGTTAACAGGATAGGGCAGAAAGATGGGGAAACTCCTGGAATCTCTGGTCACCCTGATCTTGAGCCTTATTGTACTGCCTATTCTTTTTTTTTTTTTTGGCCACGCCACGCAGCACGCGGGATCTTAGTTCCCAGACCAGGGATCGAACCCACGCCCCCTGCAGTGGACGCAGGAGTCTTAACCACTGGACCGCCAGGGAAGTCCCTCTACTGCCTATTCTTTAGACACAATCTTTTCTTTGGTGCTCTCTCACCTTTAGCTACCTTCTCTAATGTGTATGCTACCATCACTTCAACAATATTTAGAGTGATGGGAATGGGTTTGAGAGTCATAATTTATATTAAAAATTGTTGGACTTTTAAATACATTTTCAAATAAAAAAAGTTTAAGCAAAATAGTCCCAGAGTAATCACTACAGGTGTGTGTTGGGTAGATGTGGTTAATGAAGGCAACTCCTAGAAAGTGGCTGTCATGGAATTTTGTGCCGACCTTGCCCTTTCTGAGGAGAGAAGGCCAAGTGTCATGAAGGCAAGGAGAAGATAACCATCACCTCCCAAGGGCTCAACTCATTGTTCTTCCTGTTCCTTTTTCTTGGCATTCATCTGAGATTTTTCAAGTCTTTAAAGAAGTACTTGTTTAAAAACAACTTTGGAAATGAAAAAGATGAGCAATATCAACATTTTTATCCTGGAGGCAGTGGAAGGGACCAAGCCAGATGCTGCTAGCTACACAGTTCAGTCTTAAGGTTCAAGAGACTTATGGTCTCCCCTCCCTCAGTTACCTCTGTAGAAAGACACAAGACCAAACAATGTTTTTTTTTCTAGTTTTGTTTTTCTGTACTAAAAATATCCAGTGGGTGCTGGGATTGAATGGGGAGGAGAGGTTGAGATGCTGACACCTCCTCTTGTGGATGAAGTGGCCATTACCTCCGATTTCTGTTTATCTGGGTAAGGAAACAAAATAGAGAAAAGGGAAAATATAACCACATCCATATTCTTTTCCCCTCCTTGCCTCATCTCCCTCTCCCCACAAACCCTCATTCCCTTAATACTGCTGCCCACTATTTATGCTGCTTTTTTATATTGAATAATGGTATTAGACACAAGGAGAAAGACAAAAACAGAAACAGAATGACCAAGTATACATTTTATTGTCCTCCTTTCCCCAAAGGTCCTGTCATTCTGAGACCTTGAGAATATTTTATCAGGTCGATCAGGAACTTTGGTAGCTCTTTTGGTAAAGTAGAGGACAATCCTTCCCTGAGAATTCTTAAGTTTCTGGGAATAATCCCAGGAGGACTGTTCTTTGGGTTAGTAGTGGTTAAGAGCATCGGTACTAGTGTCAAACAAACCTGGTTTAAATCCTGCTGTGACTCCGCTACTTACTAACTTTGTAGACCCCGTTTCTTCATCTGTAAAGTGAGAATAATAATACCATAGGGTTGTTGTGAGGACTGATCCAGATAGAGTGCACATAAGAAGACCTCAGATATTGGCAGCTGTTACTGTTAAGCTGCGTTAATAAGCTGAAAACTACGAAATCTTCCACATCCATCAACTATCTCCACATCAAGAGTTCTTTATATATCTAGAATCTTAACAGTTTGGTCAATAATCATCTAATGACCTACATGTTGCCTAATAGCCAAACAGCAGTTGCTCAAGAAATGATAGGTGGAATCAATGGCTAACAATAATGTGAATAACCAATGCATTTTATGAATCAGTAACCAAACATAAGCAGCAGTTCACGCAGACACTGGCTGGCTTAGCAACAAGGTTCTGGATATCAGGACTTTTCAGATGCCTTAACAAAGAGGCTGGCTCATCACTAAACACTTACTGGTTGCATCTCTGTGAACACTGTAGACAGGCTGTTCCAAATATCCTCCAGCCCAGTCCTGACCTTTTTCCAAAAAGCAAGGGCTGGGTTGGGCCTGAGACTGGGGATGAAGGGGGTGGGTCTGAGTCGGCTGACTAGTGGGGGAAGGGGAGTAGTGGTGGTGGCCCTGGTGGTGGTCTGAGTGGTGCAGCTGGTGTCAGGACAGAGACCTGCATCGAGGGGGCACTCCTCCCGCTCGCGGTTGCAGGGGCATTGGTGGTAGGTGCAAGGCCGGTGCTCAGTGCGGAGTTGGCTCAGCGCCCCAACTCGCAGGCGCCCCGAAAGGCCACGCAGTTTCCCGGCCCGGGTCCGGCTCATGGTACCGGACTTGCAGTGGCAGTGCCACGGGCCCCAGGGCATCAGCACCAGCCGCAGATCCTCGGGAGCTGGCATGGCTGTGGGCGAGGGCGGTGGCCACTGGTTCGGGGTGGACCGTGCTGTTGACCACTGGTTCAGGGTAGTGTCGGAGAGCAGCTGGTCCACATTAGCCTTCCAGGTGGAGGGCCACTGGCTTGAACTCATCCTGATTTTGGAATCCTGGTCATTCGCTGTAAACCCTGGGCTAGGCCCCCCAGGTGTACTGGAAGTCGTATTGTGAGTCTCCAACTCGGTGTTATTCTTTCTAGCGTAAATCACAACCCCCTCTTCCAAAGACCCATCCTCCTCCGCCGACAATCGCGACCTGCTACCTGTGGACACCGTGGAGGCCAAGAGCTCGGCAGCGGCCGGGCCTGCCAGGCTGTCGGCCGTGGCCACGACGTCGTCCTCATCCTCCACTGTTACCCTCATCTTCTGGGAAACAACGCTCCGGGTGCTCCGGGTGCTCCGGGCGGTGGTCCGGTAGCTGCGGGTCACAGGGCCCCCGAAGCGGAAACTGTCCCGCGGCATCGCGGTCGAAGTCAGGCCTTCGGCCCCCGCCGCCCGGGGCCCCAGACTCAGCAGCAGGGCCCAGAGCAGCGCGCCGGCGGCGGGGACCATGGGGCTGGACGGTGTGGGGCTGGGAGGGAGGCCGGTGAGGAAGGCCGGGGCTCCCACCTTCTCTCCCTCCCTTCGGCTCTCGACCTACCGGGTCGTTAGAACCGAGGCCCGCGGGGGAGGGGAGGGGGGGCTCTGACTGCGCGCCACGCCCCTCCCCCAGGCCCTCTCCCCTCGGGTCAGCTCCGGCAGGCCCAGGGGCTCAGCTGAAAATCCCAGGGAACCTCTGCAGCAAGAACTCCTGTGCCAGAACCGACAGACGGATTGTGATGTAAGGGGCTGGGGAAAGAGTAGTTCACTTCCTCCACGCGGCGCTTGAATCTCTCATCGCAGTTTATTAATCGCTACAGATCTGAATTTACGAAAGAGGACAAAATACAGGTTTTGAAAATGCCCCTCCCCAGGCTCACAGGCAGCAGACGTGACTACTGAAGGAAAGAGGGAAACAGAATGGCTCTTCAACATTTAGGGCACTGACTCCTGGCTCCCAGCAGGAGCCCTGCCCTCCCCATCCACCCCTCACCTTCACAGACTGCTAGAATACCCCAGGTGGAAAGGATCTCAGACTCAAAGAGAGGAGGTTATTTGCCCAAGGTTCTACAGCTAAAGCAGCACAGCTTTGCACTTTCCTATATAAAATGCCACAACATGCACCCCTCCAGCTGAAATTAAAGTCACCCAGCACATCAGGTTCTGGACCTCAGAGCCCTGCTTTGAAGTCAGGGTCATGGAAGGAACTACATCCCATTGAGATGTGAAGATCCAGTGGTACTGGGATTGAGGATGAGATGATTTACAAAACAGCTCAGATGTTTCAGGGTTTAGGGTGTAAGCAGATCAATATCTTTGCTTGGTTCTTAAGCTCATTATTCCAGTCCTATGCTAGGTCCCTCCTGAGCCATGGAGATCCTGGTCCAGCCTAGGAGAAAGAGAGGGAAAAAAAGTGGTCCAGGAGCAGACTGGGTTTTACTCAGGGGTTTAGGGAGAGAAGCCAGGTGAACTGGAAGAGGTAGATTAGATGCTTGGGTCGGTAATCATGTAGGATCCTTTGCTCTCTAGCAACCCTCCCCCACTGGATATTCTCTCCTATTCACTGCCAACATATCCCTTCTTAATTTCTAGGGCTGGTCTGAATTTCCTCTAAATTCTGTGCTGTGATTACTCCTTTATTCCTTGATGCACTTATAGGATTAATTTTTTTCATTTGTTTCATTTTTCATTTGTTCTTGTTGGATACAGTAGTGTCCTGCATGTATGGAGTCTTCCCAGATACACTGAAGCCTCTGAAAGCAGAGCCTCTGTCTTTTAGTTCATTTGTTCCAACAAGCCATTAAGAAAGTGGGAGTTGGCTCTTACACATTCCATCCCAAACTTTTATCCTTAAGCCAGGACTCACCGTCTGACAGCTTCTGGGATGTGGACCTGATCCATAGAGATGAGTTGGGCCAGCTCTCCAAGGCTGTTCAGAAAACGGATCTTCCGTGTGAACTTGGAACTAAAAAGAGAGGATCAACCAAGTGTGTTTTATACGAGGAAGAGGGCTCCTGGAGATCCTTACAAAGGGGAACATAATAAGTAGAGAGTGGTTAAGGCTAGAAAGAGTCAGGGTGGGGCAAGAAGTTCTTAATCTTGATTGTGAAAATGGGGAGAGTGGAAACGGGGTCTTTGTCCCCCAAAGCTAGTACCTGATGAAGGGCCGAAGCAGTGCCAGGAATGCCTTCATATACCATGTAGCATGGACAACCACCAGGGCATGCAGGTTTTTCCGGAGCCTGAAGAAGAACGTGAGACCATTCCACTCTCCTTCCACCTTCATGCCTGAAGATCAGGTGGAGCTACCTTCTGTACTTTAACTTCCTTCTCTTCTTCTCTAATTTCTAGATTTCTCTGATAGTTGGGCCGAATCCCCATTCCTTTATCTGCAATCTCAGCTCCATCCATCTTGCTGAGCCTCCTCATTTTTAGGAAACTCTCCTCTTGGAATACCTTAGCCTAGCCTTCTCTACCCCACTTCTTTCCTGTGCCCTACGCTCCCATAGTTCCTTTTGTACACTCCTCCATCCCTCCATGACCAGGTGAAGACCAGTGAGGAGAAAAAAAAAAAGGAACAAGAAGAGAAAAGTGAGCAAATGGAAGATGGAGGGAGGAAAGGAAACAGAAAAGGGATATCAAGGAAGAAAAGGCATAAGGGTCAGGGATGAAGGCAGACAAGAAAAGAAGACAATGGAGATGGGAAAAGTGAAATAAATGGCAAGACTATGAGAGAAGGAAGGGCTGCCTTCCATGTGCCAGGCAATGCACCATGTTGATTTATTTGATTCAAATACTCAGTGGCAAAGGTATTATCACTGACATTTTACAGAGAAGGAAACTGAGTCCCAGAAAGGTAAGTGACTTGTCCACAGTCATAAAGGTAGTAAGTGATAAAGGCAAGATTTGAAACTAGATTTCCATGACTCCAAGAAAGGACAGAAGATAGGAGAGGCTTGGAAAGGTGTATAGAGGGACAAAGAAAAGTGGAAGAGGGAGTTCCCTGGTGGCCAAGTGGTTAGGATTCCAGACTTTCACTGACAGGGCCCAGGTTCAATCCCTGGTCGGGGAACTGAGATCCTGCAAGCCACGTGGCATGGTCAAAAAAAAAGTGGAAGAGATTGAATGGAAGAAAGAATGGAAAGCTGAAAAAGAAAAAGATAAGATAGAGCGTGGTAGCCCTCTTGTCCTAGAGGCTCACCGCCGATCCAGGGTGTGGTAACACTGGCGTATCCAGCTCAGAGGTGGAACTTGGGCCCTACTTGTGCCTCCACTCAGGTGAACAAGCAGATAATTTTCAGCTATCAGCAGCTCCAGAGTACCCACCATATACCTGGGGAGATGAAACTGTCAGGGAAGGTATGCGTTTGGGGTTGTGGGGAGTGAGAAGCACATTACTGTAGACTCTACAATCAGTTACTGATCAGAGAAGGGGTTCTTTTTAATGTTTCCCTCTCTAACATCCACTCTGGAGCACTCTAAGCCTTCCACCTCACCTAAACAAGTGTTCCATGACATAGGTGTAGTTGGGGATGCTGCTTCTGGGTAGATAACAGGACGCAAAGAGGATGACAACATTGAGGCCATCACCATGGTAGCCTGGGGAGGAGAAGGGGAAAACTCATTCAGTCAACAAATAAGTATTGATGGACAGTACATCTGTTTAGGTTGAGAGACTCTGAGGGTCTCTAGAAGTTGCAGGAAGGATTCTGAACCCATAACTGAATATCCAGCTTCGGCATTTTGCTTAAGAAGTCACAGTTCTTACCCCCCCATTACCTCCATGAGATAGGACTTTCTTATAGGGCTCAATGACGGTCATGTCCACTCGCTGCTCCTGCTGCCCTGTTCGGAACACCCTCCAGCAATGACCATCTTCTCCAGCCACATCCCACATACAACCCTGGCCCAGCCTTTCAGCTGCCTCACTGGCCCCCAGGCCCTCTGACCGGGGCAGCTCATCTAAAAAAGAGGGATGGGGAAGGATCAACAAGGCAGAATACATACCTTCAGTATCTTTTTTTTTTTTTTTTTTTTTTTTTTTGTGGTATGCGGGCCTCCCTCTGTTGTGGCCTCTCCCGTTGCGGAGCACAGGCTCCGGACGCGCAGGCCCAGCGGCCATGGCTCA
>NC_041217.1:74941609-74949504 GCF_002837175.3 Physeter macrocephalus
GCGAACCCGGTTCCCCTGCATCGGCAGGCGGACGCGCAACCACTGCGCCACCAGGGAAGCCCCAAACTTCAGTATCTTGTAAGTTCAGATTCTTAGAGTTTATTCCTCAACATCTAATTCCTCATTTTTTACCCATGACTCTAGCCCTAGTTTGTCCAATCAACCCAACCCCTTGCTGGTTTCTCTTTCCTGTGACTCATTATCTTCACTTTTTCACTAGACAATGGTCTGGAGGTAAACTTACACTATGGTAGGTTGATGGCCCTTGCCATGTTTCCAGATTCTTTCTGCCCATGCTTTTCCTTCCTTGGGTAAGCTCATTTATTCCCATGTCTTCAATTACTGCCAGTAAGGCGATGATTCCTTTCTAACCCAGACTTCTCTTCTACCACCAGACCCATATCCCTAAATGCCTAGAGTGGACATCACTATTTTGTGTTTCTCTGTCATCTCCAAGTCACCAGACTCCAAGTGCAACTCAAACTCATTCTCTTCCTCCTCTCTTTCATATTCTTTATTGATGAATGACACCATCCATCTAGTTGCCTGAGAGAGAAAACTCTTTGTCATCCAAGACTCTTTCTTCTCTACCAGCCGTCAAGCCAACAGGACCCCAGATCCTCCTCCATCTATCTCCATTATATCCTTTTATCATTCTTTCCACTATTAGTGTCCCGGTACAGGTTCTGAGCCTTTCTCATCTGGCCTTAGTACTAGCCTCCTAATTCGTCTCCCTGCCTCTTGTCTGTTTTCCTCCATTCTACCCTTTACACCACTGCTAGAGCAAGCTTTCTTTTCTTCTCTCCCTTTTTCACTCAAATGGCAATATACATAAAATACAATATACTATACTCACTAATTTTGCATGATCTTTCCATAGCAATAAAAAGAACTGCTTCATCTTAAAAAATAGTGCCTAGTATTTAGTATTCCATGGTATGGATGTACTGTAATATTGTAGAACTAACATCTTATTTATGGACCTTTAGGTTGTTTTCAATCTTTTGAAAGCCATCAAATCTGATCATGTTAGTCCCTTGATTAAAACCATTCAAGGGACTCCCCATTGCCTACAGGATAAAATCTAAACTCAGTGTGGCAGCAAGGACCTCCATGATTTGACCCTTGCCTAGTTAACACAGTCTTTTGTCATTCTCTCTTCACCTCCCAGCCACAGAATATATATTATATTCTGTGATATAATAATATATATTTTGGTTTTGTTCCTGGCTTCTAAAACAGCTCCTGATGATAAAGGTAAAAGACGTATCTTTTCCTATTCATAACAAGCCCCTTTCAACCACAGAAGTTTATGTTAATGAGGTGACTTTGGAAAACTTCTGTGGATGAGTGGCGGGTTGCCAGGCCAACCAACCACATAATTAGAGGTTTGGAACTTTTACCCTCTGACCTCTGAGGAGGGGAGAGAGACTGGAGGTTGTGCTAAATCACTAATGGTCAGTGATTTAATCAATCATACCTACATATGAAGCCTCCATAAAAAAACCCTAACTGAAGGGGTTCTGAGAGGTTCTGGGTTGGTGAACACATGGAGGTGCTGGGAGGGTGGTGCACCCACGGACCTCCACACCCCCTTTCACATAACTTGTCCTATGTATTTCTTTCTTCTGGCTGTTCCTGATCTGTATCCCCTTATAATAAACCTGTAATCTAATAAGTAAACTGTTTTCCCAAGTTCTGTGAGCTGTTTTAGCAAATTATCAAACCTGAGGAGGGGGTGGCAGGCACCTCTGATTTATCGCCTGTCGGTCAGAAGCACAGGTGACAACCTGGACGTGTGATTGGTGTCTGAAGTCTGGGGCAGTCTTATGGGTGAGCCCTTAACCTGTGGTGTCTGTGCTAACTCCAGTTAAGTGTCGTGACTGAATTGTAGGACACCCAATTTGTGTCTGGAGAGTTGGAGAATTGGTTGGTGTGGGGAAAACCCATACATTTGGTGTCAAAAGTGCTGTGAGTAGAGAAGAAACAAAGTTTTCCTTAATACCTAAATAGTCATACTTAATACTCTGAATTCCCCACCATGCCATGCTATTGCCCAATTTGCTTCTTCCACCTAGAATGCCTCTCCAACTACCTGATAAGCTCAGAATGGCATCCTCTGTGAAGGCTTCCTTAACACCTCTCAGGTGGAAGTCACCTTTGCCTTCTCTCCCTGCTTACACTGTACCCTATACACATGTAGATCATAACCTTTAACTGCACTTATTTGTATATATGTTTATTTCATACTAAACAGAGAATTCCCTGAGGGTAGGGATTATCTTATACATCTTTATAACTCAGTTCTCGCTCAATGATAGCAATATAACAGTTATTCAATAAAATTTCCCTCAATAAATGAAGTGCCCCCTCCTCCCCCTATACTGACTACTCTCACATTGGACCAAGAAGCTCTACCTTTCCATTCTGAGGAAATTTTGCTGGTCTTACCCCTTGGTCCCCACCTTATTAGTTCTAACTTCAGTCCCATTAAATCCATCCTGAGCTTTTTTTAACATGGGCCTCTACTTCTACCAGCTCAGTCTTCAGCTTTCTTTCCCACCTTCCCATTCAAATTCATGTCCACTGTCCAGCTGCTCCGAGTCTGAAGGTGTCTCCAACTCGTCTACCTCCAGGTCAGAACTGCCCTCAGGAGAGGAAGGAACAGAGTGGGTGGGAGAAGCTCCGTTATCTCCAGGCCCCTTAGTCAGATTCAGTCGCAACTCTGGGGCACAAAGACGCTTACGCATGGGGCGCTGGCCACACAGGGCTAAAGTACTGGGGGTTCCTGAGGTTGGAGGAGGGAAAAAAAAAAGAAGAGAAAGATGGGTTTGTGTTGGTGGGGGATGTTAGAATTCCTGTCTATGTAAGTGATAATACGGGGTAAATTCTAAAGAAGGACTAACACGGGACATTTGGGAAGTAGAACCGCAAGGGACAGGGTGGCATATAACCCTTCTGTGGACTAGAATCAGGGAGGCCTGGGTTCTAATTTACCTACCTGCCTGTGAGTCTCTTTCAGGATTATGAGGATCTCCAGAAGGGTCAGCCTCTTCAGGAAGCAATCTAGAGGGGAAAAGATGAAAAGGGGGAAGAAATATAGGCTAAAGGTATTAAGCTGGTATCAACTTATCAATTCCGTCTCCCCGCCATGATGTTATCACCTCTTCTTTCTTTTCCCCACCTCTTTCCTTCAAGTCCCAGTTTACCATCGCTGCCCTCCATTTGTGACCAGCCCTCCCTTTTCCCAGCCTTGCTCATACTTCCTCACCTAGGGAGTTCTTCATCCTGCCAGTCTTCCTTCAGCTCCAGTCCCCCAAGTCTCAAGGATGCTCCTAGTACTGCTGTTTCTGCATTCTCCCTGACCCTATAGATAGTCTCCCAGAAAAAAAAGATTATTATGAGACAAACTAGGCAGTGTCTTAAGGGGACTGGAATGAAGAGCAGTAATGAAGGTACAGAGCAGAGGGCAGGCCTTAAAAAGAAGTCAGATCTCTTGCCTCCTAGATGTTTCTACCACCTTCACCACTTGTTAGAAAGCCATCACCCCTACTGTTGGGTTTAGGAGCAGAGGAGGCATGGAAGGTAAAGCTAATTATTTTTACCTGTTGGCAGCTGCTCCACCTGCACAGTAGGGGTGAGAGGTATTTCACATTACAGTTGTCTGGAACCCAACAGACCTGCCCAGCTGTCACTGGGCAAAGTTGGGGAAGATGTCACCTAGTCAGGCCTGCCTTTCCTCCACCACACTAGGGAGTGGTGAGGGGAAACCACGGTGGAGGGGTAGGGGAAGAAGGTAAGGAGGAAGAGAGATTTGCTGGGAAGGAGAACCTGGACCTTAACTTAGTTCTAGGTCAGCTTTCCTGATGGCCATTCTGGAGGGTGGGTATTAGAAAGCAGAAAACGGGGCAGATTTATCAAAAACAAAACATAGAAACTTCCTTAAAAAAAAAAAAAGCAATAGGGAATTATCCTGGAATCCCTTTTTCCCTAATTCCCATACCTTACTGATATTTCCTACCTAAAGCCACCTCCATCCCTTCTCTGCAAATTAATTCTCTTACAGCCTTATCTCCTCTAGGAACCCGAGATTTGACTTGGAAAGAGCTGGATGGTGGGAAAGTCCCTTAAGACTATTCACTCCTTGTTTCCAATCAAGTTAGCCAGCGTCTTCCTTACCCGAGATCCAATGTCTTTTCTCCTGCCTCTTGTATAGTTCCCATCTTCAGAGGTCTTCCTGTCGCCTTTAAACACTTGGAGTTGTCGGGGAGCGGGAAGTCTCAGCTCCCCAACACTTCTGTATCCCCTTTTTCTCTGTCTCAGCTGTTGTTGCTCTTGCCTCCAAGGAGGAGGGAAGGGTGGAAGGGAGGTAAGTAACCTCACCTTCAAACAGGTTTTGCCACCTCCCTTCCCAAGAAGCAGGTTTGCACAAAAGAGAAAACATGCCTATTGGGGCGGGTTCTGGGGAGGAGACTACATATTCTAAAGTGGCTAGTCTTGGGTGAGTCGAGGAAGGCAATTTTCTAGACTCCTTAAAACCTTCAGGAAGCTGCTTTAAAAAAAAAAAAAGAGGTAATGGTAGAAACCATTTTAGTTTTAAGACTATCGTGGGCCTACTTTTCAAGCATAAGCAAAATCAAGGACACAGAAGTATGTTATAAAGAGGGTTCTGGAAGAAACAAATTAAAGGAAAGGCTGAGGATGAGGGGAGACATAAGACTGTTGCTCCTTATTCCCAAAAAGAGTCACCAGAAGGAAGACAGTAAGTACAGCAGAAAGAAGGGAATTGAATCTTGAGGAGGTTAAAACAATTATCAGAGGGAAAGGCCTGATTATAGTTGTAAAAAGAGACAATAAGGCCCCAAACAGGAAAAAAGTATTTAATACTTTAACAAAATGCAAAATAAAAGTACCCAAGTTACAAAACATAAATTCCTTTGGTTCAGTAATCACGTCACTATTTTACCTTCCAACGGCTACAAACATCCCCTCAAAGTGAAGTCAGTTTCCCTCATATAAAGACATCATGCCAAAACCATCACATACCCCACTGTTCAGCGAAACTGTTGAAAACTTACAGGGAACAGAGCTGTGGGGTAGAAAAAGGGGGAACAGGTTGGTCTGAAGAGAAAAGGGAGACTCTACACATGCAGAACAAGTCAGTGGAAGGGAGCTCTTTGCTGGGTCACTATGGTATGAATCATACCCCTGTACATGCTACATGAGGCTGAGTACCTTGGTACAATCACAAATAAACAGACAATTCAGTGACCCTGAGCATTCCCAGGGAAACAGAAACAAAGAAACTAACAAAAAACCAGAGAAGCAGAGGCAAGAAAGGACGGTGTGGCAACAGGCAGATCAGAGAAACCAGGGAACATCAGTTTTGCAGACAGGGAAATGAGATCTAGAGGAGTGAGTGTCTGGACAAAAGACACACAGTTTATGGCACTCGGTATGAACTCCATGTTTCCTTCTACTATGCCCAAGGAGAAAATTAGATGTATAAGAAATCGACAGAGCCGGGGTCTCATTGTAGTTCTACTGTCTTTTGCGAAGAGTGCCCATGAGGTCTTAAGGCTTTCCCAGGGGTCTCCTGAACTCTCAAGAACCATGGGTCTTCTGAGTATTTTCAGGGTCCCTGTGGCTCTGAGTCAGAGGGATCCAAAGAAACTGAGAGTCAGGCCAGCTGATCAGGACAGAAGATAATGGCCTCCAATCTGCTCCCAAACAATCCCGAAACAGTCACAATAAGCTCAGAATAGAAATTTAGCAAACTGGGAATCAGACACCATCACCTAATTGGGGGCAGAAAGAGGAGTCATGGAGGTGAAAATCAACTAAAGGCTAAAAACTGGAAGAAGCTAAAAGTAGGTATTGTGTTCAATAAATACTTGAATTCATAAGAGAATAAATGAACACTGGAGACAATGAATGTTTGGTTCCATAAGAAATACTGGTTCTGTTAAAAAGCCTGACTTAGGGCACTTTTGGGG
This sequence comes from Physeter macrocephalus, assembly GCF_002837175.3. NCBI lineage: Eukaryota > Metazoa > Chordata > Mammalia > Artiodactyla > Physeteridae > Physeter > Physeter macrocephalus. Next base: position 74,947,606 of record NC_041217.1, read on the forward strand.
TACACATTCTTTCTGTGCCACTCTGCTGGAACTGTGTATGTTATCACATCATGACCCTGGCAAATGAAATAGAGGAGAGTCAGAGCAGATTTAAAGAGTTAAATTAAATAATAAAATTTGTTTGATTGGTAGAGACTGTGGGGAAAAGGTAGAAAGCCAGCTCAGCTTTCTTTTACTTCTTTCTCCTCCTAGGTTTATGAGAACAGTATACCAGATCCTGGAACAATGAAGACAAAATTGCTGAAACATCTCAAAACATGCATTCAGGGTGGTTCAAGCAACCTCTCTCACTTCCCCCTCCCCTCCCAGCAGTCATTTCTCAGACCGGGAGGCAGTGGTAGATTCTGACAGTGAGATCTGACTACATTTCTCAAAGATGACCTCAGCTGAGAATTTAGGCAGCCCCTGATCCAGAGGGCACTCATCCACCAGGCTGTTCATGGGTGTGGGGGGCAGTGGAGGCTCCTCCTCATCTTGACTCAGTCCAGGAATCAGGGAGTTAACTGCCCTGTCCAATTCCTTGTCTACCTGCTCCCTGGACACACCCTCTGTCTCAGGCTGTCCTGAAGCGATGTTCGTGGAGTCAAAATATGCTGACAGGGCTTCCTGGAGCAGAGGCAGAAGTTTCTTTCGAGAGACCTGGGTGTTGCCTTGAAGATAGGCTTGGAGGTTAGGGTGGATGCTTGGGGCAGGGGTCAGCTTCAGGGATGGAGAGTGGGAGCGTTCCAGGGCTCCACAGACCTAAAAAGAAGACAAGATGGGGAGGTGGTATATAAGGTGGTGAAGCAAAAAGCTGAGACTTCTAAGAGACTTCTCTTACAGAGGAGAAAAAATATTTTTAAAAAATTAAGTCACCTAGGGTTGTTTTATTGCTTGCAACAAAGGCACATCACCTAATACACATAGTATTTTAGAAACAGAAGAAACATTTGAGATGATATATTTCATTTTATTAATAAGTAAACCAAAGCCCAGAGAGATTAAGTGCCTTGAATGTAGATGATGGTATACTCTGAACCAGAACCTGGGACTCCCAGCTCCTCAGATATTGTTATTTCCAAGGGTATTCCTGTGCTCAAAAACTTGAACTCTATCCTTAGCTGAGATGGGACAAGCATCTACTATATTGAGGTCAGGAGAAGAATACAGGCAGAAAGAATAAATAGATCAAGTAGGGGTGGGAAGTATGCCAGGCATCGTGCCACGTCTGGCCATTTTCAAATATTAATTTCCTTATTTAATCCTCACAACTACCTTACAGGTTGGTATTACTATTACCCTCATTTACAGGTAGGGAAACTGAGGCTTAGATTAGATAACTTGCCGAAGGTCAAGTTTTTTTTGTTTCTGTTTTTTTTTAATTTTATTTATTTTTTATACAGCAGGTTCTTATTAATTATCTATTTTATACATATTAGTATATATATGTCAATCCCAATCTCCCAATTCATCCCACCACCACCCCGCCCCTGCTGTCCCCCCTTGGTGTCCATACGTTTGTTCTCTACATCTGTGTCTCTATTTCTGCCTTGCAAACCAGTTCATCTGTACCATTTTTCTAGATTCCACATATGTGTTAATATACGATACTTGTTTTGCTCTTTCTGACTTACTTCACTCGGTATGACAGTCTCTAGGTCCATCCACATCTCTACAAATGACCCAGTTTTGTTCCTTTTTATGGCTGAGTAATATTCCATTGTATATATGTGTCCATCTTCTGTATCCATTCATCTGTCGATGGACATTTAGGATGCTTCCATGACCTGGCTATTGTAAATAGTGCTGCAGTGAACATTGGGGTGCATGTGTCTTTTTGAATTATGGTTTTCTCTGGGTATATGCCCAGTAGTGGGAATGCTGGGTCATATGGTAATTCTATTTTTAGTTTTTTAAGGA
>NC_041217.1:74949514-74950612 GCF_002837175.3 Physeter macrocephalus
TCTCTAACGATTAGTGATGTTGAGCAGCTTTTCATGTGCCTCTTGGCCATCTGTATGTCTTCTTTGGAGAAATGTCTATTTAGGTCTTCTGCCCATTTTTGGATTGGGTTGTTTTTTTAATATTGAGCTGCATGAGCTGTTTATATATTTTGGAGATTAATCCTTTGTCCGTTGATTAGTTTGCAAATATTTTCTCCCATTCTGAGGGTTGTCTTTTCATCTTGTTTATAGTTCCCTTTGCTGTGCAAAAGCTTTTAAGTTTCATTACGTCCTATTTCTTTATTTTTGTTTTTATTTTCATTACTCTAGGAGGTGGGTCAAAAAAGATCTTGCTGTGATTTATGTGTAAGAGTGTTTTTCCTATGTTTTCCTCTAAGAGTTCTATAGTGTCCGGTCTTACATTCAGGTCTTTAATACATTTGGAGTTTATTTTTGTGTATGGTGCTAGGAAGTGTTCTAATTTCATTGTTTTACATGTAGCTGTCCAGTTTTCCCAGCACCACTTATTGAAGAGACTGTCTTTTCTCCATTGTATATCCGTGCCCCCTTTGTCATAGATTAGTTGACCATAGGTGCTCAGGTTTATCTCTGGGATTTCTATCCTGTTCCATTGATCTATATTTGTTTTTGTGCCAGTACCATATTGTCTTGATTACTGTAGTACAGTCTGAAGTCAGGGAGTCTGATTCCTCCAGCTCTGCTTTTTTTCCTCAAGATTGCTTTGGCTATTCGGAGTCTTTTGGGTCTCCATATAAATTTTAAGATTTTTTTGTTCTAGTTTTGTAAAAAATGTCATTGGTAATTTGATAGGGATCGCATTGAATCTGTATATTGCTTTGGGTAGAATAGTCATTTTCACAATATTGATTCTTACAATCCAAGAACATGGTATATCTCTCCATCTGTTTGTGTCATTGTTGATTTCTTTCATCAGTGTCTTATAGTTTTTTGAGTACAGGTCTTTTCCCTCCTCCAGTAGGTTTATTCCTAGGTATTTTATTCTTTTTGTTGCAATGGTTAATGGGATTGTTTCCTTAATTTCTCTTTCTGATCTTTCGTTGTTAATGTATAGGAATCCAAGAGATTTCTGTGCATTAA
>NC_041217.1:74958531-74965197 GCF_002837175.3 Physeter macrocephalus
CTCAAGATTGCTTTGGCTATTCGGAGTCTTTTGGGTCTCCATATAAATTTTAAGATTTTTTTGTTCTAGTTTTGTAAAAAATGTCATTGGTAATTTGATAGGGATCGCATTGAATCTGTATATTGCTTTGGGTAGAATAGTCATTTTCACAATATTGATTCTTCCAATCCAAGAACATGGTATATCTCTCCATCTGTTTGTGTCATTGTTGATTTCTTTCATCAGTGTCTTATAGTTTTTTGAGTACAGGTCTTTTCCCTCCTCCAGTAGGTTTATTCCTAGGTATTTTATTCTTTTTGTTGCAATGGTTAATGGGATTGTTTCCTTAATTTCTCTTTCTGATCTTTCGTTGTTAATGTATAGGAATCCAAGAGATTTCTGTGCATTAATTTTGTATCCTGCAACTTTATCAAATTCATTGATTAGCTCTAGTAGTTTTCTGGTGCCATCTTTAGGATTTTCTACGTATAGTATCATGTCATCTGTAAACAGTGACAGTTTTACTTCTTCTTTTCTGATTTGTATTCCTTTTATTTCTTTTTCTTTTCCGATTTCTGTGGCTAGGACTTCCAAAACTATGTTGAATAATAGTGGTGAGAGTGGACATCCTTGTCTTGTTCCTGATCTCAGAGGAAATGCTTCCAGTTTTTCACCATTGAGAATGATGTTTGCTGTGTGTTTGTCATATATGGCCTTTATTATGTTGAGGTAGGTTCCCTCTATGCCCACTTTCTGAAGAGTTTTTTTTTATCATAAATGGGTGTTGAATTTTGTCAAAAACTTTTTCTGCATCTATTGAGATAATCGTATGGTTTTTACTCTTCAATTTGTTAATATGGTGTATCACATTGATTGATTTGCGTATACTGAATAATCCTTGTATCTCTGGGATCAATCCCACTTGATCATGGTGTATGAGCCTTTTAATGTGTTGTTGGATTCTGTTTGCTAGTATTCTGTTGAGGATTTTTGCATCTATATTCATCAGTGATATTGGTCTGTAATTTTCTTCTTTGGAGTATCTTTGTCTGGTTTTGGTATCAGGGTGAGAATTCACCTGTGAAGTCATCTGGTCCTGGATTTTTGTTTGTTGGAAGATTTTTAATCACAGTTTCAATTTCATTACGTGTGATTGGTCTGTTCATATTTTCTATTTCTTCCTGGTTCAGTCTCGGAAGGTTACACCTTTCTAAGAATTTGTCCATTTCTTCCAGGTTGTCCATTTTATTGGCGTAGAGTTACTTGTAGTAGTCTCTTACGATGCTTTGTATTTCTGCGATGTCCGCTGTAACTTCTCCTTTTTCATTTCTAATTGTATTTTATTTTTAAAAAAGTTATTTATTTTATTTATTTATTTTTGGCTGTGTTGGGTCTTCGTTGCTGCATGTGGGCTTTCTCTAGTTGCAGCAAGTGGGGGCTACTCTTCATTGTGGTGTGCGGGCTTCTCATTGTGGTGGCTTCTCTTGTTGCAGAGCACAGGCTCTAGGCGTGTGGGCTTCAGTAGTTGTGGCATGTGGGTTTAGTAATTGTGGCTCGCGGCCTCTAGAGCACAGGCTCAGCAGTTGTGGTGCACGGGCTTAGTTGCTCTGTGGCATGTGGGATCTTCCCGGAGCAGGGATCAAACCCTGCACTGGCAGATGGATTCTTTTTTTATTTTTTATTTATTTATTTTTTCTTATTAGTCATCCATTTTATACACATCAGTGTATACATGTCAATCCCAATCTCCCAATTCATCACACCACAACCCTCACCCCCCTTGCTTTCCCCCCTTGGTGTCCACACGTTTTTTCTCTACTTCTGTGTCTCAATTTCTGCTCTGCAAACCAGTTCATCTGTACCATTTTCTAGGTTCCACATATATGCGTTAATATACGATATTTGTTTTTCTCTTTCTGACTTACTTCACTCTGTATGACAGTCCAGATGCATCTACGTCTCTACAAATGACCCAATTTCATTCCTTTTTATGGCTGAGCAATATTCCATTGTACATATGTACCACATCTTCTTTATCCATTCGTCTGTCGATGGGCATTTATGGCAGGTGGATTCTTAACCACTGCTCCACCAGGGAAGTCCCTCATTTCTAATTTTATTGATTTGATCCTCTCCCTCTTTTTCTTGATGAGTCTGGCTAAAGGTTTATCAATTTTGTTTACTTTCTCAAAGAACCAGCTTTTAGTTTTATTGATCTTTGCTATTGTTTTCTTTGCTTCTATTTCATTTATTTCTGCTCTGATCTTTTTCTTTCCTTCTACTAACTTTGGGTTTTGCTTGTTCTTCTTTCTCTAGCTCCTTTAGGTGTAAGGTTAGATTGTTTACTTGAGATTTTTCTTGTTTCTTAAGGTAGGATTGTATTGCTATAAACTTCCCTCTTAGAACTGCTTTTGCTGCATCCCACAGGTTTTGGATCATCGTGTTTTCATTGTCATATGTCTCTAGGTATTTTTTGATTTCCTCCTTGATTTCTTCAGTGATCTCTTGGTTATTTAGTAACGTGTTGTTAAGCCTCCGTGTGTTTGTGTTTTTTACATTTTTTTCCCTATAACTTATTTCTAATGTCATAGTGTTGTGGTTGGAAAAGATGCTTGATATGATTTCAATTTTCTTAAATTTACCAAGGCTTGATTTGTAACCCAAGGTGTGATCTATCCTGGAGAATGTTCTGTGTGCACTTAAGAAGAAAGTGTAACTGCTGTTTTTGGATGGAATGTCCTATAAATATCAATTAAATCTATCTGGTCTATTGTGTCATTTAAAGCTGTGTTTCCTTATTAATTTTCTGTCTGGATGATCTGTCCATTGGTGTAAGGGAGGTGTTAAAGTCGCCCACTATTATTGTGTTACTGTAGATTTTCTCTTTTATAGCTGTTAGCATTTGCCTTATGTATTTAGGTGCTCCTGTGTCGGGTGCGTATATATTTATAATTGTTATATCTTCGTCTTAGATTGATCCCTTGATCATTATGTAGTGTCCTTCCTTGTCTCTTGTAACAGTCTTTATTTTAAAGTCTATTTTATCTGATATGAGTATTGCTACTCCAGCTTTCTTTTGATTTCCATTTGCATGGAATATCTTTTTATTGTTTTGGGTTTGTTTCTGTAGGTCCTTTTCTTCTCTTGTGTTTCCCACTTAGAGAAATTCCTTTAGCATTTGTTGTAGAGCTGGTTTGATGGTGGTGAATTCTCTTAGCTTTTGCTTGTCTGTAAAGCTTTTGATTTCTCCATTGAATCTGAATGAGATCCTTGCCAGATAGAGTAATCTTGTTTGTAGGTTCTTCCCTTTCATCATTTTAAATACATCATGCCACTCCCTTGTGGCTTGTGGAGTTTCTGCTGAGAAATCAGCTGTTAAGCTTACGGGAGTTCCCTTGTATGTTATTTGTCATTCTTCCCTTGTTGCGTTTAATAGTTTTTCTTTGTCTTTAATTCTTGTCAGTTTGATTACTTTGTGTCGCCAAAGGTCAAGTTTGAATGAAACAAAGCTGATACTTGAACTCAGGTCTGTCATCAGAGCTGGTGTTCTAAATTACTATATTATACTATTCCTAACAAAGGAGGAAGAGAGGAAATGGCAGGGCAGACCATGAAAAGAGGACTACCATTTTCCAGCACAGAGGCAGCCTGGGCAATGGTAGAGTTATCAGATACCTACAGAGTTCCAGAAGGACCATGGCAGGGAGAAGGGGAGATTTAGGAAGGTGGGGAGAGGTATTTCTTACGGTCAAAGCACCCTTTCCTTCATGACATGATTAGTAAGAGAACATTGTGCCTAGCAATGAACCTTACATATGATATTATGTTTAATGATTACATCACACTAATTAGTAGGTGGTAATATGACATTTACAGAATCAGAAACCAACTGACTTGCCTTTGGTCAAAGAGCAAGCAAGTGGCAAATCTGGGACAGAAAAGCCTATCTATCTGCCTTTAAAGGCTGTAGTTCTTTCCACAATGCCAAACTACTTTCCCCTGAATGAAATTACATTTGCTTCCTGGAGGAGAAGATAAAGGCAAAGAGAGGTGGGAAGGAGCGGACATACCTTTTATGCACAAAAAAGATTATCTAGCTGTATTCAGACCAGTCTTCAGCAGTCCTCACTGCTAAGAAATCCGAAGAATCTCTGGACTGCCTTAAGTCCACTTTTAAATTCTTCCCTGGGCTTATCAGTAACCAATAGAGGAAAAGAAAGGGGAGGAGGTGGGAAAGGTGGCCAAATGGAAGCTCAGGGAAAAAAACTAAACCTGCTTCTAGACCACTTCTCTACAGAGTTAGCACAAACTGGTTAAGTAGTAGAAAAGGTTTCTCATCTGTTTCCAATTTTCAAGGCAATAAGGTAAAAAGAAAGGAACTGATTTTCAGGGGTGAGGAATTAATGATTAAACCAAGAATCAAGTTTTAACTCCAGATTTATAACACGTCCTTTTAACCTGATTTCAATTCCTTCTAAGTAGGAATTGTGTCTCTAATTCTCTTTGGAATCTCCCTTTCTCAACAAGAGTATGATCAAGGATATTCACACATAGAGAGAATGGAAAAAAGCGGGTAGTGGCGATTCTGGAGACAGATCAAGGACCTCTGGATAAATACAAGAACGAAGGAGAGGTCTTTACAGCACAGGACAGTGCGTACAGGCAGAACTCTGTAGGGTCCTCGGGCTGGAGAAGGGACAGGGACTCACCGTCACTCGGAGTGCTGCGTGGGGACAGAAAACTGCCAACTGCCGCACTGGCTCATTGTAAGTGTTGAAAAAGATAGTCATGGCGACCAGGGCATCGTAGCTGTGAGCCTGGCAGAAGGCGTGAAGATCTGCAATGAGGCCAGACCTCTGCAGAAAGGCCTAAAACAGAAGAAATGGACAGGGTTGAGGGCTGCCACTGGATCCTCATTATCACCCTCAACAGAAGATGCTTATGAAGGGTTTTTTTGCATGTTAACCTGGGATTTGTACTCCATAAAAAAGGTATCTAATGTTTACTCTGTGCTATTTATGTGCTGGAAGGCAATATATAGAATGAGGAGAATGAGCCTTTCTATGAGGCCATTCTATGAGCCTCACAGAATGAGGCTTTGGGTTCAGACAGAATTGGTTTGAAAATCAGCTCTGTTACCTATCAGCTATATGATCAAGGTTCCCTGGACTTAAGTTTCCTCATCTGTAAAATGAGGATAAATCATTTACCAAACTTGATTGTTTTAAGAATTAAAAAAATGATAATGTACGTAATGTGCCTGGTATGTCCAAGGCTATCCTGCTCTTTCAATCAATCAAGCAAGGTCTTTGCCTTGAGGGTATTTTTATTCTAAAACAGAACAATGGCGCATACAAATAAGTACAGACACATGACATCTGCATCCTTGGCTCTTCATTCTTTGTCTATCTATCTATATTCTTCTCCAAAATCTCACACAGTATTTCCTCCAATGAATAATACCACCAGCTGCTTTAGATCAGGGTTTTTCTTTATCCTTAGCATTTCTAATGAGTCAGTTTGTACTATGATTATGGTACTCGGCAAGCCTTTTGTGTTCTTATGTCTGGTTACCAAACTAGGTTATAAGTAGCAAGGGAAGAGGCTGTGCTATTCTGTTTCAGTTAATTATTTAGTAAAAATTTTTACATGTTATTTAGGGGAAAGCTGTGCAGTCTATGAGAGTACATGTTCAGATCAGTTGAATGATTTAAACCAATAAGATATGGAACCAGGTATTAAAATACCACTGTCGGGCTTCCCTGGTGGCGCAGTGGTTGAGAATCCGCCTGCCTATGCAGGGGACATGGGTTCGTGCCCTGGTCTGGGAAGATCCCACATGCCGCGGAGCGGCTGGGCCCGTGAGCCATGGCCACGGAGCCTGTGCTCCGCAACGGGAGAGGCCACAACAGTGAGAGGCCCGCGTACCACACACACACAAAAAAACCGAAACAAAACAAAACAAAACACTATCAGAGTTATATTCATTCACCCATTCGACAAAATTCACTGAGCATCCACTATGTGCCAGGCATTGTCAAAGGTGCTGGAGATACAGCAGAAACAAAAGAAATAGGGTCTCTGCTCTGGTGGAGTTGATAAACTAGCAGAGGAATATAGACAATAAACAAGGAAACCATGGAACATGATTATTTCAGTGTGCTAAGTGCTATGAAGAAAACAAAATGGGAATTCCCTGGCAGTCCAGTGGTTAGGACTCTGTACTTCCACTGCAGGGGGCCCAGGTTCAATCCCTGGTCAGGGAACTAAGATCCCACAAGCTGCATGTACAAAAAAAAAGTAATATTTAGAGATTTTTGAGCACGGAGGATATTACTTTAGTTAGGGTGGTCAGGAAAAACCTCTTAAAAGTGAAGACACCTGAGCTAAGTCCTGAATGAAAAGAAGGAGCCAGCTCTGCAAAAGGAGTGCAAAGGCTCTGAGTTGAGAGCTAAGAGTGAACTTAATGGTTCTGAAAAACAGAAAGAAAACTGGGGTGGCTATAGTACTGAGAGTGTAGGAATGGGGCTGGAATGAAGAAGTCAGAGAAAAGGACAAAGGCCTGATAAAGGAGGGCCCTATAAACCACTGTAAGGCCTTTAGATTTTATTAGAAGTGCAATGAAAAGGCAGTAAAGGGAGGGGGCCAATAGGATCTGACATATCTTTTTTTTTTATCTCAGTTCCC
>NC_041217.1:74965697-74975550 GCF_002837175.3 Physeter macrocephalus
CCCTTTCAAGGTAGCTGAAAATAAAGACAGGATAGGGCTTCTGAAATTGACTTGCTTATTCTCACCTCCTTTTTGGGAGGGAAAGGTACTGAAAGATTAGTACCAACCCTATGGAAACTTAACTTTGGGTGTTAATTCTTCTAGCTCCTTTACTCACCTCAAAAGGTTGAGTGAGACAGGGAGATAAAATAACTGCTGTAGTGAACCCTTACCCCCAAGTTATACCAACATTTGGCGACTAAAAGAAATCGGGATGGGGATTATGATTTTTGTATTAAAATATACTGTTGTACTTTTGAACTACTCCAAAGTACAACAGTAATACATGTAATTAAAAGCCCGGGACTTCCCTGCTGGTCCAGTGGTGAAGACTCTGTGCTTCCAATGCAGGGGGTGCGGGTTTGATCCCTGGTCAGGGAACTAAGATCCCACATGCCATGTGGCATGGCCAAAAAAATATTTTAAAAAAAGCCCAACAGCTCTAATTTGAATGAAAGAAGGGGTTATTCTGAATGGAACTGACCTTTGCTCTAAGGCAAATCAGCTTTATGGGGCTTTTGCTGGTTAATTCACCTATACTTTGTTCAGCTGACTTCCCTCAGATGCTTGCCTAAGAGGGGGAAGGAAAACAGGCATTGATTAGAAAACACCCGTACCACACCTTGCATTTGAATAAAAGATTTATTATTTTCATCTCAGAAAAAACAGGAAGTTAGGGAAACACACTACATTTTACAGCCCACATTAGTTTGTAGTTGGTCCTAACCCTTCCTGGCACAGATGTCAACAGCATTAGCTGTTTTAACCAGAACTAAGGTGTTCACCCCCAACAGAATGTACACAGACACTAGAGGACTGCAGGGTTTTCCCTGAGAGAAGCATCAGACAGACAGAAGTTGCTGAGAGAGCCATCTTTCCAAGCAGCCCCTCCCTTTCCATTTTGGAGGATTTGCCTGAACTATGCAGCTAGTCAGCACTTAAAACATGTGCCTCTTCTCCCTACAGAATCACCCACCCTGCCCCAAAGCACTTGGGCTCCCTAAGCCCTCACAGCCTCTGACCCAAAATAGCAACTGAAGATTCTCATCTCCATTTCAGCAGTCACACCTAGTCAATTGGGAAGTGGGGCCCCTAAACTCCCATCAATCTACAGCTCTGTGCTTATTTCCACAACGGGCTATGGGGAGACAGGCCTTTTTAGTCACCTTAACTAGATCTTAAGATTAATTAACTATATAAAGTGCTTTTAGGTCCTTAAAGATAGACATGATATAAATAAGTGGTTTATGATCAAGAATGATAAATACACAGATAAAAACAGCTCTAGCTAGATGACCTTAAGGCTTGTAGATGGGCGGGCAGGGCAATTGTTCCCTTATTACATTCTTAGTCATTTTATTCATGCCTATTTTTGTCTGGAGTCCACATACTAAAGGTCACGTTCAGAAGCTGAAGGTTTCAAAATGACCCTGGTTCCACTATAAAAGTTTTCTTCAGTTTATTAGTAGCTTTTATATAACTCTGAGGTTTAACAGAGCCCATCAATTTCTATAATTTTAAGTGAGCATATTCAAATGCAAAAGAACCTAGAGAAAGTCACCTAAGATATCATCCCCTCCTCTGAAAATCCCTAAGGGGATTTTGAAAATTTCTCCCCACAGACAGGATTAAGCAACAACCAATAAGATACTAGTCCAAGGAAAAGGGACTCTTCTCACCTCATCACTGTTACTGTCAGCACCCATTGTACTGCCACCTCCTAAGGATAAAATTCAAGAAGGATGAAGGTCTGTGGACTCCTTGGGCGGTCACTTAGGTTCCTAGTGCCAAAAACTAAAAGGGCTAGTAAGAGTTCAGGGATGGCAAGGTAAATTTGTAGGAACTATAAATATCTGTAGAGGGAGCCAAACAAGCAGCAAATATTTCAAGGAAGGATAGGAAATAAATGGTAAGTTTGATAAAACATCAAGTCTGAAGTCCATAGAGATGCCAATGCAAAAATTTGAAACAAAGTTTGAGAATCATTAATAGAAATGAAATAAGTATTCGTTTTATTAACTCACTAGGCTTAGACCTGTGTTTAACAAGCAAGCCTAGTAATAGCACCATGGTTAGACTATAGCCTGCTTTTCCAAGCCATCATTGTACAATTTATTAAGCAAACAAGGGATCAAATGTCTCTCATCCACCCAATGTGATCTTTTTATACATACTCCTAATAAGTCCCATTTGGAACAGCTGAAAATCTTTTAGCAAAAGCTTTGAAGATGAGCTCATGAACTCAGTTAAAATTTCACCAGTTAAATTAAGACGAATGGAAAGAACTCAAATGAGTAGTTGCCCAATCAGAGCCCACTATTTCTAAATCATCAGCCCGTGTGCCCCGCCCCCCCAATAAATCCTTAAAAACTTGACTCAATTATTGAAAACCCACATGTAACACAGTGAAAGGATTAATTTCCATTCCTCAATTTCTCCGCCCCAGGTTAAAAAAAAAACCCAAAAAACAAACCCCAAACAGCCATTTAAGAAATACTTACCAAAATCAGATAGGAAAATTAAAGCCTGCATAGTTATGAATCAGAATTGTTGTACTACAACCAGGTTGCATACAATTACATCAGTTGGTTCTGTATACAATCTAGAACTGACTAGCACAAAATTTAGAATAGAAAAAGCAATAAGAAACAGGTTCCTAACTACAGAAGTTGTAAATTTCAAAAGGGTATGAAAAAACTAATGTAATTTCAGACTTTTCTCCCTTTACATTTCAAACAGATGTTCTGTAAAAATATATACAATTTTTACAGACGATTACAAGTTTTTGTCTTAAAAACAGAATATTCCAGATTTGTAATTGAGCCTTAAGTCAAGTATTCTTGGCCATGACACTAGGCTAATAAACTAGGAATCACTCAAATCAAGCCAAAGTAGAACAGGTATAAACATCCTGAGCATTGGACTTTCTATTCAAGAAGCACATCTAGGAAAGCTAATTATAGAGGATAAAGCTTCCCTTTACACTCTGTTGTACAGTGTTGAGGCTTCTAGTCATAGGTTCTATTACTTGTAGCTTAAAATCCATTTTACACATGCTGCTGGCCTTGTTAGTGCTTCTATTTTAACACTATAGAAGTTAATGGATTCAGTGGGCATATTTAATGAACTCTATGACTAGCCTGGCTACTGGCCACTTTCCTGTTCTAGGCAAGGTTATTAAAGTCTCTCCCCCCTACCGTCTTCACTAAATCTAAAAGTCCTCCTCCGTGGCCTCCCAAAGTTTGCCTGTTGCTGAAACTGAACTCCGCTTCTTTCACTTCTTTCAAACACAGTGACTCTTCAAGAGGGACTACTTTTCCCATGTATTTATTCCTGTTAGCCATAAGCCTCCTGCCGCTTGCTTTTCTCCCTTGCTAGAGTAGAACTCCTGGAGGTTATGGCCTGCACAGCTTGAAGTCCAACTTCATAAATACTTATTCCTGTTAGCCATAAGCCTCCTGCTGCTTGCTTTTCTCCGTTGCTAGCATAGAACTCTTGGAGATTATGGCCTGCACAGCCTGAAGTCCAATTTCATAAATACATCTGATTTCACAGCAGGCGTATGTGGTTTTGGTGGCTGGAGTTGGTTAAGAGTCAATTATTGCACTTAAAAGGCTATCTTATTAGATACGCCAAACCAGCTCCTACTCCGGCAACACCTGCAAAAGCCAGCAGCACATTTCTGATGCCGCCTTCTAGGTCCTCTACATGGAAGAAGTCCACAAACCCATCCTAGAAAACAAACAAAAAGTACAGTTTCAAGTACGGGCTTCCACTGGCTTAAAAACACTACTTACAAAGAAAAGATGAATTAAAATATCTAAGGTTTCCCCCCCAAACCCAATGACGAACCAATTATTATTTAGCCCCAGACTGCAAAGGAGACACATTATGCAATTAAAAGGGAGGTGGGGCACGCTCAAAAATGTATTTGCTATCACGCCCAGGTGATTCTTATTTCTTAACCAGTAAAACAGCCTACAGAAAACCAAAATTTTTGATACAATTTAAGACAGTCATACCACCATCTCTAAGGACCAACTACTTAAATCAATATCAAGCAACCAGAGGTCCATAAGTTAGAGCCTTGAAAACTGAGTTGTGCATCTTAAAAACCTTTAGCTATCCCCTCTTTCTCTATAAAATCCTCCATTTCATTTCCACTCCAGGTCCCCTCCTCAACCTTAAAACAAACTTACCCAGCCTCTTTGTTTGACTAGCCAGTCTCGTTTTGTCCTTACGAGAACATCTGTGATGCTTTCTGCTAATGGTTCGATGCAGCTTTCTTGGTTTATACTCTTCAAGTGTTTGGCCACAAAGGCACCAAAAGAAATGAGAGTCACAATCCTGCCCCAGTTTGTTACTCCGTCACTGAAAACATGGACCATCACTCGAGACAAAGATTTGACATCGTCTTCGTTTTTGATGTCCAGTTTCCGAAGCATGCCTGAGAGGAAGAAAAGCATGCAGGTTCTCACGGCCTCTTTTGTCTAAACCAGGGCACGATTCTCCTGCCCACCCAGGGCGGGGGAAATCGCTATTCGGGCTCTATAGAACTCAGGCTGATCCCTCTTGAAAACTGACATCCCACCCTTTCCGGGCTTTGAGCAGAGCTGCCATTTCCAAAAGAATCAAGTGGGTGGAAACAATGACTCACGGCCAGAATATTCTGGTTTCAGAAATAGGATGAGAGTCGTTTCAACACTGACTCCTTTCGGTTTCCACCCACCAAAGGTGGGTGAGTCCGGAGAGCTGAAAAAAGGCAGCGCGGCCTTCGCGAATAACCCCCTTACCTTGGAAGGCCGTTTCGTGGTTCCGTTGCACACCGTCCCCGACCCGTCGCAGGGTCTCTAACGCCTTCCGGCTGGCGGCCCCAGACCCGCCCAGTGGCTTCGCGTCCTTGGTGCCGGTTGCCTGCTCCTGGAGGTATCGAGAGATAATCTCCAGGGACTGCCGGTACAACTCATCCTCCTCTTCCTCTGCTGGGGGCGGCGTCGAGGGGAGTGAGCCGTCCTTGCCGGGGCTGTTACTGGCCTCGCCGACCAACTCCAGCAAAGGCAGGACGGCCGGCCGCTTCCCTAGAGGTTCCGGCTCGCACCCGTCCAGCTCCTCTTCGGGAGACATGATGGCGTCGGAGGCCGAGGATTCCATCTCTTCGGGCGGCGAGGCGCGGCGGGTGGGCGCGAAGAACAGCAGCCTGGTGGGGGTCGCGGTGACGTCGGGGCCCTCGGCGCCAATGGGCGAGGGCCGCGCGACCCTCCGGGCGTCGGGCGCGAGAGTGGCCGGGGGGCTCGGGCCGGCGCTTCCGCCAATCACCTCGCCGGCTTCCCCTCCCCCTACCTCTCGCCCGGCCGTGGCCTCCTTTCCCGCAGCCAAAAGCCGCCTCCCCGGAGGGGAGGCGCCGCTGTCGCTACCCGGTCCCAATCCGGCCCCCCCACAGTAGAGGTTGAGTCCGATTACTGCGTTTCTCTTGAGGCCGAACATCTCAAACCGCCGCCGCCGCCTACTGAGAAAAATGGGGGACACCCCGACTCCTACTTGAAGAGCGGAAGTAACGACTGAGAGAGGCGCTCCTAGATCACGGTTTTAGGGCCAATCCTACGCAATGGCGTCAGCAACTCTTAAAAAAAAATTGTATCCTTAATTGGCGAAAAGGGCGGAATCTTCCGGAGGGTTGCGCACGACACCTCACCGGCGGGTTAGGGCAGGGGCGGGGCCTGAGGCGGGGCGGGGCTTCCGGCTCTCCGGAGCCTCTCGTGGCCGGTTACGTAACGGCGGCTCAGGCGCTTGGTCTGGTGGGCTCGCTCTCTTGCCCCGCGCTCACCTGGGCCTGCTAATAATGGCTCTCTCTGGGCTTCCCTGAACCCTGATTTGCTAGCCTGCTGTTGTTTTTGTGCCAGAGGTGTTTTTCCCACACCAAAGTCTTAACCATCTAGTCGCTCAGACTTTGAGGAAAGGGAATGAGTAAATTCTGCCGCGGAGGGGGAACAACAGCCTTAGATAATATGGATAAATAAGAGGGCACTGTTGGGGACCTGTAGTTATTTTGCACATCTTCAGCTCTTTGGAAATGGGGACGCTCCATGGAAATGGGGACCCTCCATGGACTGCCCTATAGAATCATTTTATGTAAGCTGACAAAACGAAATTGTTCTGCTCCACCTAAATTTTATTCCTGTCTCCCTGTTTGCTTTCTCCCATTCCCCATCTCTACCCTCTGGTGCTATTTACATACAAGCCTTGCTCTGTCAGCACCTCTTCTGAGACATTTGACTCTAGCGGTCAACCCCTTGAGGACGAGGATCCTGGTATATACCGTATGTATGAATTAACACTAATTGACGCAACCTCTTTTTGTTAAAAGTCCTGTAAAATAAATAATAGCTAAAATTCAAGAACAAAATATTTGAGGGACATAAGCAGGAAAGGTGAGCAAGGTTCCTATTCCCGAAAATATCAGTTTAGTAAGGAAATAGGGCATCCATACCACACAATTATGTATTTGGGCAAGACCTAGAACCATGGAGATTTATATGTGGCAGAGAGGATGGAGAGAAACATATTGTGGCTGTAGTGAATAAGAAATGGTTTCTCTATTTAAGGAACTTCCAGTCTTGCACAGCAACTAACCATAATGTGAGATGGAATTTATGCTCTATAGGAGGCATCAACAACTTAATATTGGAGTTGAGAGGTTGGAAAATTCACTTTGGGCTAGGAGAGCTAGAGGAAGAAGACTTTATGGAAGAGGTAGCTTTTTCTGCTTTGCTTTCTAGAATGCGATTTTATCAGGGGGAGAGAGGTTGAGCAAATTTGCATGCAAAAGCATTTTCTTCTTCAGAGGCTGAAAAAAGAAATGCATTGCAGGTTTCACCTTAATTATAGCCAGAAATCTCAAGTGCTCCGTAATCCTCTTGCATTTCCTTAAATCAACTCACTCTCCTGTGATCCAAAGTGACTATTGCACATCATCTCTTCTATGCTTAAACGTCCATAATTCCCTCCTCCCTTCCTCACTCTCAGCTGTTAACTTACTTCACTGAGAAAATGGAAGCAATCAGAAGAGAAAAACTTCATTTCTCACTACCAAATCTATTAATTTACTCCTTCTGTTTCCATTCTTTCTGCCATTCCTGCGGTTAAAATGATTGAACCTTCTCTGCTATCTCAGATCAACCTCTTGTGCACTGGATCTCATCTTCTTTGCCTACTCAAGTACTTGCAGTTATCCCTTGCATCATCACTTTCTCTCTCCCTATGGAATCATTTCATCAATCAGCATACAAACTTGATAGTCTCTCTCACACCTTTAGAAAGCCTTCCCTAGAACCTAAATTCTTTTTTTTCTTTTTGGCCGCACTGCGCGGCATACGGGACCTTAGTTCCCCGACCAGGGATCGAACCTGTGCCCCCTGCAGTGGAAGTGCAGATTCTTAACCACTGGACCTCCAGGAAAGTCCCTAGAACCTAAATTCTTGATGTTCCCCTTTGTAGCAAAAATCTTCAGCCTCCTTACTTTCTTTTCTCTCTTGAACCCACCCCAATCAAGCTTTCATTCCCCCCACTCCACTGAAACCATTCTTGTCAGTGTCAGCAATGACCTCCACATGACCAAACTCCAGTGGTTAATTTGCAGTCCTCATTTTACTTGACCTCTCAGCAGTATTTAACATGTATTTAATCATTCCCTTCTTGAAACACTTTCTTCATGTGCCTTTTAGGGAACAATACTCTCCTGGTTTTCCTTCTTCCACGCGGGCTACTCTTCAGTTTTATTCTTTTCCACTGGCTGTCCACTTGATGAGGACACTTATCGTGTTTTCCTTTGTAACCCTAGCTATGCCTGACCCATGGCAAACACTCCATTGTTGAATGGATAAATCTGAATGTTTACTGATATGGGATATACAAAAGCTAGAAAAGCGGGATGGGGTCATATTATTGAGGGCTTTGAAAGCCAGTTGAAGAGCTTAGAACTTTTCTAGGCAGTTGGGAACCTCTGAGAACTAGAGTACCATGATATATGCTCTAATTTAGGTTCATTACTCTAATTGTTGGTTTTAGAATGGATCGAGAGAGAAAGGATTGGAAGTAAATAAATTAGGAGGCTACTGCAATATGATAGGCAAGAATTAGGGACTTCCCTGATGGCACAGTGGATAAGACTCCACTCCCAATGCAGGGGGCCTGGGTTCATCCCTGGTCAGGGGACTAGATCCCACATGCATGCCACAACTAAGGAGCCCGCCTGCTGCAACTAAGATCTGGCACGACCAAATAAATAAATATTTTTTAAAAAAAGAATTAGTGGTGACCTGAACTCAGGTGGTGGTAGTGGAAATGGTAAAAATAACATGACACTGTGGAGGCAGAGTCTACAGGGCTGATGACTAAGAGGATGAAAGAACAGAGTGTGACATTATCATGAAACAGGCATCCATATTATACATGATCAACAGGTAGACCACCTTCCAGACTACTATGGACTGCCCTAGAAAGCCACTACTCTCACCAGTGGGGGAAAGGATCTATGCAGCTTAGAGGCAGGGAGTCAGCATGTTTCCAGGATATCTGGGAGGTCCTGTCCTCAGGTAATTTTACTTCACTTAGAGGGTCTTCTGATCCCTAACATTATTCAGAGTCACAGGAGCCTCTGGATTTGTACACACTCCATATCAAGAACGGCTCTTGTTCTTAGGATAACTATATTGGCCACAGTCCTGAACCGGAAAAGAAAAGCATTGTTGACATCTTGATTATGTCATTCTTTCTTGTAGGCATGAATCCTTTGAAATGTCCCCAAATTGTGAGCACATTTCCTCCTTAAAATGTGCCTTTGTTTCAGAGAATTCATTTACATAATTTCTTTCAAAACAGACAAAGAAAAGGTCTTAATATAGGATCTAAGATGTACTCCAATAGTCTTTTTTTTTTTGCCGCACCATGAGGTATGTGGGATTGATTATTTATTTATTTATTTATTTATTTATTTATTTATTTATTTTTGGCTGCGTTGGGTCTTCGTTGCTGCACGTGGGCTCTCTCTAATTGTGGTAAGTGGGGGGCTACTCTTTGTTGCGGTGCACGGGCTTCTCATTGCAGTGGCTTCTCTTGTTGCGGAGCACGGGCTTAGTTGCTCCGCGGCATGTGGGATCTTCCCGGACCAGGGATCCAACCCATGTCCCCTGCATTGACAGGCGGATTCTTAACCACTGTGCCACCAGGGAAGTCCCGGCATGTGGGATCTTAGTTCTCCGACCAAGGATCAAACCTGCTCCCTGCAGTGGAAGCATGGAGTCTTAACCACTGGACAGCCAGGGAAGTCCACTCTAATAGTCTTGTTCTCCACTCTTTGGGGCCTGAAATTGGGCATACTTAATATCTCATGTTGCCGTCCCTCCTAATTAAAAATCTCTTGCTCTTGGGCTTCCCTGGTGGTGCAGTGGTTAAGAATCTGCCTGCCAATGCAGGGCACACGGGTTTGAGCCCTGGTCCCGGAAGATCCCACATGCCGCGGAGCAACTAAGCCTGTGAGCCACAACTGCTGAGCCCATGTGCCACAACTAGTGAAGCCCACGCGCTTAGAGCCTGTGCTCTGCCATAAGAGAAGCCGCTGCAATGAGAAGCCTCTGCACCGCAACGAAGAGTAGCCCCTGCTCAATGCAGCTAGAGAAAGCCCACGCCTGGCAACGAAGACCCAATGCAGCCAAAAATAAATAATAATAAATAAAATAAATATTAAAAAATCTTCGGGGGCTTCCCTGGTGGCGCAGTGGTTGCGCGTCCGCCTGCCGATGCAGGGGAACCGGGTTCG
>NC_041217.1:74975730-74986586 GCF_002837175.3 Physeter macrocephalus
GAGAGGCCGCAGCAGAGGGAGGCCCGCATACCACAAAAAAAAAAAAAAAAAAAAATCTTCAAAAAAATCTCTTGCTCTTATCCGTACCGTCTCTCTTAATTACTCAACCCTTTTATTCCTCAGCCTAATAAAGCAGCGTTTTTGTTTTTGTTTTGTTTTGAGGCCCTATATATAACTCAAGTTTGGGGAGACTCTCTACTCGACTGATAGAAATTTCCAGAACTACTGGAGCACCTTGTTCTCTTTCTCTGAATTGAGGCTAATCTTTTGCTTATAAACTATTTCTAAGGCTTCTTCATACCATACTCAATCACATTATCCTCTAATTTTTGAGGGTTGTAAAACTCCTGGGTGCTAATCAAATAAAATCACATTCACCAAGGTAATCTAGTAACCCTCAGGTGGACTTATTTGAAAATGCTCTAACATGATATTAAAAGATCATGTAGTCATCTTTTTGCCTTATTTCTAAAATGTATGTAATTTTTCCCAAACATTTCCCCCTGTGACCATAAATAATTTCTAAAGATTATTCTTGATCACACACTAAAAAGTTGATCTCATGTTTTTATGTCAAAATCATTAACTGAACTTCTTGCTTAGTTGGACATTTCTTACACTTCTTACTGAATACCCTACTCTTTCATAATGTGCCTTCAGTATCAGTATCTTCCTACCTTGCCATCACAACACTGTAATCTATCATCTTTGCCTATAAGGTTATAATTTCGGGCCCTAGTCTCCACAGGTAACACTAGCATAGAACTAGGGTTCAGTAGCCTTTCATAAGGTGTGACAGACATTGCTAGTTGCCTTATCCAATATTCATTCTTATTCCTTTCTGACAAACCCAGAGTTGGCATAGTGGTTCCATAATGATCGGGAACTCATATTCCTTCTGTTGTGTTGTTCTGCTATCCTCATACATACTTTTCTACCTCATGGTCCAAGATGGCTAGCTTTACCCATCTTATCGGCATTCCAACCAGCGGGAAATACAATAGAAAAGGGAAGGCAAAGGGTATCTAGCTTTCTTTATTGACACTTCCCTGAAGTTGCATACCTTTTTTTGTTAATATCCTGTTAGCTAGAAGTTAGTTACATGGTCTCCTACCTGCAAGGGAGTCTTTATTCTAAGAATACAGTCTTTATTCTGAGTGTCTGTGTGCCCAGCTAAAAATTGAGGATTCTGTTACTATAGAAGAAAGGAAGCATATCCAGCAGTCTCTACCACTATGTGTAAAACTATATGGAGAATGTTATAAAATTCTATTGAAATACATTAAGCAAAACCCAATAGAGACACAAACCATATTCACATATAGGAAGACTCATAATTGTAAAAATGTCAGTTCTCCTTCAGAATGATGTATAGACTAAATGTAGTTCCAGGTAAGGAAATTGATAAGTTGATCCTAAAACTTACATGTAAGACCAAAGGGCCAAGACTAGCCAAGAGGCTCTTGAAAAAAAAAAAAAGGAACAGCAATGAGGGGACTAACCATGTGAAAGGGGTAGTAAACTTGGTTTACTACTCAATTTTAATTTTTCTCCTCTTGGCCTGGGATATGTAACTCAGACTTCTCCTCTGTGAAGTCTGACAGTGGAGCCTGCAATTGTTCAATTCAATTTTCTGTGAAACATTGTAATAGCAAAAAACTGGAAACAATCTATATGTCCAACAACAGAATGGTTAGATAAACTGTGATACATTCATACTATGGGATCCTTACTATAGCAACTTCAAAGAGTGAGATAGCTTTATATGTGCAGATATGAAAAGGTCTCTGAATCATGTTAAGTGAAAAAAGAAGACGTAGAATAACACAAACCATCTGATACCATTTATGTTTTAAAAATCCTGTACAACTAATTATTTCTACATATAACTTTATATCCATGTAAATACATAGAAAAAAGTCTGGAAGGATACATAACTAGAGGACCAGGATTTGGGGTAATGATCAAGGAAGACTTTGCCTTTGTCTGTAGTTTTTTTTAATGAAGATTTTAATCTCTATTATTTACAAGTTTTATAAAGTAATTGTATTCAAATATTATTTATAAAATCAAAATAAATCAAAACAACCCTATCTCATCCCCAAAATTACATCTCTAGGTTTTAGTTAGTTTTAATGAGTCAATGGTGTGATAGGGTTAGTACTGAAGAAAATCTAAGGGGACCTAAGGCTCTCTCACGGTCCAAGTCTACAACCAGGAGGTGATGATTTATTTCTACTTGATTCAGGTCACATCTGGACCAGACTTAGAGAGGTACATTGACACAATTTGAGCTCATCTAGAAAATAGTCAGGGAGATGCCAGGAGTCCATACCATGTCAAGGAGCAATAACTGAAGGAAGGGAGAATGTTTAGACTTGTGAAATGAGATGTAGAGAGAAGTGGTCCTCACATGAAGAGTGGTTTTTGGTGTTTTTTTTTTTGCCGGGGGTGGTGGGGGGGCTTTCTCTAGTTGCTGCTGCTCTCTAGTGGGGGCTACTCTTCGTTGCAGTGCGTGGGCTTCTCATTGCGGTGGCTTCCCTTGTTGCAGAGCATGGGCTCTAGGTGCACGGACCTCAGTAGTTGCAGAGCACGGGCCCTAGAGCGCGTGGGCTTCAGTAGTTGTGGCGCGCAGGCTCAGTAGTTGTGGCTCACGGGCTCTAGAGCTCAGGCTCAGTAGTTGTGGTGCACGGGCTTAGATGCTCCGCAGCATGTGGGATCTTCCCAGACCAGGGCTCGAACCCGTGTCCCTTGAATTGGCAGGCGGATTCTTAACCACTGCACCACCAGGGAAGTCCCTGTTTTGTTTTTTATAATGAGGGTCGATTGATGTATTATTTTATTTTTTAAAATTATTTATTTGGCTGTGCTGGGTCTTAGTTGCGGCATGTGGGATCTTCGTTGTGGCATGCGGGATCTTCGTTGTGGCATGTGGGATCTAGTTCTCTGACCAAGGATGGAACCTCATCCCCCCTGCATTGGGAGCGCAGAGCCTTAGCCACTGGACCATCAAGGAAGTCCCTCGAAGAGTTTTAATGAGGGTGAAGATAGTAGTAAATTCTAAGACACTGGAGTTATTAAAGAAAAAACTAAATGATCACTTGTCAGGGATGCTCTGGAAAAGATTAATTCAGGAGGAATTAGAACTGGATGATCTTCAAGGTTCCAGCTAACTCTAAGAGTCTACTTTAAATTCCCTTGGTCGCAGCCAGATTTACCAAACCCCAAATCCCTAAAACTCCCTTCTTTTGAGTTGTTTTATGGTGGAGAGGATCTTAGCCTTTCAAAGGCTCTTTGGACTACAAACTGGAAGGAATAATCTCATTCCATGAGTGCCAATTAAATGCCTCAGAGAATATAAAGATGATAGTTGGAATGTTTAACAAGTACCAATTGAAGGGATGTAGTAAAACTTAAAGTTTAATTTTGTCTCCTGCCACTGAAAAATTTATTTCAGTAGGAGATGTTTCCCTCTGATCTGGATGAAAATTCCAGCATCCCCCGCTAACATTTCTTCACCTTTGGGTAACAGTCTTGCGATCACTTTAAGTAGCAGAAGAGACTCTTCACCCCACAGCTAGGATCGGTATAGCCTGCAAGCTTGCCTTTGTAGAAGAGTGGTAGTTGGCTTCTCCTCTACTTCCTAGATGCTGACACTGACACCTCCTAGAATGGGGCATAGGAAGAGGGAGGAATTTTCTTGGTGGCTTCATGCTCTCCTCATGCTGATGTTGAAAGCTGACTGTCTCATGGGCATTTGTGTGGATCCATCAGAGGCTTCCCTGCTGGGCTTTTCAATGGCAATATCAGCTTCCCTTAAGTGAGATGATGCACTGTATTTCTATGGCCACCACTACCCCCTCATCTTTCTGTTTTCCAGAGGTCCATTCTACATGGAATCTTTTGTAAAGAGTCCCACTATGTGTCCAGGAAGTTCTATTGAGCAGGATTTACCCTGGCTTCATACTTGGTTCCCAGGATTCATGTATATTTAACCCTTTGTCAGAAGGAAGTGCAGTTGCTTCCAAGATGTAGCTGTCCCGTAAGGCCCCTCCTTCTAGGCTTGAGAAGAGGGAAGTACTCCCCACACCCTTTCCTCCAGATTGGATGTGGATCACAACACAGTAGTACCTCTCTCCAAAGAAATCTCATTTGTAAACCCTATCCCCACTTTTTATACTCTTGAAATGAGGATTCAAGACTTGTGGAACTGGTCCTTGTTAATTTCCTTTAAACCTTTGCATTTCTGTCTGGTGTCTCCCTTTGGAATTTCATATCTATTATATCTTGGTACCCCAGCTGAAACATCCGGTTAAAATCTAAGTGTTAAACATAATCTCCTTTATCAACCTGGTTTACATCCTTCCCCATTCCCTACCTTCGAGTCTATGTGATTTAGTCATACTTCACAGGCCAAGTCACAGGGTAGTCATCAAGTTGGTCAGACATGGTTTGGTTACGCCTCCCTTTAGTGATAAAAAAGCCAAGCTAACGTCTAGGGCCCACTACAATGACCCCACTGCCCATGAGAGGGAAAGCTCAGGACTCCCTATTGGCTCCAAACCTAGTTCTCCATGAGGGTGTACCTAGGACATTGTTGTTTGGAGGGGGCCGCCATGGACCCTGGAGTCTGTCAATTACCAAATGACCTTAGATAAATTACCTTTTCTGAGCTTCATTAAACGTCTGTAAAATAGTCTTACCTTCTAATTCAAAATTTAATTTTAATCACATAATTAATGCATAAATACTCTCCTTATAAAAAAAGCAAAACATTAAGATGAGACTAACTTTCCTTTGGTTATCACCTTCAATCCCATTCCCCTAACTCCTTTCCAGATGTAACCACAATTCTTAGTTTAGAAATTATCTTTCCTTTTTCAATCAAATCTGTTTTAACCTGTAAAAATAGGATAGCAATATCTATTCTGTGAAATAGGACAGAGGTGAAAATGCAAGGTGCATAATGTTTTCTTCTATTTTCTCAGTGTGTTGGGAGGAACTGAGACCTCCTGCAGGAACATAGCTGTACACTAAATTCAAGCTGAAGAAGAGAAATCTTACCTATTTTCAGGGTTGGAAATACCTGCCCTTTATCTGATATTAGAAAGTTCCAGGTTTTTTTAAAAATTTTTTTTTCGAAAAAAATTCAATAGACATCATGTACAGAATCTACAGTAGGAATAAGCCCCAGCCTGTTACACCAACACAGGCAGGCTGCTCTTGGATAGGGGTCTGCTGGAGAAAGGTAGCCAGAGCCAAAGGCCCAGAGAGCACTCTGCCTCCATGATACTCTTCCATTTCAGCCAGGCAATGATTTTATGTATTGTGTCTTTTCTTTCCTGTGGCTTTCATTTCAAACTACAGAAAGGAAGAGATCATATACCCAGATTTTCCTTCCCAAAACAGCTTTCTAGCTGAGTATAACAAAGGCAAAAAACAAAGCAATCTTCCCACACAATTCTGCTCTTCCATCATTCTACAGGACAAGGGACACTCCAACAATAGCTTTTCTCTACTATCAGAGAGGACACACAAGCCAAGATTTCCAAAGGCACCTGTGGTTGGTTCCCAGGTGCCCCCGAGCAGGCTTTTATTTTAGCATAAGAACAAATTCCATTTATTGAGCATGTACTTTGGCAGCCATGATACAAGTTTCTTCACATATATCCAATTTAATTCTAACAAAAGCCATATAAGGTTTGTATTATAATTATCCTCATATTACAGATTAAGGGACTGAAGTTCAAAAAGGTTAAGTAATTCTGTTTTTAAACTGTGACTTCCTGAGGCAAGGGAGATGTTTAAGAACAGTACTCGTCCATGGGAAGTATCATCTGGGAGCAGGAATGAGAAGCATGAAAATGTGGGGAGAAAAGAAGAGGTAGGACAATAGCAAATTAAGAGAAAGAAAAAATGCTTGTCCCAGTAAGAACTGCCATTCATCCCCACTGCTCAGCCTGGGCCGTACCCTAGGGTGTGTGTTTGTGTGTGTGTGTGTAATCCTTCATAGCAACCAGCTGGTTTATGTCTCTCTATGACAACATAGGCTTGCAGTGTCTAAATATGGGCACTGGTGAGGGAGAGTGTGGGCGAGTGTGGGCTGGGGAGGGGAAGTAGGAGCGCTGAGTCAAGGGGAAATTGTGCAGAAAGGGCAGATTCCTTTGGTATGCCCTCGTCTCTCCCTCCCAGCCCACCCTCAGGATAGGAAAGGGGCTTAAAGCCCTGCTCTCTCCTTGATTCACAGCAGTTACAGGTAAGAGCTAAGCCTTGCATACATGTTGTCTTATTTTAACCAATTATGTAAATTCCTATCCGGCCAGGGGGATCCCCTTGGTGCAAGAGGGGAAGGGTAGAAACTTTTGTTTCCCATTTTCACCCCAGGTGCCACTTTCAGGGCCACTGAGGGTAGAGAGAGGTCGGAGGATCCCATCTGATGAAGGCATGGTGGCCCCAGAGGGAAAGGTGAGGGAGAGAAACCAGGCACAAGGGTGTAGGAATAAGAATAGGCACTGCTGAGAGGATTAAATAGCCCCAGGCTTGAGTTACGAGAACCTCTTCCTTTAGTCAGCACAGTGGTTCCCAACCACGGGATCCCAGGGAACATTTGGCAATGTCCGGGGACTTTTTTGATTGTCCTGACTGAGCATCTAGTGGGTAGAGCACAGAGATGCTGTTAACATCCTAAAATACACAGGACAGCTCCCATAACAAAATATCTAGTTCAAGATGTCAATAGTCCCAAGGTTGAAAGTTAGAATATTCTGGTCCTACATGAGTCCTCTCCTCGGTCCATTGCAGGAGCACCAGTGATAGGTCAAATTACTTGAAGGGAATACCATGGGATGCCAGCTTGTTACCCTGGGCCCTGAGTTCCTCTCAAACTTCCAACTCAAGTATTTTGTTTACTCCTAACAAAAACAAATTTAAGCTGGAGTCCCAAATTTGCTGTAAAGTCAGCTTCTAGAGAAGAGGGCCTTGGGTATCAGAAAAGCTGCCTGATGGAGGCTGTGCAACTGGACAAAAGGCACGATCTCTTGGCCAGTGCTTCACTGAACTCAATGATCTCAAATGTTCCTTTAGTTCTAAACTCTGTACTTTTGGATAATTCTTGCATGTAGCTGTACACAATTTGAGTCAATGGACAAGGAAATGACTCAGAAATGCAATGAAGGGAAGTCTGAGGGTGTTTCAGACTTTCCTAATCATAAAAGGTGCTTCAGACGTGGACTTTACCAGTTTTGTTTTTGTTTTTTTAATTTATTTTCGGCTGCGTTGGGTCTTCGTTGCTGCACACAGGCTTTCTCTAGTTGCTGGGAGCGGGGGCTACTCTTCGTTGCAGTGCGCGGGCCTCTCATTGCAGTGGCTTCTCTTGTTGCAGAGCATGGGCTCTAGGCACGCAGGCTTCAGTAGTTGCAGCATGCGGGCTCAGTAGTTGTGGTTGAGGGCTCTAGAGCGCATGCTTAGCAGTTGTGGTGCACGGGCTTAGTTGCTCTGCGGCATGTGGGATCTTCCCGGACCAGGGCTCGAACTCGTGTCCCCTGCATTGGCAGGCGGATTCTTAACCACTGCGCCACCGGGGAAGTCCCAGACATGGACTTTAATGTCAAACCAGGACTCATGATCGCTGAATGATTCCAGGTCTTTCCTTTGTATATCTGAGTAGGTGGTATCTATGTGGGGTGATTAATGGTGCTGGTGAAAGACAGTTCAAGGAATCCACCTGATTCAGACTGGGTAAGAAGAAAGATTAAGCTGTCTCTACCCGCCCCCGCCCCCACCCCCCCAAAAAAAATTTCCCCCATAGGTCTGCTTATGTTCGAATTTGTACCATGAGAGTTTTATATGCAGTTAAAAATATAAATATTTTAGCATATCAGTTTGATGTTACTAATTGGGCTTGGGACTGTAAGGTAGGTAGGTAGCTGGCACTTGATCAAGAATGATGCTTCTTGATGGGTATGTAGCTCTAGCAGTTAATATGAATAACTTGAGAAAAGTTCTTGTACTGTGTAGATTCTATTCAGTTCAATCTTTTCAATCTAAATATAATAATGATTTAATAACTAAGAGTTCATATTTTGCATTAATCTCTAATATCTACCCATGATAATTATGTCAGAAGAAGGTTCAAAAAAAGTCCATCTAAAAACACTAAGTGCCTCTGTCACTAAACTTCCGTTTATACCAAAACTTTTCTTTTACCTGAAGAGGCCACTTTACCACAATGTGGTTATCAGTATTTAGTGCCGTCTTCCTGTCATAAGTTAATGTTTTACAGAAAAGCTATACTTGGTTGACCTTCTGAGCACTCGGCCTTTACCTGTTCTTTCTTAGTCATGTGGCTCATCTAGAAGTTTTCCAAAAGAGAGACCCAGCTTTGTGTGGGGAGTACCCTTCCAACATTGTTCTCTCATTTAGAAGTCTCATTTCCCTGCTTATCCACTACTGCTGCCATTCAGAGACTGTTGAAAGAGGTCAAACTCTTTTTATTGTTTTCTGAATAGTTATAGATTAATCTGAACATAAGTTAGTGAACAATTTATTCCTTCAACAAATACTTATTGAACACATATGTGCCAAATACTTGATGCTGGGGATATAGCAATGAACAAGACAGAGCCCTGGTAGGAGTTCAATAAATACTTGATAAAGGTGTGAATGAAGGACCCTCCTCCAGTTGTTCGCTTTAGTCTAGCTTACTTGTTCCTCTTTGTAATCATTGTTCAAGCTACTGTTCCATTCTCTTTCTCCTAGAATGTCTTCTCAGAGATGGAATGCTTAATCTTCCCCTCAGAACCCTGAGAGGGAGGCCTGAGGAGACTGGATTCCATAGCCCTATGGGGCCTTCAGTCAAGACTGGTACCAAACAACTTTTGAACCAAAGTTGGGAACCTTAGGCTAATTCACTGCACAAGCGGTTCCCATCTCTATAATCTTTGGACCCTGCCCCCAATACAGATCTCTCCTACTTATACTTTCATCCCTGGTCCCCTCATTTCTCTGATGCCTCACACAGAAACTCCTCTTTAGAGAATTTCCCTCAACCCACTCATTCAAATTACACTGAGGTTATCCCCAAACACAGCTATATTTGCAGACCTAGAGGGTTTTTCCCTCCTATATCAGAAAGTGGGGGAACAGAGATACTCCTGGTTCCCTAGTGTCATTTTCAGGCCCTTATTTTTCCAAGATATTTGCATGCTACCCCTCCTGCTTTGGAGTTCATCCCGTCAAGCTAAACTCTCCTTCATATTCTCTGCTATTCTTGGTCACTCCTACACCAGGACTGGCAGCTGGCTTCATCTTCTCCTTCCCAGGCTTGCATAATTCTGGATTCATTTAAACACCTTGATTTACTGACCCAACACTCTAAGCCCATAATTCTTTTGTTGTTGCTGTTGTCATTTACTAAGCTAGACACTTCCATTTTCCTTTTATAAAAAAAAATACAGTTGGGTCTAATAAGAGATAACAGTACAGAATCTCAAACACATGAGCCACCTACCCTGGCAGTTGGATATGGAAACTCCCTTAGTTCTTTAACTCTCCAATGATCTTTACCTTAACTCCACTTAAAACACCCATTCCTATTGCCCTTGTCATTATATGGAAGAGTTCCAACTCTGAAATGTTAAAACTCCAACATCATTCTGACACCATGTCCTGCCTGGGCTTCCAGTTTTACCACTTTCACTTCTAAATCATCTGCTCTTTGACCTTATCAAGACTTCTCTTGACCAGAGTTTAAGTACCTTGCCAGTCTGAATTGGGTGGCTTCCATCTTTCACCAGCACCTTCAATCCCCTTGTTCCCTTGTCAATCCTCTTCATCTGTCTACAAATCATGATCCAGGATCTATACAATAATATGTCTTCTCTGCTCTTGTACCCAGGCAGCTGGGTGTTGCTAGAGAAGACAGCAGAAATATATGGATTGATACCATTCCAATGGATTATGCATTCCAAGGATCACACATTCATGGTTTCTGTTATACCCTCAACATTGTTCCCTAACTTTTAGTTTTTTTTTTTAAATTAATGTATTTTATTTTTGGCTGTGTTGTATCTTCGTTGCTGCACGCGGGCTTTTCTCTGGATGCGGTGAGCGGGGTCTACTCTTCGTTGTGGTGCACGGGCTTCACATAATACTAAATACTTAGTATTTTTTATCATCGCTCTTTCATCCTCCTCCCTTTCATCCTCTCTCCAACACTCTGGCCACTCTTCTTAAGCCCCCTAACTCCCACTTCCCTCTCAAGTATCAACCTCACATCCTATTCCACAAAGAACAAGGAAGCTGTCAGACAAGGACTCCCATCAATTACCTACCCCTATTCACAAACAGCTGTGAGTTTACCCTTTGTTACATCTTCACCTCGAGTCTCGTGCAGGATGAGGTATATATCCTCCTGCTTTAGACCAATTCCTTACTCAGCTGACTTGCTAACTCAGCACCTCACCTTGTACAGTGGCTGGCACATAGTAAGTGCTCAATAAATGTTTGCTGAACTATTTGTTTAATTAACCACATCCACCTGAGCTCTTGCTTGCCCCCCCCCCAACTCCCCGTTTCTTTTTGGAACCCTGCTTTTTGGTTATCATCATTCTCTATTGAGCTTGTACTTTTACTTGTTCCTTTCACTTGGTAAATACACATGCCTATCATTCCCATCCTAAAACAACAACAGCAAACAACAAAACCTTCGCACACCACTCAGTTTTTTTTTTTTTTTTTTTGCGGTGCGCGGGCCCCCCCCTGCTGCGGCCTCTCCCCTTGCGGAGCACAGGCTCCGGACGCGCAGGCTCAGCGGCCACGGCTCACGGGCCCAGCCGCTCCGCGGCATGCGGGATCCT
>NC_041217.1:74986598-75036471 GCF_002837175.3 Physeter macrocephalus
GCCGCTCCGCGGCATGTGGGATCCTCCCAGACCGGGGCACGAACCCGGTTCCCCTGCATCGGCAGGCGGACGCGCAAACACTGTGCCACCAGGGAAGCCCCACCACTCAGTTTAACAAGCAAGATTCTACCTCTACCAATCCATTGAAACTGGTTTCAAAAAAGTTACTAACTGGCAAATCAAATGGACACCCTTTAGTTGATTTTTTTTGGGGGGGCTGCGTTGGGTCTTCATTGCTGCGTGCAGGCTTCTCATTGCGGTGGATTCTCTTGTTGCAGAGCATGGGCTCTAGGCATGCAGGCTTCAGTAGTTGCGGCACACGGGCTCAGTAGTTGTGGCGCACGGGCTTAGTTGCTCCGTGGCATGTGGGATCCTCCCGGACCAGGGCTCGAACCCGTGTCCCCTGCATTGGCAGGCGGATTCTTAACCACTGCACCACCAGGGAAGCCCCTTTTAGTCCATTAAAAAAAAACATTTTGTGATTTTATTCTTGCTTTTAGAATTAAAATTACCTCTAGTGATCAAATACATGCTCACTGCCAAAATCCTGAAAAGTACAGAAAGTGGACACACACACATACACACCTTAAACCATAATCCTGGCAAATAGTTATTCACGATTTTGGCACACTGCTTTCCTGAAATTTGGGGGCGCTTTTTATTACATAGGTGAGATAGTCTCGTTTTTAAACTTCTAATAGCATTTTACATTATTGACTGATAGAGTTTCTCCATTAAACTCTGTCCTTGGGCACGACATCTTCCTGATTCTCCTATTTTGTTGGGTCCTTTTCTCTATTCCCTTCAGATGTTAGCCTTCATCAGGATCAGTTCTTCAGTCTTTCTGCTCTATATAGATTCATGGCCATGGCTTTACTAGTACATCTAAAAGTCTACAGAATCTGTATCTCCTATTCTGACTTTTTCTCCAACCTCTAGACTCATAAATCCAGTAACTTTCTAGTCATCTACTCTCAGATGTTCTATAGGCACCTCATATCAACTCTTCTGCAAAACTGAACTCATTGTCTTCCTCGCTAAACTTGCTCTTCCAGCTGTATTCTCTCTCTGGATTATGGCATCATCATTTACCCAGTAACTCAGGCCAGAAACCTCGGAATTTTTTATTGGATTCCTGTCTCTTCCCGAGTCCCACCCCCTTGAAGTTCTGTTGATTGTACTTCTCATATATTTCTTGAATCTGTTCACTCTTCTTCATCCCCACTATCATTACCTTATTTCCCAGTCATATCTAACCTACAGTACTGTAGCAACATACAGTCTGTCTCACTCATAACTCAACTCACCCATGGTAACAGTTTACTTAGTACAGAATCCTCCACTTAGATGTTTCATTGTTACTTTAAACTTATTATGTCTCAAATTGAATTCATCATCTTCCTCTTCACAATAGCCTTAACCCTTCCCAACTTTTCCATCCCATTAATAGCATCTCTAATACATCCATTTTACCCTCTCCAATCTCTTCCTGACACTGCAATCAGAAAGATTATTTTAAGGAGCCATTCTGATCATGTCATTTCCTTGCTCAAAATCTTTATTCAGCAGCTTTACATTGCCTCCAGAATAGTCTAAAGGGCCCTTTGTGATCTAACCCTTGCATCCCTCCACCGACATCTGGCCTCATTCCTTGCATGCTATGCTACAGCTACTCTCAATTATTTTAAGTTTCCAGAATGTAATACCTCTGCATCTTTTCACATACTGTTTCTTCCACCTGGAAGACCTTTCCCAATCTAATCCCTTTACCCTAAGTCCTACTACTCCATATTTCAGCTTAGAAGCTACTTTCTGTGAAGGGATTTTCCTGACTGTTCTTCTCCCACCTGCCCAAATTAGGTGTGTATTCTGTGCTTCCAGAGCATTTTGTGCTTACCCCTATCTTAGCACCGAATCCTTGTATTCTAATAATTGTCAGTCTACCTATCTTTATTATATCCCCCAATAGTCTGTAAGCTCCCTGGGGGCAGGAACCATATCTTAGGCACTGTTGTAGTCCCTGAAGTAAGGGCTTTTCATGCTTTATCTTGTTTAATCATCACAACAGTCATTTGTGGTGGGTACTACACCATTCCTATTTTACAAAATAAGTAAACTGAAGCAAAGAGTTTAAGAAACTTGTCCCAAGTTATCAAAACCAGGAAGGGCTTCCCTGGTGGCGCAGTGGTTGAGGGTCCACCTGCCGATGCAGAGGACACGGGTTCGTGCCCCGGTCCGGGAAGATCCCACATGCCGCGGAGCGGCTGGGCCCGTGAGCCATGGCCGCTGAGCCTGCGCGTCCGGAGCCTGTGCTCCGCAACGGGAGAGGCCACAGCAGTGAGAGGCCCGCGTACCGCAAAAAAAAAAAAAACCCACAAAAAAACCAAAAAAACAAAAACCAGGAAACCTGACACTAGAACCAGTCCATCACTAAATCTATTACCTTTAAATCCCTTCTCCACACAATTTGGCAGTGACCTATCTAAAACACAGAACTGACAAGATTTCTTCTTTATAATCCCCTCAGTGGTTCCTATGCCTGCCTGCAAGCCATATCCTTGTCTACCTTCCTGGCCTTGCCTCCAGTGACTCCCCAGGACCCACTTGATACTGCTACTGCAGAATCACCACAGATTCCAGTCTCATCCTTCTCTAAGTGTTGGTCCCTGTACAAAAATGCCCTTTCTCACCTTACCTTTCTGGAGAAATCCTGTTCCTCCTTCAGAATTTGCTCCATGAAACCTTTCCTGATCACTTTTTCTTTAAAAAGATTTATTAATTAATTCATTTATTTTTGGCTGCATCGGGTCTTTGCTGTGGTGCGAGGGCTTCTCTCTAGTTGTGGCGTGAGAGCTCAGTGTTTGTGGCACACAGGCTTAGTTGCTCCACGGCATGTGGGATCTTAGTTCCCTGACTAGGGATCGAACCCACATCCCCTGCATTGTAAGGCGGATTCTTTACCACTGGACCACCAGGGAAGTCCCCAGATCACTCTTTTTTTGTTTGTTTTTATGGCTGCACTATGCAGCTTGTGAGATCTTAGTTCCCCAACCAGGGATTGAACCGGCCCGGCAGTGGAAGTACTTCCTGATCACTCTTTTCCCCATCCCACTGCAGGCAGTGGGATCCTGCCTCCACTCTCGGAAGCTATGTGACTTGGCCAAGTTACTGATTTAGTTTTCTCATTTGTATAATAGCAAGACTAAGACTACTTACTTTGTAGAATTGTTGTGAGGACTAAATGAGATGATGTCAATTGAGTACTTAGCAATGGGCTAGGTGCAATTACTATTAAATACTTGTTCCTATTCCTCTATGTAGCTGGGCTTCTACTGCTGCAAGTTTAACACTGCAATATGATTTCCTCATGTGTAGTTTCCCCACCAGAGTGGAATCTCCTTCGAAGAAGCACCCACATATCATTTATATTTTAGCACAATGCCTGGCATATTATAGGCACTTATTAACTGATAACTGAACTAGACAATTTAATACTACCCATCTTTCAAGGCCCAGTTCAATCTCCATTTCTTCCACTAATATTTACCTAATGATTCCAGCCCTCTGAATTTCCCCTTCTCATAATTCTTTTACCACTGACATGTATTATATGTAGAAGTGTTGTCTCAATGAGGCTTCAAGTTCTTTCAGGGCAGACACCATTTCTTACACTGTTTATCTGCCCAACAACTGCTAATATTTCCAATCGCAAAGTTAGAGTTAACAATTATTGGGGTTGGCCAAAAAGGTCGTTTGGGTTTTTCTGAAAGAGCTTACAGAAAAACCCGAACGAACTTTTTGGCCAATCCAATACTTGTGAATTAAAATATTGCTGCCCAAGCATGGGCAGCCTCATCTTATCTTTATTAGTAAGTCACCCATCTCTAAGAAAATTCAGCTAACAACTCATCTCCTGACCCTCCTTCTCTTAGCTTGTGGGAATTCTGCTTAGAACTACATTAATTTGGAGACTTCCCTGGAGGTCCAGTGGTTAAGACTCTGTGCTTCCGCTGCAGGGGGCATGGGTTCAATCATTGGTCAGGGAACCAAGATGCCACATGCCACACGCGATCTTATTTATTTGGTTGCACTGGGTCTTAGTTGCCAGAGGCAGGCTCCTTAGTTGCGGCATGCAAACTCTTAGTTGCGGCATGCATGTGGGATCTAGTTCCCTGACCAGGGATCGAACCTGGGCCCCCTGCCTTGGGAGCACGGAGTCTCATCTACTGCGCCACCGGGGAAATTCCCGCCACTCGGGATCTTACATTAATTTGCTTTTATTTGTATGCTACTGTCATGTCTTTGCTTCCAAGGTAGGAGATCTTCCCTTTCCTTGTTAACCTCCCTCAAGGACCAGTAGAGGGCACTATACACACAAGGGCTGCTAGTGTGGGTGCCACTGGCTGACTGTAGATATCGTCAATGGCAATTCTCCGGGCTATTTTTCTTTTGCCTGTGTTTTCTATGCTAGGGCCACAAGAGCTTAAAATAAATGCTGCTGGACAATAATAATGGTGACTTCATCCCTGCCACCCTGTATTATCAGATGGCTCAACTGAGAGGCTTGTCAGCACAATTATCACTCAACCATGTTGGAGGAGTAGAAGAACCCTTGAATCCACTCTTTGGAATAAAGATTTTAGAAAACACCAAGGTAAAATAATGGGCAGGAACAGCTATTTGAAGCACTGCAGAATCAGTCTTCCCTGACTGCCTAGCCCTATAGTATGGGAGTGAAGGAAAAGGAATGGCAAGTTTTAAACTGAAACAAAAATAGGAACAAACATTTCTTGGCACCCCAGGATCCCTGATGCTACGCTTAAACCTAAGGGCCAGGGAAGCCAAGAATAATGGAAAAATCATATAAAAGCCTAGATATTAACTCAAGCTCTTCAGTAAACTAGCACTGCCACCTTGTAAGTAACTTATTTCTATATGTCAACTTCCGTTACCTGTATATTAAATGAAACTGCACTAACTAGATGATTCCACATCTTGAGACTTGCTGGCCTCATTCCCCAGCTGTAGCCACCTGGCAAACATAAAACTAGGGACAATATGCTCAAAAAGAAGTCATGGGACTGGTTTAAGGGGAATACGGATGAGAAGGCTCAGAAACCCCACCACAATAAACATTCATATATCTCCTAGCTTTAAGATATAAAGTTTAGGGAAGTCCCTGGCAGTCCAGTGGTTAAGACTCTGTGTTTCCAATGCAGGGGGTGTGGGTTTGATCCCTGGCCGGGGAACTAAGAGCCCATGTGACCAAAAAAAAAAAAAATGAAGAAGTATCTAAAAACAACCCCAAAACGTGGAGACCAGAGAAAAATGGCTCTAATCACTTAGTAAAAATTTTAAATGTTCTCTGTATATAAAAAAAAGATAGTTTATACCTTTTGAAGTATATGAACTTTTTCATATATTTTCTTCCAGTTAGACAATAAGCCCCACAAAGGTAGGGAATGCCTTTAATATATTTCTCCAAACCACCTGGCTCACTTAGTGTCTAGCATGCTGTTCAGAAAGGCTGATGGTTAGGAGGCATCACAATCCCCTGGCTAAATCAGGAGAGAGCAACTCAGTGTAACATCCCGAGGAGCTGAAAACTTATTTGGAAAGTTTCTGATTAAGAAGAGAGAATGAGTTAGATACTGAGAACATTCCTTCTCTAGTTTAGAAGTGCTCCTCCCCCTCAATATGATAGAGATTTCTCTGGAATATCTATGTCTCCTGGACGCTGTTTATCTTCCTTGATGCATACTCATTTGAGAAGCCAATCACATTTGGGAAAATACCATGATAAATTCTCCTAATCAAACTTGGGCAAATGGGCAAGTTTCAATCTTCACACATGGTAGACTGGTGTGAGTGTGAGAGGAGACAAGTGAGTTTGTTTCTCCTTGGGTAACATTTCTTTTGTATATTACACTCACAAGTAGTTTTAAACTTTTTTCAGTGGCAGGATTCCAGTGATGGTTAGGACATCATGAGGAAAGAAGTGACTCTGCCCCCTGCTGGCCACTTGCAGAAAGGCTTGAGTTCCTTTTGGCTTATTACTAGAGGTCACATTTCTCCTTCACAGACATGAGAGCTTGTGAAGGAATGGAAGACTGAAAGGGAAAAGGAAGAGCAGGCTTCCTTTTTTGCTTAGCCTGTACTGAGCTTTAGGTGTCAATAAACCATTTAGATCAAACACCGCAAACCCCTTATTTTGTGAGTCAAAACCTGAGGTGGCTGCATCTTCTGCATTAGCTACAGAAACAGTAGCTTGGACAGGAGTCAGAAGTCCTGGTCTATATGCCAACGTCCCTGCTCCCTCTCCGTAAATTAGGGAAACGGGGAACCCAGACACATCCCACATGAAGGGCCCCTGTTCCTTAGAAACTTAGGGCCCCACACTGGCTTCTCCCCTTGAATGGTGTCTTTGTTTTTCTTCCCTTTCCCCAAACCCCAAAAAACACACCAACTGCTTCAGAGTATTTCTGGGTTGGGTTTTTTTTGCCGGTCTTCTTTTGTCTTTTATTTCAAACTGAAAAAGTCCCCTGGGCTCTGTGGGGCTCCCCACGCTCATGGCCCCCTTCTCCCACACTCACTGCCCTTCTTCCCGCAGCAAATCTATTTCAAGGACAGCGCTTTTTTTTTTTTTTTTATGAATAACTGAGTTCTCAGCTTGCTCTGCAGAACCAGAGGAGCTGTCTGCATCTTTCATATCTAGACGGTCAGTTTCTTTTATCTGACACCAGGTCCCCAGCCACATCCAAGCAAACAAGGCATTCTTCTACAGAGCTGAGTTAGAGCCTCTCAGCTTTTGTCCATTTTACTTCCTCCTCCTCACACCCACCCCACACCAGCCACATGGTTAAGGAGGATAGTCAAGAATGTTTTTATCAACTCCAAGCCCTAATTCATATTCCCCCAAATCTCCCACCCCACCCTCCCAACCCCCCACCCCACCCCCAGGATTTCACTGAGATGTCTCCCAACAATTATTTGGAAAAAAAGGAAAAACAAAAAAGGTTCAAGGTCTTGGTGCTCAGCCCAAGGGGCTCCATGCGCTGGGACACCGACGGGCAGGGGCTTCTGCCTCTCCAGCCCGCGCCCGAGCCACCTCCTGACCCCTGGCTGCAAAAGCAGGGAGGGGCAGGAGCCAGCACAGGACCCAGGGGGGCAGCGTCTCAGGATCTGGAGGAGCCCCGGGCAGCATCATTCAACTTGGCCACTGCGGATGAACACAGAAGAAAAAGAAAACACTGTCAAGCAGTAAGGGAAAGAACCCTAAGTTCCACCCCAGTCTCTACCCCATCACTCTTCCACACTTAACAATCATTAGGGCTACCTGGCACATGTCTCAATCCTATCCAGTGAGTTGTTTAAAAAAAAGAGAATTTCAGTATTTTCCCGTCTTCAAAACAAAATGTTCTCTGTCTTTTTGGAGTTACCCATGAAAGCAAAAACAAAAACAAATTCTTTAGACAAGATCAAAATAACTGGAGGTTTTCAGGGGTGTAAACTGCCTGGCTCAGAGCAGGCTTGGTTTCAGAGGCACGGCCAGAGCCACTTGCAGCAGCAAAGACAGACTGGAGGCACACAGTGGCCAGGTGGTAACTGCACGGAGGTCAGGGCCAGACAACACACATGTTGTTTTGAGTGGACTTAATAATCTAGGTTTAATCAAAGCAATTTGGATTTGGATTTTGAAATGACCCTTCTTTGCCATGGAAGCTATGTACTTCACGCTGTGGAAACAGGTGGCATATAAAGAACGTAGCTTGCTTCTTTGTTTTCTTAGCCTTGAAGATGACCAGGTGGAGAGAGAGACCAACGGTTTTTCTGATTTCCCTATTTCTTCTATTCCTTCCTAAAAACCAGACTCACTGTGGCCTCAGTCTTGAGGAGTCATACTGACCGATAGAGAAAGCAGCTCAGACAGAAAAGAAAACAATACAAAATTTGAGAAGATCGGAGATGAAGAAAACGTACAAAATTATATATATATTTATATATATAATAACATGACATATCTATGTACAACATGTCTGGGACAGTTGAGGAAACTATACAAGGATGTTCAGCATTTTCCCCTTCCCACATGGACTTTAGACTAAGGAAGACAGCATGAGGAAATGGAGCAAGAAACACAAAAATTATATACAATTACAAGTGACAGCCAAGGAGTTTGGGGGCCAGGGAATCACAGGATCCTGCTCTCTCCATTCCCTCCTCACCAACATTTTCCTATCCAATCTGAATGATGGCCTGAAAAGTGAATGGCTGGTCAGGAAAGAAGTAGAGACACACCCTAACCCCCCCGCACATGTGCATTAGCAAGCTCATCAGTCGTTCTCATGAGGCCGGATGTGTGGTACATCAGAACTGGTGAGCTGAGAGGGCAAGAGAGGATTATAGAATCTTCCCCTCCTGAACAGCTAGTTCTCACCCTGCTCTCTCTGTGATAACTAACAGGCTGCATTCAGTAACATTCAGGCCAAGCTAGTGATAACTAGATTGATGATGCTGGCCAGCTGCAGCCCCTTTCCTCCACCAGCATTGCTACTTCTCAGAGCACAGGAGCCGGGTTACTGAGCTCTAGGAAGGCAGAGATTTCTCAGTGCTCCTTCTCTTTCTCCCTAACCACCTTCCCCAGCTTCCTCCAAGGTGATTCATCTCCTGAGAACCTGCTGCTCCAGCCCTGCAGTAGCACTAAGCCCTGGAGGCTCGCTCAGTTCATCCCTTTTCTTCTTGTCCCCCTAACAATACACCTGGCAGCTGATAACATGTGAAATATGGGACTCCAAATGTGCATGACTGAGCATGTGTCTTCAGGCCCACAGATTGGCTGCCAGAGCAGCTTTGTAGCAGCAAGGGCCCAGACTGTAGGAAAGCAGGTGAGGGCAGAGGCAAGAGCTTTCATGGCTAGCTTCTTAGAATTTTTTTTCTTGACCCTCAAGACCATGATACTTATGAGGCCCTCTTGCCTGAATTTATAACCCCCAAACCTCAACTTCTCTCCCTATGTAGTCTTCAAATAGTTCCCCTCTGTAGGCTCACCTATGGGCCTTCCTCACTTTTGGCTTTACAATGAACAGCACAGTTTTTTTCAGGATTTTAGAATGAGAATCAATCTTATCTACATTCAACTCTTTTACAGATGAGGAAATAGAAATCCAGAGAGGTTAAATGACTTGACCAAGGTTACATGTCAATTCTGCCTAGACTGAGTGGAACTAGAACCCAGATATCTTGACTCTTAACCCAGTGTTCTTTCCACTATCCCATGATACTTTCAAAAAGCAACCTGCTGGAAGAGAGAGAGAAGGTACCCATTTTATGTGAATTATATCCTCCAATCTTTACATTATTTAAGAACCAGGGCAAACTGTAAAAGACACTGACTGAGTAAAGGAGGTTAAGTGAGCATTATAGTTTTAGGCAAGCAAATCAGTTTTTCTTTTTGAGGCTTCTCTAAACCTGCCATAATGGAAACATGAAGCAGTAGCAGCCCAAGGGACAAAACACTTAAAGCACAGAAAACAGATCCCATTCAAGCTACCTTTCCCAACCATGTCAGGTTAGCCTTGGGATGTTAAACGTGTCATATTATTCCCAAGGCCTAGCCTAACCAATTTTGGGATATTCTCTTCCAAAAGGAGAAGTCACATCTCCCCACTTTCTTGTACAAAAGAAAAAGAGAGTTTGCAGCATTATCCAATCCTAGTCTCCTATTTCTGAGCCCCTACCTGGGCTACATGAGGGTGTGGAAATCTCAATTTATCCAAAGAAATGAACTCAGAGCCTCTCTTCAGCCCACATTACCTTCTCAGCAGCCCCCAGGAGAATCACAGTCATTTCTGGCTAGCAAGCTGAGAAGATACAACTAGGTGCCCATTCCATCCCTGCCTATGACATATAAAAGTCCAGTGGGTGAGGAAGGGGAGCAGAAGGGGGCCCCGGTTACCCCGCAAGCTTGCTGGTGACGAGTGAGGACTTTCTCTGGGGCAGATCCTGTGGGGTGGGGATGTGGTCACCAGTCACCAGGTTCTTGTCTGGTCCTGCACTTGGCAGCTGCTTATTCTTCATCTTGGCTTTGGCCATGTTGTAGTCTCCTGAGTCAAAGTACTTTTGCTAAGAGATAAGAGGGAGGTTTAGGTGAGTGAGGAGCTCTGGTCTTCCTCAAAAACAAGGAGACTCACATCCACTATAAACCTTCATCCACGCTCAGATCTTTCAAGTCTCTTTTGGATTAGTCTCATGCATACAGAGCTTAGCATTAATTACATTTACTTATGTCTTCTCCCCAGTGTGTTCTGACTTTTTCAGGTATGGAAGCAGTTTCCCAGCTAGGGTATTATTCTTGGAGTTAAGAGATAGCTCCTACATCCTCTGTACCCACATCTTTTGTAGCCCCATGAGTACAGGATGGTTCAACCAAATTACTGACTTTATTCACTAAGGCTTATGAGGACCTATTAGCCTCCAACAGGCTTGGTGCTGGGGAAACAGAAATGAATAAGATACATAGAAGGGTCGATCTGGGGCTATCAGCAGGAGATCAACCTCAAGCTAACAACCTCAAAATTAAAAATTATTCTCTCAGACTATGAATAGAAACTGGGCTTGTTCATGAGAATGCACTTTCCTCTGACTGCAAGCACTCCCACACATGTTCCATGGCTCTGACAGCCTGCCCACGCCTGCCTTGCTTACAGCAAGGTAAACTGCAAATCAGCATCACATCATCATCTGTGACTAAGACTCAGTAACCGGGATTCTCCACAGGGATCTGCTTCCCTCTCCATTTCATCCACATAGAGAAACACACTCCAGGTTAATGACATACAATCCCTCAGTCAGCTTTCAGTACTCTGAGGACTGAGAAACCTGATCAGGAGCTAGATGGCTATGAAGGTAAGGCTCTGCCTTGGGAGAAGGACCATTCTGGACAGGAAAAATAAGTCTCTTCAGGGAGCACAGTTAATAGTTGGTGCTAATTTAAAGGGTCTAAAGACATCTACTATTCATTTCAAGTTGAAGAAATCTGTAGGACAGATGGGCTGATCTTTTTCTGAAATGACACACCCCAAAATTTAGCTCTAATCCTAAATGTGCAATCCTAAAACTCCCACCATCCAAACAGGCAAATGTCTGGAGGCTGTCAGCATTCCAGACTCTAACATCCTTCCCTTACTCCCCCAACCCCATACCCAAATGCCCCTACATTAAGCCTTAATATCCTACGTGGGAAATCAGGAGATAACTGATACCATTTCAGGGGTTTACAATATCTGCCTTGCTTTTTACAAGTTTCTAATTTTTCTCAACTACTGCTCCACAACAAAACCTTCATATCGGTGTTCAGTGGAACTTCCACAGATCTCATCCCTAAGGCCCCCTTTGGCTCCGAAGAAAGTGGGTAAGAGATTGTGCCCCATACCCCTTTCTGGAGTCTCTTCATGAGGAAGTCGGAGCCTCCAGGCTTTTGTCCTAGGCTTGGATATTTGGCCTTTAGCTTTGCCTCCTCGGCTCTCTCAGGGAGCATACCTTCTTTCTCCTGTGTGTCCTGGAGGAAACAAACGGGCCAACAAAATTACACACTAAGAAGCAACTGCTTCTAATATCTGATAACTTTTATACGATTACCTTTTCCTGGAGGTCTACCCATTAGTAAACATACTATTTCCACTCTGTTCTTAAATAAAGCTAGACCTTTGTTCAAATCCCTAAAGCTCAAGATGACTGTATTGTGAGAAGAAAAGATAAGTTGCTTCTCACACAAAACCCAGGGAACCACCCCAGTGACCTACACCTAAACACAATACTTCACTCAAAGAGCAAGCCATTTCTCACTCAGAACAGAAGCTAGGAAAGACAGAGAAAAGGGCTAGCAGGGCTTCTGGTGATACAAAATTAGCAGGAAAGTTCCCTAGCTGTCCCTAAAACGCAGTACAGGTCCAATGGGAAATCAAGGGGGATAACTGCTGAGATGTTCCCTCCTAAGCTAGTCAGCAGATAAGTCTCTCTACGGAGGAGCCTAGCTATGTAGCCATCTCCAGACATCTCCACCTTAGTAATGGGACAGCATTGCTTCCATAAACACTGTAGTAGGAAGGTGACAGGTAAACAGAGATTAAAATGACACTTTTTAACCTCAAGAAAATTAAGGTACAGTAGGTTCACTAGTATTTACCTACCAGCTTTGCCAAAAAATCAACACCTTCCCTAGTGACGGAAGTTTGGGGAACATGCCAAGAGCTCAATTAGCTTGAGGGGGCTCTTACTGTTGCTGTTACCCTCTGCTTGCTTTTTGTAGGCCCTGCTGCCTTTTCTTTACTGACTCTTTAAAAAAGGACATGAAGCCAATATGTGGCTCTTTTTAGTGGAATTACATTCCCTTCCCTTGAAAACCTGGCACAGACATAACACCAGGTGTATTTCATGAACCCGAATCCAGTACTAAATGTTATAAGTCAAATACAAACCCCCATAGAGGGTGGCGTGTTTCCATCACAGAATTGCGGGTTAACCAAGTCCCACTACCTTGGAAGTCTGGGGGGAATATGGTGGCGTCTTTCTTGTCACGACTCTGTCGGCGTCTTTTCTAGGTTTAACCTCCATTATTCTGTTTGGAACTCTAGTCCTCTTCAATTTTGTAAGGTCCTCTTTGAAGGTGGGCAACAGACCATCTCCAGCGGTCAAAACAGGTCTCTTTGAGAAAGTTGCCGCCTTAAACTAGCCATGATAATAATTACTCTTCTCCCTTCCCCCAGTGCTGGTCCTTTTTAAACGTCTTCACCTCGACTTGTATCTTTCTGGGGATTTAGAAAGCGAGCCCCAGCCTAGTGGTTGGGTCATCTTACCCCTACTAACCAAAAACACACATCTCGTCCCGGGACCACCAACCCCTTTCATTCACCCAGTCTTTCTAAACACCCGCCCCGCGCCCAGGCTCGGCCAATTATAGCACAGCTTCAATGAGTTGAGCGGTAGGTCTACTGGCCAATCAAGAAGAGAACCGCACTGATTGACAATCCACCCAGCCAACCAGCGCCAAAGCAGCAGGCCGTATTGAAGCTCACCCTGCATGACGCAAGAAGTGGCCAACCCCTGCAGAGCCCGAGACCATGGCGACCAATCTGCACTGGTGGGAGACCGTCTCCCGCCCCATCACGGTCGCCCCCAGCTCGCCCACCGCACCCCCTCCATTTCACCTGTTTCTCCTCGCCAGTCTCCTCCGCAGGGTTCTCCTCCTCTTGTTTCTGGGACATGGCGGGACCGGGACTGTGGAGTGTAGGGGACCCAGGAAGTCACCCGGAGAAGGGAAGGGGGAGGGGAAACGGGACAACCTGCGCTGCTTCTTCGGCTCCTGTCACTAGGGTTGCTCAGTCAAAATGGCGGCTCTTGCCTGTGACGTTGCGGCCGCCCCTTCCTATGGGAGCCAATGGGAGCGGGGTACATAGGGCAATGACGTAACGACCTACCAATAGTTGCTGGCTAAATGTGGGTTCTAGGGAGGCGACGGGCAAGCTGGAAGGCCAACCTGGAAAGAGAGTGACCCACAAGGACCAATTGGAAGCCCTTGGGGGACGTGAGGGGGTGGTGCTGGTAGCTCTGGCATTTTTGCTCCTTTGATGGGGTCAGAATTCCTTCGGCTCCACCGCCCTGCGCCCAGGAGGCTTTGCAGAGCTTCAAATTGGAGAGCGAAATGATGGAAACCTTTTATTTCCAGGTGAAGAGGATTAAGCTTTGCGCAGTGTTAGCAGAAAATTATCAATCACCAGAAAATA
Source organism: Physeter macrocephalus (assembly GCF_002837175.3). Taxonomy (NCBI): domain Eukaryota; kingdom Metazoa; phylum Chordata; class Mammalia; order Artiodactyla; family Physeteridae; genus Physeter; species Physeter macrocephalus. The sequence goes on from NC_041217.1 coordinate 75,000,380, forward strand.
ATTAAGAAGTCAGAGTGGACTTTAACGTGGTACTCCACACTATTCCAATGTGTCACTTGGGGTGTGGAATGGAGAGACTGAGTCATCTTGCGGAACACAAATGGCTTACGTTTCATGATTTAACTCATGTACAGTTTTTTACTTGTTCACAGTCATCCCATGGAGACTTGAGCTCCTTGAAACAGTACAGGTCTAGGTACCTGGTAAACATTTAGTAAATACTTGCTAACGTATCCTGAGTCACAGTTCAACAATATTTTTTGAGCGTCTATTTGAAGACGGTACTGTTTTAGTTTTACAGGGGATACATATGTAGTAAGGCAGTCTTTGCCACAGAAAGTTTAGTGGGCTTGTAAAGTTTAGTGGGCTTGTGGGGAGGGTTTTCACAGTGTGCCAGGTGTACCTTAAATCCTCAAGATTAAGTAGACACGTCTTCCTAGAGTGTTAGTCAAAAAGCACTACATTTTTATATTAAAACAGTCTAATACTAATAACACTGAAAAATTCATATTAAATTTTAATTTTCCAGGCAGCCTGTTGTGACAGATAGCCTTGGGGCTGTTCATTTTCCTGTATAATTAGGTACACTTCTAATGGAAAAGTTTGAGAAGCATAGAATACACAGATTATTATCATACAAGGCAAAATCTGGTCAGCATTGAAGTAAAAGTATTAATAAAGTGGTATAGGGGTTCAAAGGAAGGTTCATATTCAGTTTAGGGTCCCCCACACACAAAAAAGACTTTGTGATGGAGGTGGGTATTTGAAATCAGCTCTAAAGAATTTAGGAGTTTGCCAGGTAAAGGTGAAGGAAAGGTATTCTAGGTGATGGGGTCAGCACGAAGGCCAGAAAAATAGAACTGAGTCCAGAACATGGAGGACTCTGAATGCCAGGATAAGGAACTAGTGAATAATTTAGTTATCCCGGGGAGACATTTAAGGGTTTTAGGCCAGAGAGTGGCAGATCAGAACTGTTCATTAGGAAGATTAATCTAGTGGTAATAAATAAAAGTCATTCAGAATTCCAAGCAGAAAGATAGTGGGGGTGGACAGTCTAGCCAGGAGTCCACTGCAATACTCTGGGTAGGAGATAATTAGGATTTAAACTAGAAACGTGATAGTTTAGAATGGAAAACAGTGAACATAATTGAGAACGTCTGTGGCAATGGAATCTACTAGATTAGCAGCTGATTGAATATAGGGAATGAGGAGACCATGTGCCTCAAGGTGACTATTTGTAGAAACAAATTCAAGAAGAGGAATTGATTTGGAAATGGAATTGGAAGCAGACAGAAAATGAGGTGTTCAGTTTTGAAATCGTTGACTTTTTAAAAGCCAGTGAGGGGGCTTCCCTGGTGGCGCAGTGGTTGCGTGTCCGCCTGCCGATGCAGGGGAACCGGGTTCGCGCCCCGGTCTGGGAGGATCCCGCATGCTGCGGAGCGGCTGGGCCCGTGAGCCACGGCCGCTGAGCCTGCGCGTCCGGAGCCTGTGCTCCGCAACGGGAGAAGCCACAGCAGAGGGAGGCCCGCATACCACCAAAAAAAAAAAAAAAAAAAAAAAAAAAGCCAGTGAGCCATTTGGTGGAGATATCCAGATTTGGTGGAGATATCCAGGCATTGAAGACTTAGGATAAATGACCTCTGAGATCTCCATAGCTGAAATTTTAGCGTTCTAGGAAATATAGATCTGGAGTTTGGAATAAAAGTAGTAGCCAAATATGAATGAAATTTGGACTTCTTCACATAACTGTAAGTAAGGTTGTGGAATTAGATGGGATCAACAAAGGAGAAAGTCGAAAAAAAAAGAAGTCCCAAGACAGAAACCTGGGGAAAAGGTGGCAAGGGACACAGAGACAAATGATCAGAGTGGTAAGAAGAGAGAAGTAACAGAGAAGTTAAAGTTGAAGGGGACAAAAGCTAATTGCAAGTGGTTAAAGAGTGAAGAGGTGGTAGCAATATTTAACAATAAAGCAAAGAAAGGAATGAGGACAGTGAACAGAAGAGGAAGCAGCAGAGGACTTTCTTTTTTTGGAGAGTAGGAAAGATTTAAGCAAGTTTTAGAAAAGGGGAAGGGCTAATTGAGAGAAAAACTAAAAATATAATTAACTACTTTAAAGAGGAGATAAATAAAGTCTCATAGAAAACAAACTTACGGTTACCAAAGAGGAAAGAGGGGGGAGGGATACATTAGGAGTTTGGGACTAACATATACACACTACTATGTACAAAATAGATAACCAACAAGGACCTACTGTATAGCACAGGGAACTATACTCAATAGTTTGTAATAACCTATAAGGGAAAAGAATCTGAAAAGAATATATATATATATATATATATACATACACACACACACACGTGCATAACTGAATCATTCTGCTGTATACCTGAAACTAACACAACATGGTAAATCAACTATACTTCAATTAAAAAAAAAGTTAAAGTCTCAGAGGAGATCATTAGATCAGGAGGGAGAGAGGCAGACAGGTTGGCTTTGGCCACTGAAAAGGAAGAAAGGGAAGGGAAATGTACAGAGAGATTTTGAGGTGGCTAAACATTTAGAGAAGTCATATTGAATGGTCTTGCTTTTCTGAGGTTAATCTTTTGAGAATAAAAAGGAAGATGGGTGGGATAGAGGATCTAGGAAAAATGGGGTAGAAACTGTGCTATAGAAAATGGCAATGATGCAAAACAGCAAGAAAGATCTACCTGAGATTAGATAAGAGTGAATGTGTAGTAGTCCTAATCAGCATGGCTTTGTGACTTTGGTCAGTAACTCCTGGCTGCCTTGGGATGGAGAAAACAGACAGCCTGAGTTAATTAACCAGGATGAAGGACTGGTAAAGAAGGAACAGTGGGGGGAGGACAATGAAGAAGTCTAGAATGGTTTGCCAGTTTGTTGAAATAGCTGACTGTGGCATCTAGGCTCTTTAGGAAAGACAATGAGATTGATGAACTGGGAGGAGTAGAAAAGAGTTGAAGAACTGGTTATGAGACAGATGAAGCTCAGATTTGGTGGGAATGACTGAGAGGCAGATGAACAGGAAGTTGCAGTGAGAGGGAAATTTCAGTTTGTATCTGGGAAGGTGGAGACATTGTAGGTTATGATGAGCTCTAGCCTATAATAATTATAATTGGTGCCAGATATGGCTATAGTAGTCACTGTTGATACAATCAAGCAAATGTGAAGTCACAAAATTTGAAGTTCCAGAGCATGATAGGGAAGGTGGTTAGGACAGGGTGTCTGCGACCCATATGTTGGAATGAGCTATAGGTCACCAACACGTGTATTTAAGTATATAAGGTACCACATTGTGTGGAAGTAACTATAATATTAGGTAATGTATGACACTTACCAAATGAGTTGTATTTATAAGTGTTTCAAAGATCATTTCTGGCTGAGCTGGTCAAGGAATGTTTTAGATGTTAGAGAACCTAAACTGGGACTATGAGGATGGATAGGAAAGTTGGAGATTAGCAGGAGGGGGGAGGAAAGGAAGACAATTTAGAGGACCACCCTATCTTATAAAAGTTTAGAGGATGACTGACCCCTGACTGAGGAGAAAGTATCTATAGCAAGAGTTTCTAGAGGGAGTGAGATCCTGCTAGCCCAGCAAGACTCCTCTTTCATCCAACAAATTTCATTGAGCACTCATTATGTGTTATGTATTGTGCTGGGCATGTTAACGAACAAAACTTGGGTCTGGTGTGCTTGGGATGCACAGCAAAGCCTATATACTGACACTGGGTTGTGATGAAGAAAAGTACAGTGTTTATTGCACGGCACCACACAGGAGAATGGGTAGTTAGTGTTCAAAGGACCCAAACCTCCCTACCCCCCATGGCTTTCAGAAAAGAGTTTTAAGGCCAGTGTGAGGGAGAGGGTCAGAAGTTGTGTGATCAGCTCCTACACAGTTCTCTAATTGGTGATGGTGAGGTAACGGGGTGATGTTTTGTGAATCTCAGTCATCAATCTTCTGGTTCCAACTGGTCTGGGGTCTGTGTGCTGGTGGTCAGCATGCAGTTAACTTTCTCTGCCTGGTGGGGATTTTAGCATCTGAAAAAGAACTCAAGGATATGGCTCAGGATATTATCTACAGCCCTTGACTTTATTTTATGGCTAAACTATTATTTTGTCTTGCTCGACTGATTTCCTTTGTTTCTGCATTTCTCACTTTTCTTGATTAAATTTGCTCTTTGGAACTTGGGGAAGGCCTAGGAGGCTAAAGCTTTTCTATAAACAAGAGGTGCGGGACACAGTGGGATCTGTCCCTGAGAAGGCCCTGCAAGTTCCTGCTCGATTTCAGGCACCATGGATGGATGCAAAGATAAAGGTCAGTCCCTGCCTTCAAGCTGTTTACAGATGAGTAAGAAGATAAGAGATGAAGACGGTTTATACCAGCAAAGACTATTAAAAGCAGCTTCTTGGAGGAGATGACATTTAAGGAAGTATAGGAATACTCAAGGTAAAAAAAAAAGGGGAGTGTGGAGAAGCCCTTTTCAAGCAGAAGGAGCCTCATGTGAAAAGACATAGAGCCATAAGAAACTCCATGTTCTGGATCCTTCGTTCTCAGACTCAGTTGATTAGAAGTTCCCAGGGAACTTTATAAAAATACAGATTTCCTCAGCCCTCTTTCACCCCAGTTGAATCAGCATCTCTGGGCTGGGGCCTGGAAATCTATACTTTTAAAAACTCCCTAAGGAGAGACTGCAAATAAGGCTGATTTGGAACCCCCGTGGAGCAGCAAGACATGACACTGTTCAGGTTGCTGGGGTCCTGGGGAGACTTGTAAGTCATGCTAAAGTGTTGGAGTTTCATGAAGACAAAGGGGGAACCTCTGATTTCAAGCAGGGAAATGGTATTGTTAGACTTGGGATTTGGAAAGATATAACTGTGGTAGTGTTGCAGCAAGAAGAGAAATGAGACTTTTCTGATAAACAAAGAAAACAAGAGGGGACTTCCCTGGTGGTCCAGTGGTTGAGAATCTGCCTTCCGATGCAGGGGACACGGGTCTGATCCCTGGCCTGGGAACTAAGATCCCACATGCCGCGGAGCAACTAAGCCCGTGTGCCGCAACTACTGAGCCTGCTCGCTCTGGAGCCCGCATGCTGCAACAAAGAGCCCGTGCGCCATAACTAAGACCCGATGCAGCCAGATTAATTAATTAATTAATTAATTAATTAAAAAAAAAAAGAAAACAAGGGAACAGTGAACAGACTAGAGAAGAAACAAACTGGCCTGAAAGAGTCAATCACTCCTAGTTTTATTTTAATTGTTACTAATCTATAGTGTCCGTAACTAGATTTGTACTTCATGAAGCCAACCTATCACTCCTTAACACTATGTGAATTACACCCTGCACTCCCCTGTAGCAAATCACCCCTTGTAGCGTTAGCATTTCAGAAAGAAGGTTGCAGGCCAATAACCCAGAGACAAACGGACCCAATTACCGGGCTTGCCTGAGCCAGCTGTGACTGTTTTGAACTAATGCAGGAAGAAGAAGAATACAAGAGCTTCATTACTAGAGCCTTATCACTTACCATAGACTAGGAGCCCTGGCTATATAACCTCTCTCAGTTCCCCAGGGAGGGGGGCACAGTTCTTGAGGCGCTAGCCTGCTCTGTCTTCCCTTTGCATGGCAGAGGAATAAAGCCTTCAAAGCCTTATCCTTCAAAATCTCTATCTCCGTATTTCTGTTCGGCATCGGTGCACAGAGAGCCAAGGTTTTTTGACAACAGTAGCCATGTGGAGATTGGACTGAAGTGGAGAGGGAGACTCCAGGATTGCAGTAATCCAGGCAAGACTTGAAAGGCCTGATCAAAGGCAGGGCCGTGTGAATGAAGAGAAGCTGAAGAGACAAATGATATTGGATGTAGGGAATGAAGGTGATGGAGAATTAAGGATGAATCCCAAATTCCTGAGTAAATGGTGGTGCCATTTACCAAAAAGCAAATACAGGGAGAAGAGCAGATTGGAGGGGGGAAAGTGAGGAGAGAAGAGGACCTGAACTTCTTGTTTATTCCTAGTCTGTTGGTCTTTTTTCTTGTTTATGTTTGAAATTTTCAGGGGAAGACCTAAATCTTTTCAGAGTATGAGAGATGAGATATCTTAGAATAACACTGTAAAATTCATCAGTGCTTAAGTAAGGTTCTACAGAAGAATGGAATATAAAAAGAATATAAGGGCTTCCCTGGTGGCTCAGTGGATAGGAATCTGCCTGCCAATGCAGGGGACACAGGTTCGATCCCTGGTCCAGGAGGGTCCCACATGCCGCGGAGCAACTAAGCCCCTGTGCCACAACTACTGAGCCGGCACTCTAGAGCCCGCAAGCCACAACTACTGAAGCCCACGCACCTAGAGCCCGTGCTCTGCAACAAGAGAAGCCACCGCAATGAGAAGCCCGCGCGCACCACAACGAAGGGTAGCCCCTGCTCACAGAAAGCCCGCGTGCAGCAACGAAGACCCAAAGCAGCCAAAAATAAATAAATAAATAAGTTTAAAAAAAAAAGAATATAAAAAGTGAAACTGTGGACTTCCCTGGTGGTCCACTGGATAAGACTCCGTGCTTCCAATGCAGGGGCACAGGTTCCATCCCTCGTCGATCCCTGGTCGGGGAACTAAGATCCCACATGCCGCACAGCGTGGCCAGAAAGCTGCAGAAATATCTGGGTTTAAGACACATGCCATTAGCACTCTCTGATGGGCCAGACTGAGAATACCAGGGAATTAACCAAGCTCAATACTCTCCTTGTCTCTTTTAGAAATGTATACTCTTAGGGCTGGCCTTAAGTGTAGCCTAAGAAAAGTAGCTAAATGATCAGAATAACACAGTGTTAAAGATAATTTTCAAAAAAGTAAAATCATAACTCATACAAATGAGGGAACTAGTAAGATGTTAAACTGGTTCAAAAGAGAATCTGAAGACAGACACATATATAGGCAATTAAGAATGCTGAAATTGCTAATAGATATAAAATTGGCCAATATCTACAGGGCATAAAATATTATGTTTGGAGTTATCTTTTTCACAGGGTGGAAATTGTATCTCACTGGGCAAAATTCATTTGTCTTTCTATGTATAAGAATCATTTGCACTGCCATCAGTTTTCTCAATTTACAAATTGTAAAATAGTTCAAAGACAATGAAAGCCATAGATCGATTATGCCAAAGACTCCTCTAGACAATACCCAATAATGTTTTTGCCCATTTCAAAGTTTTTAAAATGATTTTCCCCCTGAGAACAGAAAAGACTCTCTTCTCATAAATATCTCACCTCTGCCGTACACTGCATTGAAGTGGAAGCAGCAGTAGGACACCAATTAGGAGAGATGACAGTGGTTTGGACTAGGAGGTAGTAGCTACAGAAAAGGTTGAAATGGCTGGATGTGGAGTTTTGAAGGTACAACCAACAGAATTTGCTGTTATGAGAATCCAGGATAACTTCAAAGCTTTTGGCCCGAGCAGCTAAGTGAACGATGGCACCATTTACTAATATGGGGAAATATGAAAGCAGGAGGTTTAGGAGAAGAAATATAGATTTTGTTTTGGACACATTGTATTCTCTAAAGACATCATTTAAAATGTGGTATTTCTTTTTTTAAAAAGAGTTTTCTTTTAATATCCACATTGCTTTATTTGTTTTTTGACACACTGGTGAGGAGAGCACTTTTTTTTTTGGAGGCATCACATGGACTGTGGAACTTCCCCGACCAGGGATTGAACCCATGCCCCCTGCAGTGGAGGCATGGAGTCTCAACCACTGGGCCACCAGGGAAGTCCAAAAATGTGGTATTTCTATACAGTGTAATATTATTTGCCAATAAAAATAAATGAAGCACTGATACCTACTACAACATGGATGAACCTTGAAAACATTATGCTAAGTGAAAGAAGCAGTCACAAAAGACACATATTGTATGATTCCATTTATATGAAATGTCCAGAATAGGCAAATCTGCAGAGACAGAAAGTACATTAGTGTTTGCCTAGGACTGAGGGAAATGGGGAATGACTGCTAAGGGGTATGTGTTTTTTTCTAGGGTGATGACATGTTCTAAAATTGATTGTGGTGATAGCATGATGCTGTGAATATACTAAAAAACCATCAAATTATTCACTTTAAGTAGGTATGTTATATGGTATGTACATTTTATATCAATAAAGCTGTTATAAAAATAGTTATCAAAATATGTAGTTATCAAAACATTATGAAGCTATTTTAATCAAGAATTTTAACCTGCTAAAAATAAAGGAAAATTAAGTCGTCAAGGGTGCTAATCCTTCTCTGTTAACCACAGGAAACCTGCCTATTCAGACTGTCTATGTCAATGCACCATAACCAACGTAGAACAGTTTGCTAATAGCAAGCAAATAGCTTCTTGATTGCTGGGCTCCCATAAAGCAATCATTCTTAATGTGTGTGTGTGTGTGTGTGTGTGTGTGTGTGTGTGTGTGTGTGAAGGATTGGATTATGTTTAGCTTTAGTATACACAGCCACCAGTTTTCCAAAGTATGGGAAATCTGATCTTTGAGAATCTAATACAACCTGTGTTTCTTCTCTCCTCAAAGTGCATGTATACACACATGCATGCATGCAAAAATATTGTACATATTTTCAGGGTGTACAGAGACCCACTGAAGCCCACCAGAGAAGTTGTTTCCATAAATTAAAGCATTGTCACAGGAATTTACAGTGGCCTTCATTTATTCAGATTTGTGTTCAGCCCAGTTATGTGCCCCAAATTTATGATTTGACAATTTTAAAGCTCTGTAGTATGGTTGGTGGGAGTGTAAATTGGTACAACCATACTTCGGAAAACTGGTGGCACTATATACTAAAGCTAAATGTAATTCAAACCCTATAGCCCAGCAATTCCACTCCTAGGTACATATATCCAACTGAAATGCATTCTCATGTTCACCAAAACAAGTATTCACAGCAGCTCTATTTATAATTGCTCCAAACTAGAACAACCCAAATGTTCAAAATAAAATAATCAACCGTCACAAAAAATATGTATTGGATGATTTCATTTATATAACGTTCAAAAGCAAAACCAATCTATTGTATTGAGTCAGGATTGTAGTTAGCTTGAAGGACGGATATAGTGACTGGGAGAGGGCATGAAGGGGGCTTTTGGGGAGCTGGTAATGTTTTGTTTCTTGACTGGGGTGCTGGTTACATAGGAATGCTCACTATTCATTACTGAGTCGTACATTTTTATTTATTTTGATTTAAGCATTTTTCTCTGGTTATGATTCCATAAAAGTTTTAAAAAGTATCTAATGTGAAGAGTAAGATGGAGGAGAGAAGTGAAAGACTGAATTAAGTCATCTAATTTTTAAAACATGAACATTTTAAAATAAAAAATATTTGTTCAGTCTTTTAAATGTTCATAATGTTAAGAATCTAGTTAACTATTCTGTTACCTTCTCTAATCTTCCCCTCTTTGATCATAAACATCTCTTCCTCCCTGCTCTCAAATGAAAGGAATCCAATTTAGTTTAATATAAATCAGTTTAAACTAAGTTATCTAAGAGCCTTCTGGCCTCCACTTGTGAGTTCAAGAAAGGCTGGGGTGACAGAGCGGGGGGAAAAAGTTTTTTAAAAAAATTATTAAGGCTAACCCATAAGTATTTTGAGGTGTTGTATTATGGCTTTAAATGTCCAGAAATCTTTGAAGAAGTACTCATCTTTAGATTGGGAGTGGGATCTCAGCATCTCTGAAATATGAGAAAAACTTTGGCTTTGAATTTTTTCCCATCAAATCAGGAGAATAACGTACATCTATTGGGCTTGCATATGTGGCAGAAACATGGCGATTTGGTCAAGCAGTCCTTCTGACGGGGCAGAAGCCTCTAGATTCCTAGCTGAGTTTCTAAAGTAAGTTCAGATAAAATATGCTATTATTCTTGGGGATGTTCACTTAGTTGAGAAAAACAAAGTGGTGGGCAGAGTATTGATAGTCAGGGAACAAAAATCTACACAAAACACGTCTATTTGAAGAGTTCTTATGGAGTATTTGCTCCCCACCTTCCACCCAAATTGAATCTACTTTTTTACAATCTGGAATATAAAGAAAAACTAACAGCAGTGAGTTGGGCTGCTAGAAAAAGATTTCTGCCAGGAAGTGACGCTTGCTTTTCTGACTTGCATTCCAAGAGAATTTTATTGCTTTCTGGGAGGGATGGCTCCCTTTTTCACTTATCAGTAAGAAGTCATGTCTAGTCTGTCTCTTTCTAAATTATGTACACACCTGGAACTCACTGAGGAGAAAAGGAAGGCAGACCAAGGCCTTGAGAAGAACTGGGGACACAGGAACAAAGATTCATGTACACATGTAATAGGTAATAGGAAAATATAAAAAATCCATTCTACTTAACTTATTTCAGCATTACAGCAATTATTTTTATTCTTTAGGGAGTAAAACACATTCTTAGAAATTATATGAATATATAATCTGTGCATTTTAGCTGTATGGAAAAGGAAAAGAACATTTTAAAAATCTTTCAATTAGAATTCTCTTTATAGTTTTGTTAAAATTTTTTAAAATTAATTAATTTATTTATTTATTTATTTTTGGCTGTGTTGAGTCTTCGTTTCTGTGCGAGGGCTTTCTCTAGTTGGGGCAAGCGGGGGCCACTCTTCATCGCGGTGCACGGGCCTCTCACTATCGCGGCTTCTCTTGTTGCGGAGCACAGGCTCCAGACGCGCAGGCTCAGTAGTTGTGGCTCACGGGCTTAGTTGCTCCGCGGCACGTGGGATCTTCCCAGACCAGGGCTCGAACCCGTGTCCCCTGCATTGGCAGGCAGATTCTCAACCACTGCGCCCCCGGGGAAGCCCAGTTTTGTTAAAATTTGATATCAGAAAACACTCATGCAAGAAGAGAGTACAGTGAAATATTTAAAGTGTTGGGGACTTCCCTGGTGGTCCAGTGGTTAAGATTCTGCACTTCCAATGCAGGGGGCCTGGGTTCGATCCCTGGTCAGGGAACTAGATCCTGCATGCTGCAACTAAAGATCCCTCATCTGGCATGCCACAAGGAACACCCGGCACAGCCAAATAAATAAATACATATTTAAAAAAATAAAAAATAAAAAAGTACTGTAAAACAAAAACAAAAAACCACCCAGGAATCTAGAATTCTATATCCAGTAAAATTATCCTTCAAAAGTGAAGGATAAATACTTTCAGTTAAAAACTGAGGGAATTTATGTCCAGCACACTTGCCCTGTAAGAAGTGTTAAAAGAAGTTAAGGGAGAAGGAAAATGATATGCCAGAAAAGTTTTATATAAGAAAAGCATCAGAGAAGGAATAAATGAAGGTAAACAAAAGCAGATAGTTTGCTAGTTTCAAAAACCCTTCTTTAGTCTACAACTTGAATATATTCTCTTAGAAAAATCTCTTGAGAGATAGAGATATGTGAAAAGCACACACATTCATGAAATTCTAGCACATAACAAATTACTTTGTACATTCTGTATTTTGTTTCCCTAGCCCAGCATAGCCTTGGCTCTTCCTTTTCAACCTGAGAAGATTCTTCAAGATTGAGCTTAAATGAAGGCAGGAGAGAGTAGTGGTTAAAAGCCTGTGTTTGAACTCAAGCTCGGCACAATGTCCTTAGGCAAGCCTCACTACCTCTCTGAATTTTCTTTAATATAATTTTCTATGGTTTTTTAGTGTTGAGGACTAAATGAGAAAAATATATGAAGTGGTTAGAATAGTACCTCACAAGAAAAGTACTCAATACATGAAAGCCACTATAATAAATAACTTCTAAGTTATTTAGACTCTTCTAAGTTATAAAGACCCTTCTAAGTCTTTCCTAATGTTCCCTGGAAGAATGCTACTTCTTTGTGCTTCTAAAAATTAAGTTTATACTTCCATATGAGCATTTATCACAAAGTATCGTATTTGCCCACTTAAATGTGAGTTCTTGGGGGCCGAAATTGTGTCCTACACAATTTTTTATTGTCACATCTAGCAAGTGCCATTGAATTTGTAAGTACTCAATATTTTTTGGATGAATGAATTATAGGCAATAAAATATAAAGCAGTGTTCCCAAATTTTAACGTGTAAACTTTTAGAGACTATGTTTAAAATGCAGCTTCCTAAGCCCCCAACCCCAGAGACTGATTTACTAGGAACCTGTATTTTGGCAAAGTACTCACCCCCACAAAGGTTATTTTGATGCACCACATTTTGAGAAACACTGTTACAAAGGAGGACTTATGGGAAAACAATACTTTTTCTGAAATAAAAATAACAAGTATAAACAATCCTAGTAAATACATTTCTTATTGTCCTTTATACTGTAGACATTATAAAAGAAGTGAAGAACAATAAGCCAATTACAAGCTCAATTATCTTTCTTTTCACACGTTGTTAACTCTGTTATAGTTAGGTATGTTACCTACACTTGGAACCTAAGACTTTCAGCTCTTCAGTAAGTTCAGGTGCCCTGTGCAAGTAGAAATAAGACAGAATATACTCATTCTCTTCATGGTAATAATGGTGTAATTGGGTAACATTTTGCTCGAGATGGAGACACTATTCGGACTTTACATTAGCTGGTGTTCAGGTTAGACTTAACGTGCCCTGCCCTCCAGTATATATATGTTACAATTATAATATTTGTGTATCCCTAATTTTCCACACAGGATGAAACAGAGGCTGGTATCCTAGTGTAAACGGGGAGTGCTACTGGCCTTGTGTGAAAAGTTCTTATTTCCAGTTAAAATAACTGAAGTTGTAAAACTGCACAGAGATACCAGAGACAATAATTGATCTTTATTATACAGAAATGTGAAGGCCATATGCATTAAATGAAAAGGTGTTTTGCAATGAACATTATGCAGATTCAAACTGAAGACATCTTCATCTTATTGAGATACAATATAAAAATAAACACTGACCAAGAGTTGCTAGAAAGAACTCAACTCAACTTCTACTCTCCCAATCAAGCTGAAACTTTCCACAGGAAAACCTGGTTTCAATTCATGCCGAATTGTTTTCATATGGAAAGAAAAAACTAAGTCAGGTAGAGACAACCAGGGACTGGTTTTTATACTTTTAGAGAGCCAGACTGAAGCTCTACTCAGCTTCATATTTAAGAATTTGTTTCACTTTAAAATTTATATCTCTAGTCACCTAAGTGATACCTAAAGTGAAAAAAGAAAGTTAATTGAGTTGGGGAATTTTACGGAGCTAGACAGGTTTAGGGGAGAAGATGAAAGTTACAATCATTCATTTAATTACTTCTGATCAGGAAGATTTTATATCAGGTCTGGATCATCCGTATTAGCCCTTTGATAGCCGGTTTCTCTGTAGTTGTCAAGAGGCAAGATCCATTAAAAGTATCAGCATAACAACAAATGCTTGACATTAGCACAGTTTGGTGCCTGTCCTCTTTATATTCCCCAATACTGGACTTTATATCAGGATGCTTTTAAGATCAAATTGCCCTTCTAAACAGGATTTTTCTTAATAAGCTTCTGTTTGCATTCACTACTGAATTAAAAAATGTTTTAGCAATTTGGTTAGACAGATGGTTGTGTTGAGACAAGACTAATGACTACAAGGGTATCTGGATTAAATATAGATAAAACTACCTCCAGAACCCTTAAATATAGACAGAATCTATCAATTTATGTAGGAAGCCAAAATAGGGAACAAGAAGATCCAGAGTTTAGATACATTGTCTGGACTCAGGATGCTGCTATTCTGCAATTGAAATTTACAACTCCCTAAATTCAATCAGAGTAGGGACATTTAAAGTAGTCAGGAGGAATCAGGATAGTCATGTGCTAAAGAGTGGAAATTCTGATGCCACCTCCCTTTGCAAATTGTATTGATGACTGCTTGAAGGAGGTGGTTGATACTTTTTTTTCATTTAGACTTCTGTTCTAATGAATGATTGAGTAGGATAATGCTGAGAGAGAGTAGAGAATATATTTCTGGTTCTAGGACTGTGAGAACCAGGTAATCACATTTGGAATATTCTCATTAGGTTAGAAAAGGAAAAATGAGAAAACCACTAGCGGGACATGCATTTATATCCCAGAGACCATATGCTCCAAAAATTAGTTTTGTTTCCATTGCCCCTTATTCAAAGAGATGGTTACTTCAACAAGCTACATTACTTAGCAGAGCCTGAGAGACAGACTGAAAACATATATTTAAAATGGAAAATAAAATTTTAAAAATATGATAAATGGTTTGCTCTATATCTCATTCACATTCTGTGGCTAGAGAAATCCAAATCTCACTTAGATATTCCTGCTAGTGCAAAAGCACACTAGATGGAAGTAAACCAAGAAATGAGAGAAAATTTTTATTTATTGGTTGTGTGTTGGTTCACCCAGTTTATTCACCTCTGGAGTGGAAGTATAGGGAAAAATAAAGTCTGCTTATAATAGTCAAGGTCTATACAGGAGCCTTGAAGTTGCTCTCCCCAAATAACGAGTTTGATTCAAGAGAAGGAAAAAACATGATGGAAAACATCTCATCACACAAAGCTTGGTGATGGTGTCTCTGACAGTCACTGGCCAGCAAGGGAAAAGGAGAAACCCACCTGCTGGCTTTAGGATTTATTGAAGGCTGCCAGCACAGCCCAGATCATCTCTGTGGCACTGTGCTTTGTCCCCTCTAACTCAGGGTCCAGTTCCACTAGGTCCTTGGCCCGATTCATTGCCACATCATACTTGTCATCTGTCAGAGAGGAGAAGACATTCTCTAGCACATCAGAGGAGTGGGCTAGCACCAGTAGTGCTAGTGTTCGCTTGTCCATACGCTGAGGGTCATTTACCCACCGCTCTAGGACACTGTCTTGAAGCTTTTTCACTAGTCGCTGCTTCTCTGTTGTATTGGTCACTGGGTGAGTAGTCATGTCAAATAGGAGGAAATTCTGCTTCTCAGTGGTTAGAATACCCTTCTCTACTAGGTTCTTTGCAATTCTCTCTCTTACATTTCTCAGCTGGTACTGTAATTTGAAAGGGTTCCAGGTCTCACCTATGGGAAAAATAAATAGAAGCCTTGAACAACACTATAAACCAACTAGACCTAAGAAGACATCTATAGAATATTCTACCCTATAACAGTAGAATGTACATTCTTCTCAAGTACACATGAAACATTCTCCAGGATAGACCATATGCTAGGCCATAAAACAAGCCTTAATAAATTTAAAAGGACTGAAAACATACAAAGTATGCTATCCAATCACAATGGAATTAAACTAGAAATTAATAACAGATGGAAATTTGGGAAATTAAAAAATATGTGGAAATTAAACAACACAATCTGAAATAACCAATGAGTCAAAGAAGAAATCACAAGGAAAATTTAAAAAATACTTTTGAGTTGAATGAAAGAAACCCCACAACATACCAAAACTTATGGGATGCAGCTTAAAGCAGTACGAAGAGGGAAATTTATGATCCAAATGCTATATTAGGAAAGGAGATGTCAAATCAATAACCTAACATTCTATCTTAAAAAACTAGAAAAAGAAGATCATACTAAACCCAAAGCAAGCAGGAGAAAGGAAATAATAAAGATTAGAGAGGAAACAGAGAAAATCAATAAAATCAAAACTTGGTTCAATGAAAAGATTAAAAAAAGGACAAACCTAGAGTGACCAAGGAAAAAAGAGAGAAGACTCTAAATTACTAAAATTAGGAATGAAAGAGGAGACATCACTACTGACCTTACAAAAATAAAAAGGATTATAAGGAAATATTATGTAAAACAGGATGCCAACAAATTAGACAACCTAGAAGAATGGACAAATTCTTTGAAATACACAAATTACCTAAACCAACTCAACAAGAAAGAATTTGAATATATATATAACAAGTAAATAAATTGAATAGTAACTTTAAAACTTCCCACAAAGAAAAGTGTGGTCAAGATGGCTTTACTGGTAATTCTACCAAACATTAATGAAGAATTAATGCCAATCCTTCACAAATGCTTAAAAAAAAAGAAGAGGAAGAGGAGGGAATACTTCCTTAGTCTACACAGTAAGTATTACTCTGATAGTAAAAGGAGACAAAGACTTCACAAGAAAACTATAGACCAATATCCTTTATGAATATAGGTATAAAAATGCTCAACAAAATACTAGGAAACAAATCTAGCAACATATAATAAACACTATGTAGGGAATTTCCTGGTGGTCCAGTGATTAGGACTCTGTGATTTCACTGCCAAGGGTGTGGGTTCAATCCCTGGTCAGGGAACTAAGATCCTGAAAGCTGCGTGGCGAGACTGAAGGAAAAAACAAACAAAAAACAAAAAAAGCAGGACTTCCCTGGTGGCATAGTGGTTAAGAATCCACCTGCCAATGCAGGGACACAGGTTCATGCCCTGGTCTGGGAAGATCCCACATGCTGTGGAGCAACTAAGCCCGTATGCCACAACTACTGAGCCTGCGCTCTAGAGCCCATGAGCCACAACTACTGAGCCCGCGTGCCACAACTACTGAAGCCTGCTCACCTAGAGCCCATGCTCCGCAACAAGAGAATCCACAGCAATGAGAAGCCCACGCACTGCAATGAAGAGCATCCCCTGCTCACCACAACTAGAGAAAGCCCACATGCAGCAACAAAGACCCAATGCAGCCAAAAATAAATAAATAAATAAAATAAAAGAAACAAAAAACCCTCCTAAACTATGTAATATGATCGGGGGCACTTAAACCAGAAATGCAAGGTTGCTTTAAAATATAAAAATCAAGTAATATGTCATGTCAATAGAATAAAAAGCAAAAACGAAGTGATCATCCCAATAGACACACAAAAAAGCATTTGATAAAATCCAACACCCTTACATGATAAAAACACTCCACAAGCTAGGAATAGACAGAAACTTTCTCAACTTGATAGAGGGAATTTGTGAAAAACGTACAGCTAGCATAATACTTAATGGGGAAAGACTGAATGTTGTCCTTCTAAGATCAGGGATAAGACAAGGAAGTCATTCTCATCACTCCTATTCACCACTGTACTGAAGGTTCCAGCCAGGGTAATTAGATAAGAAAAAGAAATAAAAGGCATCCAGATTAGACAGGAACAAGTTAAACTATTTTTATTTTCAGATGACATGATCTTGTGTACAGAAAAATCTAAGAAATCTGCTTTAAAAGTATTACAGCTAATAAGTACAGCAAGGTTTCAGGATACAAGATTAATACTCAAAAATTAACTTAATTTCTATATATTAGCAATGAACAACCTGAAAAAGAAATTAAGAAAACAACTACATTTACAAGAGCATCAAAAAGAAAATACTTAGGAATAAATTTAACAAAAGAAGTACAAGACATGTATACTGAAAATTCCAAAATATTGTTGAGGGCTTCCCTGGTGGCGCAGTGGTTGCGCGTCCGCCTGCCGATGCAGGGGAACAGGGTTCGCGCCCCGGTCTGGGAGGATCCCACATGCCACGGAGCAGCTGGGCCCGTGAGCCGTGGCCGCTGAGCCTGCGCGTCCGGAGCCTGTGCTCCGCAACGGGAGAGGCCACAACAGAGGGAGGCCCGCATACCACAAAAAAAAAAAAAAAAAATTGTTGAAATTAAGGAAGATCTAAATAAATGAAAAGTTATCCCATGTTCATGTATTGGAAGACTTACTATTATTAAGATATCACTATTCCCCAAATTGATTTACAGATTCAACACAATCGCTATCAAAATCCTAGCTTGCTTTATTGCAGAAATTGACAAGCTGATCCCAAAATTCATATGGAAATGCAAAGGACCCAGAATGGCCAAAATAATCCTGAAAAAGAACAGAGTTGGAAGACTCACACTTCCTGATTTCAAAATTACTACAAAGCTACAACAATCGAGAAGTGTGGTACTGGCATAATGACAGACATATAGATCAGTGGAAGAGTCCAGAAATAAACCCATACATTTATGGTCAAATGATTTCTGCCAATGGTACCATGACAATTCATGGGGGAAACAGTCTTTTTAACAATAGCGGTAGGACAACTGTATATATATTCTCATGCAAAAGAATGACATTAGAGCCCTACCTCACATCATATACAACAATTAATCTCAAAAAGGATAATAGACACAAATGAAAGAGCTAAAGCTATATAACTCCTAGAAGAAAATATGGGAATAAATTTTTATGATGTTGGGTTAGGTAATGGTTTCTTAGATATTATAACAAAATTACAAGCAACAAAAGTAAAAAAAGATTAGTTGAAATGTATCAAAATCAAAAACTTTTATGCTTCAAACGACACAATCAAGAAACTGAAAAGACAACCCACAAAATGGGAGAAAAATTTTGCAAATCATGTATCTGAAAAGATTTGTATTTAGAACATATTTTAACAGTACAACTCAATAGTAAAAAGCAAATCCAATTTAAAAATGGGCAAAGGGGGGCTTCCCTGGTGGCGAAGAGCATCAAAAAGAAAATACTTAGGAATAAATTTAACAAAAGAAGTACAAGACATGTATACTGAAAATTCCAAAATATTGTTGAGGGCTTCCCTGGTGGCGCAGTGGTTGCGCGTCCGCCTGCCGATGCAGGGGAACAGGGTTCGCGCCCCGGTCTGGGAGGATCCCACATGCCACGGAGCAGCTGGGCCCGTGAGCCGTGGCCGCTGAGCCTGCGCGTCCGGAGCCTGTGCTCCGCAACGGGAGAGGCCACAACAGAGGGAGGCCCGCATACCACAAAAAAAAAAAAAAAAAATTGTTGAAATTAAGGAAGATCTAAATAAATGAAAAGTTATCCCATGTTCATGTATTGGAAGACTTACTATTATTAAGATATCACTATTCCCCAAATTGATTTACAGATTCAACACAATCGCTATCAAAATCCTAGCTTGCTTTATTGCAGAAATTGACAAGCTGATCCCAAAATTCATATGGAAATGCAAAGGACCCAGAATGGCCAAAATAATCCTGAAAAAGAACAGAGTTGGAAGACTCACACTTCCTGATTTCAAAATTACTACAAAGCTACAACAATCGAGAAGTGTGGTACTGGCATAATGACAGACATATAGATCAGTGGAAGAGTCCAGAAATAAACCCATACATTTATGGTCAAATGATTTCTGCCAATGGTACCATGACAATTCATGGGGGAAACAGTCTTTTTAACAATAGCGGTAGGACAACTGTATATATATTCTCATGCAAAAGAATGACATTAGAGCCCTACCTCACATCATATACAACAATTAATCTCAAAAAGGATAATAGACACAAATGAAAGAGCTAAAGCTATATAACTCCTAGAAGAAAATATGGGAATAAATTTTTATGATGTTGGGTTAGGTAATGGTTTCTTAGATATTATAACAAAATTACAAGCAACAAAAGTAAAAAAAGATTAGTTGAAATGTATCAAAATCAAAAACTTTTATGCTTCAAACGACACAATCAAGAAACTGAAAAGACAACCCACAAAATGGGAGAAAAATTTTGCAAATCATGTATCTGAAAAGATTTGTATTTAGAACATATTTTAACAGTACAACTCAATAGTAAAAAGCAAATCCAATTTAAAAATGGGCAAAGGGGGGCTTCCCTGGTGGCGCAGTGGTTGTGAGTCTGCCTGCTGATGCAGGGGACACGGGTTCGTGCCCTGGTCTGGGAGGATCCCACATGCTGTGGAGCGGCTAGGCCTGTGAGCCATGGCCACTGAGCCTGTGCTTCCGGAGCCCGTGCTCTGCAATGGGAGAGGCCACAACAGTGAGAGGCCCGCGTACCACAAAAAAAAAAAGAAAAAAAAAAATGGGCAAAGGATCTGAATAGACAATTCTCCAAAGAAGATATACAAATGGCCAATAAACACATATAAACATGCTCAACATCATTAGTCATTAGGGGATTGCAAATAAAAATCACAATGCTATACCACTATATACTCACTAGGATGGCTAAAATAAAATTACAAAGACAGATAATAACAAGTATTGATGAGGATGTGGAGGAATTGAAACTCTCACACACTGGTGGGTGGGAATGTAAAACAGTATAGCCACTTTGAAAAACAGTCCCTATTTCTGTCCTCAAAAAATTTACAATCTAGAATGAGGTGACAGTAGGGACACAAAAATAATATTTGAAGTGGGCCCTAAAGAAAAACTGGGTATAGTTGATAAGGGTGTTTTTTAAAAATTAATTAATTAATTAATGGCTGAGTTGGGTCTTTGTTGCTGTGCACAGGCTTCCTCTAGTTGCAGCAAGTGGGGGCTACTCTTTGTTGCGGTGCACGGGCTTCTCATTGCAGTGTCTTCTCTGCTATGGAGCATGGGCTCTAGGCGTGAGGGCTTAAGTAGTTGCAGCACGTGGGCTCAGTAGTTGTGGCTGGCAGGCTCTAGAGCTCAGGCTCAGTACTTGTGGCTCATGGGATTAGTTTCTCCATGGCATGTGGGATCTTCCCAGACCAGGGCTCAAACCCATGTCCCCTGCATTGGCAGGTGGATTCTTAACCATGGTGCCACCAGGGAAGCCCAATAAGGGTCTTTAAAATGTTAATCACTGAGATATTACATCTGGGACAATGGCAGAGTAACAAACACCAGAAACTCATCTCTCCACCTAGACAATAATTATACTAGTAGAATCTATCTGAAACAACTATCTTTGGAACTCTGGAGTTTCTGTGAACACTTGTAGGTTCCAGAGAAAGGTTAGGCTGGCAAATTATGGTTAATCAGTCAATTTCAGCCTTCAGTGCAGTAGTGACTACTCAGCCCCCAGCCCTATGATAGGCAGCTGTGGGGAGAGCAATCTGTTGTTTTGGTGTAGCTTGATTGAGTCAGGGTGGGCAATAAGGACCTTGTCTCTGAAATATCACAATCAGTGTTCTGATTATGGATTGCAGCTTCTAATGGCTGACATGCAGCTAAAGGCTGCCATTGTCCCAATTCACACCAGCTGAAGCAGCTTCCAGGGGATTTAAAAAAGAAGCTTTTTTTTTTTTTAACATTCAAAAACAACTACATGTACACAGTATTTTCGAAAGCCACTGTGCTTGCTCAAGAAAAGGTGTAACCTCAGGAAAAAACAAAAACAAAAACAGCAAAGCCTGGGGGATGGGGAAAATCTGATTTCCAGAGTTACCACATTATAAGATTAAATGTCCAGTTTTCAACAACAACAAAAATCACAAGGCATATAGAGAAAGAGAAAGGTATGGCCCATTAAAAGGAAAAAAAGAAAATGACATAATTTGCACTTGAGGAAGTCCAGGTGTCAAGTTTACTAGACAAAGACTTGAAAACAACTGTCTTAGAGCTGTTCCTTTATGATGCTTCCTTTAGCAAATAGCTAAAGGAAGACATGGGCAAAGACAGGAAAATGATGTATGAACAAAATTAGAATACCAATAAAGAGTTAGAAATTATAAAAAGGAACCAAAAAGAAAGTCTGGAGCTTAAATACAATAACTAAAATGAAGAATACACTATATGGGTTCAAAAACAGATTTAAGCAGGCAGAAGAAAGAATTAGCAAATATGAAGATAGGACAACTGAAGTAATAAAGTCTGGGGAACAACAGCAAAAAAAGTGAATGGAGCCCTAAGGGACCTCTGAGACACCACCAAATGGACAAATATTTTCATTGTAGGAATCCCAGAGGAGAAGAGAGAGAAAAAAGGGCAAAAAAAATATTTGAAAAAATAATGGCTGAAAACTTTCCAAATTTCATGAAAGACACGAATCTACAAATCTAAGAAGATTAATGAGCTCAATGTTAACTAAAACATCCATCTGAGACACATCATAATCAAACTATTGAAAGCCAAAGATAAATAATCTTTTTCTTAACCATTTTTTAAATTGAAGTATAGTTAATTTACAATGTTGTGTTAGTTTCAGGTATAGAGCACAGTGATTCAGTTACATGTATGTACCTGTATTCTTTTTTCAGATTCTTTTCCATTATAGGTTATTATAAGATTTTTTTCCATTATAGGTTATTATGATATATTGAATATAGTTCCCTGTGCTATACAGTAGGTCCTTGTTGTTTATCTATTTTATATATAATGGTGTGTATATGTTAATCCCAAACTCCTAATTTATCTCCCCCACACCCTGCCTCTGCTATCCACTTTGGTAACCATAAGTTTGTTTTCTATGTCTGAGTCTATTTCTGTTTTATAAATAGTTCATTTGTATCATTTTTTTTTTAGATTCTACATATAAGTGATATCATATGATATTTGTCTTTCTCTGTCTGAGTTACTTCACTTAATATGATAATCTCTAGGTCCATCCATGTTGATGCAGATGGCATTATTTCATTCTTTTTTATGGCTGAGTAATGTTCCATTGTGTATATATACCACATCTTCTTTATCCATTCATCAGCTGTTGAGGGACACTTAGGTTGCTTCCATGTCTTGGCTATTGTAAATAGTGCTGCTATGAACATTGGGGTGCATGTATGTTTTTGAATTAGAGTTTTCTCAGATATATGCCCAGGAATGTGATTGATGGATTGTATGGTAACTCTATTTTTAGTTTTTTAAGGAAACGCCATACTGTTCTCCATAGTGGCTGCACCAATTTGCAATCCTACCAACGGTGTAGGAGGGTTCCTTTTTATCCACACCCTCGCCAGCACTGTATGTAGTTTACAAAGATAAAGAATCTTGAAAGCAGGAAGAGGGAAGTGAGTTGTCACACACAAGGTGTCTTCAATAAGATTATCACCAGACTTCTCATCAGAAACTTTGGAGGCTAGAAGACAGTGGGCTGATATATTCAAAGAGCTGAAAGAAAAAAAATCTGTCACCTGAGAATCCTATATCCAGAAAGTGTCCTTCAAAAGTGAAATTAAGACTTTCCCAGATAAACAAAAACTGAGGAAGTTTGTTACCACTAGACTTGCCCTGCAAGAAATGCTAAAAAGGAGTGCTGCAGGTTGAAATGAAGGGAAGCTAGAAGTAACTTGAAGCAGTATGAAGAAATAAAGATATCCAATAAAGGCTAAATACATGGACAACCATAAAAGCTAATTGTGTTTCATAACTCCATTTAAAATTTTCTATATACTTTAAAAGACAAATGCATTTAAAAACAATTATTAATCTATATTATTGGTCACAAAATTTATAAAGGTATAATCTGTGACATCAAACCAGACAGAGTGGAACAGTTTTTGTGTTATTGAAGTTAAGTTGGTATAAATTCAAATTAGGTTGTCATTAACTTTAGGATGTTAAATGTAATGGTACAATAACAAAAATGTCTATAGAATATACACAAAAGAAAATGAGAGGGGAATCAAAATGTTTCACTACAAAAAATAAACCAAACAAAGCAAGACAGTAATGCAGGAAGTGAGGACAAAAATCTATAGGCCAGGGCTTCCCTGGTGGCGCAGCGGTTGAGAATCTGCCTGCCGATGCAGGGGACACGGGTTCGTGCCCTGGTCCGGGAAGATCCCACATGCCGTGGAGCAGCTGGGCCCGTGAGCCATGGCCACTGAGCCTGTGCATCCGGAGCCTGTGCTCCGCAACGGGAGAGACCACAGCAGTGAGAGGCCCGTGTACCACAAAAAAAAAAAAAAAAAAAAAAAAAAAAAAATCTATAGGCCATATAGTAATAGAAAACAAATAGCTGGGGCTTCCCTGGTGACGCAGTGGTTAAGAATCAGCCTGCCAATGCAGGAGACATGGGTTCAAGCCCTGGTTCAGGAAGATCCCACATGCCGTGGAGCAACTAAGCCCATGTGCCACAACTACTGAGCCTGCACTCTAGAGCCTGCAAGCCACAACTACTGAGCCCGTGTGCCACAACTACTGAAGCCCGTGGGTCTAGAGCCCGTGCTCCACAAGAGAAGCCACTGCAATGAGAAGCTCGCACGCCACAATGAAGAGTAGCCCCTGCTTGCCACAACTAAAGAAAGCCTGTGTGCAGCAATGAAGACCAAATGCAGCCAAAAATAAAATAAATTAAAAAATTAATTAATTAAAAAAAAAAGGAAACAAATAGCAAAATGGCAGAATTGACTGTCTCCTTATCAGTAATTACTTTAAATGTAAATGGATTAAACTATTTAATAATAAGAAAAAAATTAGCAGAATGGGTTAAAAAACATGATCCAATTATATGCTATCTATGAGAGATTCACTTTAGATCAAAGGACACAGATAGGTTGAAAGTGAATGGATGGAAAAAGATATTCCATTCAAATAGTAACCAAAAGACAGCAGGGGTGGCTACACTAATTTTGGACAAAATAGATTTAAAATCATATAAGGTAAGAGAGACAGAGAAAGACATTATATATTAATAAAAGGTTCAGTACAACAAGAAGATATAACAAGTATAAATATTTACACTCCTAAGAACAGACTCAAAATATATGAAGCAAAATGGGCAGAACAGTCAGAAGTAGACAGTTTTATAACACCCCACTTTCAATGAGGCTTAGATCAAGTAGACAGAAAGTAATTTAAAAATAGAAGATTTCAACAACACAATAAACTCACTAAGCCTAACAGACATACACAGAACACTCCACCTAACAGCAGAATACACATTCTTCTCAAGTGTACATGGCACATCTCCAGGACAGACCACTTGTTAGGCCATAAAATAAATCTCAATAGATTTCAAAAGATACATACAAAGTATCTTCTCTGACCACAATGGGATGAAATTAGAAATAAGTATAAGAAGGAAAATGAAAATTTGCCTATAAGTGTAAATTAAACAAGCTTAAACAACCAATGGGTCAAAGAAGACATTACAAGGGAAATTAGAAAATACTTAGAAATGGATGAAAACACAATGCACTAAAATGTATGGGATATAGTGAAAGCAGTGCTCAGAGGGAAATTTATAGCTGTAAATGCCTAAGTTTAAAAAGTAAGTCTCAAATCAATCACCTAACTTTACACTTTAATAGACTAGAAAAAGAAGAGCAAAGTAAACCCAAAGCTAACAGAAGGAACGAAATAAAGATTAGAGAAGAGATGAACAAAAAGAGAGATCAGAAAAACAACAAAGAAGACCAAAGAAACAAAGAGTTGGTTTTTTGAAAAGATCAACAAAATTCACAAACCTTTAGGTAGACTGCCAAAGAAAAAGAGAAAAGATACAAACAACTAAAATGAGAAATTAAAGTGAGGACATTACAACTGACCTTGCAGAGATTAAAAAAAGGATTATAAGAGAATACTATGAATAACGGTAAGCCAACAAATTACATAACCTAGAAGAAATGGACAAATTTCTTCAGGGAAATGGACAAATTCCCTGAAACACTCAAATTATCTAAACTGACTGATGAAGAAATAGAAAATTCCAACAGATTTATAGCAAGTAAAAAGATGAAATCAGTAAACAAAAACCTCCCCAAAAAGAAAAGTCCTGGACCAGATGGCTTCATCAGTGAATTCTACCTAACATTAAAACCAGAATTAACCCAAATCCTTCTCAAAGTCTTCCAAAAAACTGAAGAGGGAACACCTCCTAACTCATTCTGTGAGGCAAGGATTATCCTGATATTAAAGCCAGATAAAGACATCACAAGAGGACTTCACTGGTGGCACAGTGGTTAAGAATCTGCCTGTCACTGCAGGGGACACGGGTTCGAGCCCTGGTCCGGGAAGATCCCACGTGCCGCAGAGCAACGAAGCCCAGCTCATGAGCCACAACTACCGAGTCCGTGTGCCACAACTACTGAAGCCTGTGCACCTAGAGCCCATGCTGCACAACGAGAAGCCACCGCAATGAGAAGCCTGTGAATCGCAACAAAGAGTAGCCCCCACTCGACGTAACTAGAGAAAGCCCGCGCACAGCAACAAAGACCCAATGCAGCCAAAAATAAATAATTAATAAATTAAAAAAAATACATCACAAGAAAAGAAAGTTACAGGCCAATAAGTCTTATGAATATAGATGCAAAATTCTTTTTTTTTTTGCGGTACGTGGGCCTCTCACTGTTGTGGCCTCTCCCGTTGCAGAGAACAGGCTCCGGACGCGCAGGCTCAGCGGCCATGGCTCACGGGCCTAGCCGCTCTGCGGCATGTGGGATCCTCCCGGACCGGGGCACGAATCTGTGTCCCCTGCATCAGCAGGCGGACTCTCAACCACTGCACCACCAGGGAAGCCCCATGATGCAAAATTCTTAATAAAATATTAGCAAATTGAATCCAACAGCATAATAAAATGATTATTCACCTTGATCAAGTAAAATTTATCCCAGGAATGTAACAGAAAATCAATGGGCTGAGGATCTGAATAGACATTTTTCTAAAGAAGACATACAAATGGCCAAAAGACATATGAAAACGTGCTCAACATCACTAATCATCAAGGAAATGCAAATCAAAACCATAGTGTGATATCACTCCACATTTGTTAAGATGGCTAATATAAAAAAGACCAAAAATAACAACTGTTGGTGAGGATATAGAGAAAAGGGAACCCTTGTGCACTGTTAGTGAAAATGTAAATTGGCCCAGTCACTACAGAAACACTATAGGACTTCCCTGGTGGTGCAGTGGTTGAGAACCCGCCTGCCAATGCAGGGGACATGTGTTTAATCCCTGGTCTGGGAAGATCCCACATGCCGCGGAGCACCTAAGCCCATGTGCCACAACTACTGAGCCTGTGCTCTACAGCCTGTGAGCCACAATTACTGAGCCTGCATGCCACAACTACTGAAGCCCGCGCGCCTAGAGCCCGCCCGTGCTCTGCAATGAGAAGCCACTGCAATGAGAAGTCCACGCACTGCAACGAAAAGTAGCCCCCACTCACCGCAACTAGAGAAAGCCCACGTGCAGCAATGAAGACCCAATGTAGCCCAAAAAATAAATTAAAAAAAAAATTTTTAATTAAAAAAAAAAGAAAACAGTATAGGGGTTTCTCAAAAACTTAAAATTACAGCTACCGTATAATCTAGTAATTCTACTTCTGAGTAGAATTGAAAAGAAATATGCACCCCATGTTCACTGCAGCATTATTTATAATAGCCAAGACATGGAAGCAACTTAAATATCAATTATGGATGAATGGATAAAGAAAATGTGGTATATGTATATACACATACATATATGCACACATATACATACAACAGAATATTATTCAACCATAAAAAACAGGAAATCTTGCCATTCATGACAACCTGGATGTACCTTGAGGGCATTATGCTAAGTGAAGTAAGTCAGACAGAGGGACTTCCCTTGTGGTACAGTGGTGAAGACTCTGTGCTCCCAATGCAGGGAGCCTGGGTTCAATCCCTGGTCAGGGAACTAGATCCCACATGCATGCCACAACTAAGAGTTACATGCTGCAACTAAGGAGCCCTTGAGCTGCAACTAAGGAGCCTGCCTGCCACAACTAAGGAGCCTGCGAGCCGCAACTAAGGAACCCACCTGCTGCAACTAAGGAGCCTGCCTGCTGCAACAAAGACCCGGCACAACCAAATAAATAAATAAATACTTTTTAAAAAATAAAATAAATAAGTGAGGCTGAATGCCCACATAAATCTATAAAAAAAAAAAAGTCAGAGAAAGACAAATACTATATGATCTCACTTATATGTGGAATGTAAAACAAAAACAAAAAATTCCAAAATCATAGATACAGAGAACAGATTGGTAGTTTCTAGGGGAAGGGAGGGGGAGAATGCCAGAATGGGTGAAGGAGATCAAAAGATACAAAATTCTAGTTATAAAATAAATAAATCCTGGGGATGTAATGTACAGCATGGTGACTATAGTTAATAACACTGTATTATATATTTGAAAGTTCTAAGAAAACAGATCTTAAAAGTTCTCAGGACTTCCCTGGTGGTCCAGTGGTTAAGACTCCATGCTCCCAGCACAGGGGGCCCAGGTTTGATCCCTGGTCGGAGAACTAGATCCCACATGTCACAACTAAGAGCTCACATGCCACAACTAAATATCCTACGTGCCACAACTAAAAGGTCCTGTATGCCGCAACGAAGATCCTGCACGCAGCAATGAAGATCCCGCATGCTGTAACTAAGACCCGGTGCAGCCAAATAAATAAATAAATAAATAAATAAATATTTTTAAAAAAAAGTTCTCACACAAGGATAAAAAACTAACTGTGTGATGATGGATGCTAACTAGACTTATTGTGGTGATCATTTCATAATATGTACAAATATTGAATCAATATGATGTACACCTGAAATTAATATAATGTTTATGCCAATTATAGCTCAATAAAAAGTCAAACAATGTAATACATCATTTAATAGAATTAAAAAAAACCCCACATGATCATCTCACTTGACTCAGAAAAGCAACTTGAGAAAAACAAACACCATTTCATGATAAAAACTTCTAGGAAACTAGGAATAAAAGAAAAATTCCTCAACATGATAAAGAGTATTTATGAAAACCTCAAAGCTAATAATATATTCAATGGTAGAAGGCTGAAAGATCCCCCAAAGGTCATGGAACAAGAAAGACAAGGATGCCTGCTTTCACCACTGCTATTCAACAATTTACTGGAAGTTCTGGCCAGAGCTAGTAGACAAGAAAGAAAAAATTAAAGGCATCTAAATTGTAAAGGAAAAACTAAAACTATCTCTGTTTGCAGATGACATGATCCTATACATAGAAAATCCCCCAAAGTACACGAAAAGCTACTAGAGCTAATAAACTCAGCTAAGTTGCCGGGTACAAGATGAACACACAAAAAATCAGTTGTTTCTATATATTAGAAATGAATAATCTGAAAATGAAATTAAGAAAGCAATCTCATTTATAATAGTGTCTAAGAAAATTAAATATTTAGGAATAAGTCTAACCAGGGAGGTGGAAGATTTGTACACTGAAAACTATAAAACACTGATGAAAGAAATTAAAGAAGACATAAATAATGGAAAGACAGCCTGAGCTTCTTTTAATGGACAGGAAGACTTAACACTGTTAAAATGGCAATACCACCCAAAGAGATCTACAGGTTCAACACAATGCCTATCAAATTCTAACAGCCTTTTCCACACAAGTGGAAAAGCTGATCCTCAAATTCATATGGAATTGCAAGGGAACCAGAACAGCCAAAATAACTTGAAAAAGAAGAATAAAGTTAGCGGACTCGTACTTTCCCAACTTCAAAACTTACTACAAAGCTACAGTAAGTAAAACAGTATGGTACTGGCATAAGGACAAACATACAGATTAATGCAATAGAATAGAGAGTCCAGAAATAAACCCTCACAGATACGGTCAACTGATTTTTCAAGAAGGCTGCCAACACCATTCAAGGGGGGAAGAATAGTATTTTTAACAAATGGTTCTGAGAAACTGCATATCCACATGCAAAAGAATGAATCTAGGGCTTCCCTGGTGGCGCAGTGGTTGAGAGTCCGCCTGCCGATGCAGGAGACACAGGTTCGTGCCGCAGTCCGGGAAGATCCCACATGCCGCGGAGCGGCTGGGCCCGTGAGCCATGGCCGCTGAGCCTGCGCGTCTGGAGCCTGTGCTCCGCAACGGGAGAGGCCCCAACAGTGAGAGACCCGCGTACCGCAAAACAAAACACAACAACAACAAAAAAATTAAGAACTTTTGTACATCAAGAGTTATTATCAATAAAGTGAAGAGATAACTTACAGAATGAGAGAAAATATTTGCAAATCATATATCTGATAAGGGATCTAGAATATAGAAAGAGCTTCTAAAACTCAACAACAACAACAGAAGCCAATTCAAAAATGGGCAAAGGACTTGAATAGATATTTCTCCAAAGAAGATATATAAATTGTCCATCCCTGGTCAGGGAACTAGATCCCACATGCATGCCACAACTAAGAGTTACATGCTGCAACTAAGGAGCCCTTGAGCTGCAACTAAGGAGCCTGCCTGCCACAACTAAGGAGCCTGCGAGCCGCAACTAAGGAACCCACCTGCTGCAACTAAGGAGCCTGCCTGCTGCAACAAAGACCCGGCACAACCAAATAAATAAATAAATACTTTTTAAAAAATAAAATAAATAAGTGAGGCTGAATGCCCACATAAATCTATAAAAAAAAAAAAGTCAGAGAAAGACAAATACTATATGATCTCACTTATATGTGGAATGTAAAACAAAAACAAAAAATTCCAAAATCATAGATACAGAGAACAGATTGGTAGTTTCTAGGGGAAGGGAGGGGGAGAATGCCAGAATGGGTGAAGGAGATCAAAAGATACAAAATTCTAGTTATAAAATAAATAAATCCTGGGGATGTAATGTACAGCATGGTGACTATAGTTAATAACACTGTATTATATATTTGAAAGTTCTAAGAAAACAGATCTTAAAAGTTCTCAGGACTTCCCTGGTGGTCCAGTGGTTAAGACTCCATGCTCCCAGCACAGGGGGCCCAGGTTTGATCCCTGGTCGGAGAACTAGATCCCACATGTCACAACTAAGAGCTCACATGCCACAACTAAATATCCTACGTGCCACAACTAAAAGGTCCTGTATGCCGCAACGAAGATCCTGCACGCAGCAATGAAGATCCCGCATGCTGTAACTAAGACCCGGTGCAGCCAAATAAATAAATAAATAAATAAATAAATATTTTTAAAAAAAAGTTCTCACACAAGGATAAAAAACTAACTGTGTGATGATGGATGCTAACTAGACTTATTGTGGTGATCATTTCATAATATGTACAAATATTGAATCAATATGATGTACACCTGAAATTAATATAATGTTTATGCCAATTATAGCTCAATAAAAAGTCAAACAATGTAATACATCATTTAATAGAATTAAAAAAAACCCCACATGATCATCTCACTTGACTCAGAAAAGCAACTTGAGAAAAACAAACACCATTTCATGATAAAAACTTCTAGGAAACTAGGAATAAAAGAAAAATTCCTCAACATGATAAAGAGTATTTATGAAAACCTCAAAGCTAATAATATATTCAATGGTAGAAGGCTGAAAGATCCCCCAAAGGTCATGGAACAAGAAAGACAAGGATGCCTGCTTTCACCACTGCTATTCAACAATTTACTGGAAGTTCTGGCCAGAGCTAGTAGACAAGAAAGAAAAAATTAAAGGCATCTAAATTGTAAAGGAAAAACTAAAACTATCTCTGTTTGCAGATGACATGATCCTATACATAGAAAATCCCCCAAAGTACACGAAAAGCTACTAGAGCTAATAAACTCAGCTAAGTTGCCGGGTACAAGATGAACACACAAAAAATCAGTTGTTTCTATATATTAGAAATGAATAATCTGAAAATGAAATTAAGAAAGCAATCTCATTTATAATAGTGTCTAAGAAAATTAAATATTTAGGAATAAGTCTAACCAGGGAGGTGGAAGATTTGTACACTGAAAACTATAAAACACTGATGAAAGAAATTAAAGAAGACATAAATAATGGAAAGACAGCCTGAGCTTCTTTTAATGGACAGGAAGACTTAACACTGTTAAAATGGCAATACCACCCAAAGAGATCTACAGGTTCAACACAATGCCTATCAAATTCTAACAGCCTTTTCCACACAAGTGGAAAAGCTGATCCTCAAATTCATATGGAATTGCAAGGGAACCAGAACAGCCAAAATAACTTGAAAAAGAAGAATAAAGTTAGCGGACTCGTACTTTCCCAACTTCAAAACTTACTACAAAGCTACAGTAAGTAAAACAGTATGGTACTGGCATAAGGACAAACATACAGATTAATGCAATAGAATAGAGAGTCCAGAAATAAACCCTCACAGATACGGTCAACTGATTTTTCAAGAAGGCTGCCAACACCATTCAAGGGGGGAAGAATAGTATTTTTAACAAATGGTTCTGAGAAACTGCATATCCACATGCAAAAGAATGAATCTAGGGCTTCCCTGGTGGCGCAGTGGTTGAGAGTCCGCCTGCCGATGCAGGAGACACAGGTTCGTGCCGCAGTCCGGGAAGATCCCACATGCCGCGGAGCGGCTGGGCCCGTGAGCCATGGCCGCTGAGCCTGCGCGTCTGGAGCCTGTGCTCCGCAACGGGAGAGGCCCCAACAGTGAGAGACCCGCGTACCGCAAAACAAAACACAACAACAACAAAAAAATTAAGAACTTTTGTACATCAAGAGTTATTATCAATAAAGTGAAGAGATAACTTACAGAATGAGAGAAAATATTTGCAAATCATATATCTGATAAGGGATCTAGAATATAGAAAGAGCTTCTAAAACTCAACAACAACAACAGAAGCCAATTCAAAAATGGGCAAAGGACTTGAATAGATATTTCTCCAAAGAAGATATATAAATTGTCCATGAAAAGATGCTCAACATCATTAATCATTAGGGAAATGCAAATCAAAACCACAGTGAGATACCACTTCACACCTACTAGGATGGCTATAATTAAAAACAAAACAAAACAGCAATTAGAATATAAAAAGTGCTGATGAGAATGTGGAGAAACTGCAACCTTCACACTTGGCTGGTAAGAATGTAAAAGAGTGCAGCCTCTGTAGAAAACAGTTTGGTGGTTTCTCAAAACATTGAACTATCACATACCCAGTAATTCTACTCCAAGATATACATCCAAAAGAATGGAAAGCAGTGACTTGAACAGATATATGTACAAAAATGTTCACAGCAGCATTATCCACAATAGCCAAAAGATGGAAACACCCAAGTGTCCATCAACAGATGAAATGAACAAAATGTGGTATACACATACAGTAGAATATTATTCAACCATAAAAAGGAATGAGATTTTGATGTATGCTACAAAATGAATGGACCTTGCAAACATGCTTAGTGAAATAAGCCAGACATAGAAGGAGAAATATTATATGATTCCACTTATATGAGTTACTTAGTACAGGCAAATTCATAGAGACAGAAAGTAGATGGAATGAGGGGAGGGAGGAAGAGGGGTGTTTGCGATGATGTGAAAGCTTTGAGTGTAGAGAGAAGTGATGGTTATATAACACTGTGCCTGTATTTAACGTCACTGAATTGTACACTTAGATTAAGATAATAAATATGTATATTTTACCACAATAAAAAGTTAACTATATACCCCCTCAAAGTTAAAACATGTCCACACAAAAACTTGTCTATGAATGTTCATAGCAGCACTATTCATAATAGCCAAAAAGTGGAAATAACTCAAATGTCCATCAACTGATGAATAAGTAATTAAAGTTGTATAACCATACAATGAAATATTATTTGGCAATAAAAAGGAGTCAAATTAAAACTGGGGAAATTCTTGGGACTTCCCTGGTGGTCCGGTGGTTAAGACTCTGCACTTCCACTGCAGGGGGCACAAATTTGATCCTTGGTTGGGGAACTAAGATTCTGCATGCTATGCAGTGTGGCAAAAAAAAAAAAAAAATGGGGGAATTCTAATAAGATTGGTGGATTGTATCAATTTCAGTATCCTGGTTGTCATATATTAAAATTTTGAGAAATGTTACCACTGGGGGATTCTGGACAAAGCATATAAAGGGATCTTTCTGTATTATTTCTTACAACTGCATGTGAATACACAAATATCTCAATAAAAACTTCAGTTAAAAAAATTGTTCCAGAAGGTGACACTGGCTGTGATCTCAAAGTGCCCTGTGGAATATTCTCCTAAAATGTTATGCCTTAGGCTTGATTATTGATATTAAAGTTTTTGAACTTGCCCTTGAGAAAAAAAGGAATGAAGTGCTAATACATGCCACAACATGGAAGAACCTTGAAAATATTATCCTCGGAAGTTAGTCACAAAAAACCATAAGTTGTATGATTTCATTTATATGGAATATCCAGAATAGGCAAATCTGCAGAGATAGAACGTAGATTAGTGGTTGCCTGTAGCTGGGCAGGAGGGTTGGGGAAATGTGGGGAAAACTGCTAAAGAGTATGGGGTTTATTTTGGGGATCAGGGAACTAGATCCCACATGCATGCCACAACTAAGAGTTACATGCTGCAACTAAGGAGCCCTTGAGCTGCAACTAAGGAGCCTGCCTGCCACAACTAAGGAGCCTGCGAGCCGCAACTAAGGAACCCACCTGCTGCAACTAAGGAGCCTGCCTGCTGCAACAAAGACCCGGCACAACCAAATAAATAAATAAATACTTTTTAAAAAATAAAATAAATAAGTGAGGCTGAATGCCCACATAAATCTATAAAAAAAAAAAAGTCAGAGAAAGACAAATACTATATGATCTCACTTATATGTGGAATGTAAAACAAAAACAAAAAATTCCAAAATCATAGATACAGAGAACAGATTGGTAGTTTCTAGGGGAAGGGAGGGGGAGAATGCCAGAATGGGTGAAGGAGATCAAAAGATACAAAATTCTAGTTATAAAATAAATAAATCCTGGGGATGTAATGTACAGCATGGTGACTATAGTTAATAACACTGTATTATATATTTGAAAGTTCTAAGAAAACAGATCTTAAAAGTTCTCAGGACTTCCCTGGTGGTCCAGTGGTTAAGACTCCATGCTCCCAGCACAGGGGGCCCAGGTTTGATCCCTGGTCGGAGAACTAGATCCCACATGTCACAACTAAGAGCTCACATGCCACAACTAAATATCCTACGTGCCACAACTAAAAGGTCCTGTATGCCGCAACGAAGATCCTGCACGCAGCAATGAAGATCCCGCATGCTGTAACTAAGACCCGGTGCAGCCAAATAAATAAATAAATAAATAAATAAATATTTTTAAAAAAAAGTTCTCACACAAGGATAAAAAACTAACTGTGTGATGATGGATGCTAACTAGACTTATTGTGGTGATCATTTCATAATATGTACAAATATTGAATCAATATGATGTACACCTGAAATTAATATAATGTTTATGCCAATTATAGCTCAATAAAAAGTCAAACAATGTAATACATCATTTAATAGAATTTAAAAAAACCCCACATGATCATCTCACTTGACTCAGAAAAGCAACTTGAGAAAAACAAACACCATTTCATGAAAAAACTTCTAGGAAACTAGGAATAAAAGAAAAATTCCTCAACATGATAAAGAGTATTTATGAAAACCTCAAAGCTAATAATATATTCAATGGTAGAAGGCTGAAAGATCCCCCAAAGGTCATGGAACAAGAAAGACAAGGATGCCTGCTTTCACCACTGCTATTCAACAATTTACTGGAAGTTCTGGCCAGAGCTAGTAGACAAGAAAGAAAAAATTAAAGGCATCTAAATTGTAAAGGAAAAACTAAAACTATCTCTGTTTGCAGATGACATGATCCTATACATAGAAAATCCCCCAAAGTACACGAAAAGCTACTAGAGCTAATAAACTCAGCTAAGTTGCCGGGTACAAGATGAACACACAAAAAATCAGTTGTTTCTATATATTAGAAATGAATAATCTGAAAATGAAATTAAGAAAGCAATCTCATTTATAATAGTGTCTAAGAAAATTAAATATTTAGGAATAAGTCTAACCAGGGAGGTGGAAGATTTGTACACTGAAAACTATAAAACACTGATGAAAGAAATTAAAGAAGACATAAATAATGGAAAGACAGCCTGAGCTTCTTTTAATGGACAGGAAGACTTAACACTGTTAAAATGGCAATACCACCCAAAGAGATCTACAGGTTCAACACAATGCCTATCAAATTCTAACAGCCTTTTCCACACAAGTGGAAAAGCTGATCCTCAAATTCATATGGAATTGCAAGGGAACCAGAACAGCCAAAATAACTTGAAAAAGAAGAATAAAGTTAGCGGACTCGTACTTTCCCAACTTCAAAACTTACTACAAAGCTACAGTAAGTAAAACAGTATGGTACTGGCATAAGGACAAACATACAGATTAATGCAATAGAATAGAGAGTCCAGAAATAAACCCTCACAGATACGGTCAACTGATTTTTCAAGAAGGCTGCCAACACCATTCAAGGGGGGAAGAATAGTATTTTTAACAAATGGTTCTGAGAAACTGCATATCCACATGCAAAAGAATGAATCTAGGGCTTCCCTGGTGGCGCAGTGGTTGAGAGTCCGCCTGCCGATGCAGGAGACACAGGTTCGTGCCGCAGTCCGGGAAGATCCCACATGCCGCGGAGCGGCTGGGCCCGTGAGCCATGGCCGCTGAGCCTGCGCGTCTGGAGCCTGTGCTCCGCAAC
>NC_041217.1:75037081-75047396 GCF_002837175.3 Physeter macrocephalus
ATAGATATTTCTCCAAAGAAGATATATAAATTGTCCATGAAAAGATGCTCAACATCATTAATCATTAGGGAAATGCAAATC
The DNA here is from genome assembly GCF_002837175.3 of Physeter macrocephalus. Taxonomy (NCBI): domain Eukaryota; kingdom Metazoa; phylum Chordata; class Mammalia; order Artiodactyla; family Physeteridae; genus Physeter; species Physeter macrocephalus. The sequence goes on from NC_041217.1 coordinate 75,037,163, forward strand.
AAAACCACAGTGAGATACCACTTCACACCTACTAGGATGGCTATAATTAAAAACAAAACAAAACAGCAATTAGAATATAAAAAGTGCTGATGAGAATGTGGAGAAACTGCAACCTTCACACTTGGCTGGTAAGAATGTAAAAGAGTGCAGCCTCTGTAGAAAACAGTTTGGTGGTTTCTCAAAACATTGAACTATCACATACCCAGTAATTCTACTCCAAGATATACATCCAAAAGAATGGAAAGCAGTGACTTGAACAGATATATGTACAAAAATGTTCACAGCAGCATTATCCACAATAGCCAAAAGATGGAAACACCCAAGTGTCCATCAACAGATGAAATGAACAAAATGTGGTATACACATACAGTAGAATATTATTCAACCATAAAAAGGAATGAGATTTTGATGTATGCTACAAAATGAATGGACCTTGCAAACATGCTTAGTGAAATAAGCCAGACATAGAAGGAGAAATATTATATGATTCCACTTATATGAGTTACTTAGTACAGGCAAATTCATAGAGACAGAAAGTAGATGGAATGAGGGGAGGGAGGAAGAGGGGTGTTTGCGATGATGTGAAAGCTTTGAGTGTAGAGAGAAGTGATGGTTATATAACACTGTGCCTGTATTTAACGTCACTGAATTGTACACTTAGATTAAGATAATAAATATGTATATTTTACCACAATAAAAAGTTAACTATATACCCCCTCAAAGTTAAAACATGTCCACACAAAAACTTGTCTATGAATGTTCATAGCAGCACTATTCATAATAGCCAAAAAGTGGAAATAACTCAAATGTCCATCAACTGATGAATAAGTAATTAAAGTTGTATAACCATACAATGAAATATTATTTGGCAATAAAAAGGAGTCAAATTAAAACTGGGGAAATTCTTGGGACTTCCCTGGTGGTCCGGTGGTTAAGACTCTGCACTTCCACTGCAGGGGGCACAAATTTGATCCTTGGTTGGGGAACTAAGATTCTGCATGCTATGCAGTGTGGCAAAAAAAAAAAAAAAATGGGGGAATTCTAATAAGATTGGTGGATTGTATCAATTTCAGTATCCTGGTTGTCATATATTAAAATTTTGAGAAATGTTACCACTGGGGGATTCTGGACAAAGCATATAAAGGGATCTTTCTGTATTATTTCTTACAACTGCATGTGAATACACAAATATCTCAATAAAAACTTCAGTTAAAAAAATTGTTCCAGAAGGTGACACTGGCTGTGATCTCAAAGTGCCCTGTGGAATATTCTCCTAAAATGTTATGCCTTAGGCTTGATTATTGATATTAAAGTTTTTGAACTTGCCCTTGAGAAAAAAAGGAATGAAGTGCTAATACATGCCACAACATGGAAGAACCTTGAAAATATTATCCTCGGAAGTTAGTCACAAAAAACCATAAGTTGTATGATTTCATTTATATGGAATATCCAGAATAGGCAAATCTGCAGAGATAGAACGTAGATTAGTGGTTGCCTGTAGCTGGGCAGGAGGGTTGGGGAAATGTGGGGAAAACTGCTAAAGAGTATGGGGTTTATTTTGGGGATGATGAAAATGTTCTAAACTTAGGTTGTGATGATGGTTGCACAATTGTGTGAATATACTAAAATCCATTTAATTGTATACTTTAAATGGGTCAACTGTATGGGATGTGAATTATACATCAACATGGTTGTTAAAAAATTTCTTGTGAGCTTATGAGGTGGACAGAGGTAAGATGAAGCTTTGGAAAACTTTACGTACTGATTAATCATGTCTTTTTTGTCCCTCATTAGTACAGTTAAACAGTGAATCATATATATATTACGCAGCACCCTGACCTTCTATACTTCTCCCAACCTTAAGAGTAGGATAAAAATGATAAAATGTGGGATTTTTAAATCATTCTGAGTCATCTTACCAGTGAGTAGCTCTATCCATGTTTGGACAGTTTCTGTGGGTTCAGTTGCTTTGATGTGTTTGAGAGTTTCATCCAGTAAAACATCACCCGTTGGGCTGTCTGACTTTAGTAGTACCTTTCAGAAAAGAAGAAACAAGAGACCCTGGTTGATATACTTCATTCAAATTAAAGTTATTCAATATGCTATACATATATTATTGGTTAAGTCATAGGAAATGCAAAGCAGCATAACATATTTTCTCTGTCCCCAGAAATTTAAAATCTAGTATGGGGTGATAATAGGGAGATTAAAAAAAAACATTTGAAGTGGGCCCCAATGACAAACTGGATATAAATGATAATGGAGAAAAGATTCAATAATAACTCTTTGAGCCTGGAAAACCAACTTGTGAAACAATTAATAAAGATAGGAAAGTCAGGAAAAGTTGATGAAGTTTGGTTTTAACTGATATGGGATAGCCAAGTTGAAATGTCTGGACAATACTTAAATATGTTCCTGGGGGTGGAAAAAGAAGACAGGCCTAGAAATTTGGGAGTTAATATATCATGGGGGTGATACATGAAGCTGTAAAAGTAAATGATATCTCCAAAAGTTATACAAAGTGATACAAACTGAGACTTAGATGTTAAGGAATGGAAAAGTAAAGGAAATAGGGTACAGCCAGAGAAGAAAGAGGATGAAATATAACAAAGGTCAAGAACAGATGGGACTTTCCTGGTGGTCCAGTGGTTAAGAATCTACCTTCCAATGCAGGGGGTGCAGGTTTGATACCTGGTCATGGAACAAAAATCCTACATGCTATGGGGCAATTAAGCCCGTGTGCTGCAACTACTGAGCCCACGTGCCACAACTAGAGAGAAGCCCATGAGCCACAACTAGAGAAGCCCGCACGCTGCAATGAGGACCCCGCATGCCACAACTAAGACCCGACGCAGCCAAATAAATAAAAATAAATAAATAAATATTTTTTAAAAAGAACAGAAAGTTTCAAGTAAGAGGTAGTCAAAAGTGTTGAACACCACATATAGATTAAAAGAGAAAAATAAATTGAAGACTGAAAATTAGCTGGTGACACCTAAGAATGTAGTTTCAGTAGAGTGCTGAGTATGACAGTGAAGCTGTGAGTGGAAAAAATGAGTAGTAAGAAAATGGAGAGAGCGGTATACCTCATAGGCTAGAGAGAACTTGTAAAATACTTGGAAGGAGGGAAATTGAATGGTTATCTGAGGATGACCAGAGTTAAGTAAAGACTGCACCTGACCCACATGTTTGCCTCTTCATATACAATACTCTATGTCATAATATTATAGGAACAGATATAGAGAGAAAAATAATCAACACCATCCTAAATGTGATTTTTCTGCATAAAAATGGAAGACAAAATCATGAATTTCTTTTAAGTCTTTTGACCATGGATACTTGGATTTCTATCTCTGCTACAGGATAATTAAACCTGCTAGACAATGGGAAAACTGAATAAGTGATATTTATATTGTCTCACTACTCAAATCTTCCTATTCATCCGAAATGGACTGTTGGTATCTGCCCTTTCATAAGAGGATGTTCGCAGAGGACGCTCTACCTTTCTGTCTAGTAGTCGCTTCTTACGCATGGTGGGGGGTTCTAGATAGATTCGACCTCGCATGGCCAGCTCTATCAGGATGCCCCCTCGCAGGCCAGATGATATGCAGTCATTCCAGAAAGATGTGTAACCCTAGGAAAGGAGAAAAGAGAAGAGAAAGAATGTTCTGAAAGGGATATGGACTTGCAGCAAGCACCCAAAGAATGGTCCACTTTGTTGTGTGATTCATTTCACTTCACATTACATGAACTCAAGGCAATGTATAAAATAAATGAAAAAAATCTCTTTAAGTCCCTTAATCTAACCCCCCTGCCCCAAAGTATACTTTCTGTCTAACTTCAAGGTCTTTGTGAATTCCTATGGTTTGGCTGTTAGTTAACAATTGGCATGCCAAATTTTAATTTTTGCGAAGACTTTTGCCTTCTTTGAAATCTGTTTCCATGACACTCTAAATTTCAGAGTGGGATACAAGTAAGTCAAGTAGAAAAATGTATAAATCATTTGAGCCTTTTACGCCTCCAAGACATGTATTATTTGCAAGCTATTTTGATGGGTGGTGTAGTCAGCTCTGCCACTGACTAGTTAAGTGTCTTGGGTATTGTTACTTACCCTTTCTCAAGTGCAATGTCCTCATCTGTAAAATGGGGGCACTGATATCTATCTTTATAAGTTTATTGTGAGGAATAATATATAAGAAACCATTTAGTATAGTACCTGGTATATCATAGACACTTAAATGTTAGTTTCTCTTCCCTAGGAACTATAGGGAATACAAAGGTATATAGTTAATAGCCACTGTCTTAAGGAGCTGAAAATGTAGCTGGAAAGACATGCAAACTCCAGGAAAATTTTCTGTGATAATATAAACTTTAAATAAAGGCTCAACCGAAAATGGAGTAGAAGAGACAGGCATAAATCACTATAGGAAGTTTGGCTTGTTTATTTATTTATTTTTAATTAATCATTCAATTTCTTTATTTATTTATTGGTTGCATTGGGTCTTCGTTGCTGTGCGCAGGCTTTCTCTAGTTGCAGCGAGTGGGGGCTGCTCTTCGTTGTGGGGCATGGGCTTCTCATTGCAGTGGCTTCTCTTGTTGTGAAGCAAGGGCTCCAGGCATGTGGGCTTCCGTAGTTGTGGCATGCAGGCTCAGTAGTTGTGGTTTGTGGGCTCTAGAGTACAGACTCAGTAGTTGTGGCTTGCGGGCTCTAGACTGCAGACTCAGTAGTTGTGGCACACGGGTTTAGTTGCTCCGAAACATGTGGAATCTTCCCTGACCAGGGCTTGAACCTGTGTCCCCTGGACTGGCAGGTGGATTCTTAACCGCTGTACCACCAGGGAAGTCCTGGAAGTTTGGTTTAGATGATAGTTTTTCAAATTATAAATCACTTTTGGGCTAGAGTAGTCAGAAACTCTTATGGGACTTGAGCTGGGGTTTAAAGAATAGGTTGAATTTAGCAGAGAGGGTGGATTTTCCAGATGAAGGAAGTTATCCAAATTTTACCTATTCTTCAAAAGGGCATTCCAAGCAAAAGTGTCAAGGAAGGAGACCTCAAATATGTTTACAGATTTAACTCAAGAATTTAAAGAGAACTCATGAGATCAAGTTGGTTGGGCTAGGCTGTGCAAAGCCTTGATGCTCTGAACTTTTTATTGAAAGGCAATATTAAATTCTGAAGGTTCTGAACAAGGAGTTATGATTAACACAAGGAAGACGCATCAGTATTATCAGAACTGTTTAACACTCTCTAGCTATCTTTGTGTGTAGCATTCCCTCCCTCTCGCTGGAGAGAAGGTGGGTGTGATGTTGGCAGATTCTAGCATGGCTTTAAAGCATCACCAAGACTAAGTCACTAGTAATAACAGTAATGTCTAATATTTATTGAACACTTATTATGCAGTAGATTTGTGCTAAGCTTTTTTGCATGCATTATGATTACATCTTCACAACAATCTTATAAGGGAGGTATTATTATTATCCACATTTTAAAGGTGAGGAAATTAAGGCTTATGGAGGTTATGTAATATGATAGAGGTCACAAAGCTAAGTGGTGGCAAAGAATTAAAAAACATCTTTTAAAAATTCCAGTTTTCCTCTTTATTGATTTGGAAGTTGTACATTCACTTTTCTTTAGGAAGTTATTTTTGAAATTTTAACATGCATGATCATTTAAAATTCATACAAGATCTAATTGATTTTTAAAACAAATCAATATATTAATCACTCTCCTAGTTTGCCAATATTTTATCTTTTTTTTAACTTCACAAATTAGACATCATTATTAGCATCATCGTTATTTTATACAGGTAGCCCTTGTTTAGATTTACTCTGCTGCTTACCAAATTCTTTGCTCACCATTCCTTCGTGCAACTCAGACCTCCTTTCTGGTACCATTTTCTTTCCTCCTAAAGTAGAATTTCCTTAAATGAAAGTCTGTTGTAGGCAAACTCTATTTTGTTTATATGAAATGTCTTTATTTTACCATTGTTTTTAAAATACTGCTTCTCTGGACATAAAATTCTAGGTTGATAGTTTTCTCTTTATCACATTGAAGATATTATGCCCTCCTAACTTCCATTGTTGCAGTGAGAAATCTATCACTGTTATTGATTGTGGTAGGCGATTTGTCTTTTTTCTTTGGTCCTTTAAGGTCTTCTCTCTTGGTGTTTTGCAGTTTGACTACAACATGACTGTGTGTGAACTTACACATCCTGTTTGGTAATATGCTTCCTGTGTCTGTACGTTCAGTTTTTACTTCTCAAAAATTCTCAATTCTTATCTCTAAGAATTTTGGCTTTCCTTCATTTCCTTTTTTCTTTCTTTCAATCTTTCTTATTCTAACCTCCATGTCTTTTAATCTCTCCTTTACATTTTCCATTTCCTTTGTCTCTATATTGATTTCACAAGAGTTAGTTCATATCTGGCTTCCAATTTACTCTCTCCATTTATATTTAATATGTTAAACTATCCCTGAGATTTTGATTTCAACTATTTTTCATCTCTAAAAGTTTTATTTAGTTATTTTTCACATTTGCCTGGTCATTTGTGATCATTTCTTCTTGTTTATTTTGTGATTCTTATATTTGTTTCTTTTTTTTTTTTTTTTTTGTGGTACGCGGGCCTCTCACTGTTGTGGCCTCTCCCATTGCGGAGCACTGGCTCCGGACACGCAGGCTCAGCGGCCATGGCTCACAGGCCCAGCCGCTCCGCGGTGTGTGGGATCTTCCCAGACCGGGGCACGAACCCACATCCCCTGCATCGGTAGGTGGATTCTCAACCACTGCGCCACCAGGGAAGCCCCTTATATTTCTTTAAAAATATCATAGATACTTCATATTGGTTGATCATTTTAATATCTAAGATGCTTGAATGACCTATTATTTGTTATTTCTGCTGATTCTTTCTCATGTGTATTTTTCTTTGTATGTTTGATAATATTTGATTAAGAGTCCATATTTTTTTTTTTTTGAATCTATGAGATTCTGGAGGCCTAAATTGAAGATATTTTCCTCTAGAGAGGAAGATCTGCACTTGCTTCTGCTAAGAGTAAGGCATGGTGGGACTGGGAGACTGCCACACAACAGGGACCACATTTAAACCTAGCTTCTCCATTTTATTTCAACCCAAAAGTTCATTCCTGACCACCTACTTCCTGAATCTCTGTACTGATCTGGTAATTTGCCCCAGAGCAATCTGGTTTTCATGTTTGTTTTTTGCTCAAGTCTAGTATTTTAATTTTGGTGTTTGTTTGGGGGCCCTGAAGATTTCCTTTCCATTCCAAAGGCCCAACAATACATTAAAAATTAAGTCTTACCACTATACTGCCAGAAGTAGAGGTCTTCTAATTCCATTTTTCCCACAGCCAGGATGATCTTTAAGCTCAAAGCTAATCATATAACTCCCTTCCCTTCTGCTTAAAAATCTTTCAAATGCTCCTCCCAGTCAAATCCAAATTTTTTAGTAAGAGCACTTAAATCAGGAGGCTGCTTACTAGTCTCTCTCTGGCTTCTTTCCCCTAGAACACTATGCCCCAGCTTTCTGGAACCATTTTAAGTACTCTTAATGCATCATTTCTGCCTACTGACCTTTGCACACACAGTTCTCTCTGTCTAGAAGAACCAATACTCTTCTTTACTCAACTCCTCCTTGTTCTTAAGGATTGAGTACATGTCACCTTCTCCAACATTATCTTTCCCTCCACTCCATCCTCTGGGTTAGATTCCTCACCTGGGGGTGTGTGTGTGTGTGGGTGTGTGTGTGTGTGTGTGTGTGTGTGTGTGTGTGTGTGTGTGTGTGTGTGTGTGTGTGTGTGTGTGTGTGTGTGTGTGTCTACTTCTCCCCTATCATTATTATATCACATTGCAACCAACTGCTTGTCCTCAGTAGACTATAAATTCCTTAGGGAGAGAGTATATGACTGATATACAGTATTTCTCAATAAATGTTTTTTGAAAGCATAAATTTATGATTGAGAGTAAATATGTTAACCTGGCAAAAGGTCAGCTTGAATCATAAGCATCCCTAGACATATCCAAATTTCCTGAGGGCCTGATCTTAGACTAAAAGCTGGGATTAATTCTCTCCACTGCCTGCCTCGTGGCTACTTCAGGAGTAATACTTGTAACTCCTCTTTAAGGAGGGAGTAAGCCTTTTTTTCCCCGATTAATACTTGGTTTATACAAGTTAGCTGCCTCATTAAGGTTAAACTATAACTTTACTTTACAATATATAATATACTTAGGCATACTTTTATATAATCCTGATGACTTTATGAATCTCAACAGGTGTGCAAACATTTCAGCCAGTATTAAAGCAATTAGAGGAAAGTTTTTCTTGTTTTTTCATTTCTGCCTGACCATATAACTTCTGTTTCAGTAACAATGATGTCAGATTGTCAACAAAACTATAAATGAGAATCACTGCAAATAAAGAAGCAATGGAGGCTTCCCTGGTGGTGCAGTGGTTAAGGATCTGCCTGCCAATGCAGGGGGCACGGGTTCGAGCCCTGGTCCGGTAAGATCCCAAATGCTGTGGAGCAACTAAGCCCGTGTGCCACAACTACTGAGCCTGTGCTCTAGAGCTTGCGAGCCACAACTACTGAGCCCGTGTGCCACAACTACTGAAGCCCGCACGCCTAGAGCCTGTGCTCTGCAACAAGAGAAGCCACCACAATGAGAAGCCGGCGCATGGCTAGGAAGAGTAGCCCCCACCTGCCGCAACTAGAGAAAGCCCACGCACAGCAATGAAGACCCAAGGCAGCAAAAAATGAATTAAAAAAAAAAAATGGAGACCAGGATGTATAAACTGTATGTTTTCCAATATCACCCTTTCCCATCATAGTTTCTCATATTATATAAAACTCTTCAAATGTTTTTTAACTTTCTTTTTATTGAATCATATGCCATAATAGAAAAAAGTATAAAAATACACATGAAGAGTTTTAAAAATGATTATAACTGTAAGTCCATTTTGCTCTAAATATATGGAGCTGTCTTGGTAAATTCTCAAACCATCTATAATAAAGATGCTGTGTTAAAGGGCCACTGCTTTAGTATGCACGATGATCTAGCACATGTATACTGAAATTCACCATTCAGTCATTAAATTTAATTACCAAAGGCTATATAAATGAGGGAAAAGAGAAAAAGAAAAATTTTAGGATCTACTAAAAATACCAAAATTGCACACTACTCCATGACCAACAGAGACTATTGGAGGATTGGCAGAAAGAGATCTTTGGATAGTAGATTTTTTTTTTGTCTTGATTATAAACGTAATAGATGATTGTCAAAAAAAAAAGAAAGAAAGAAAGATCATATTTTAGAAATGTATAATTTAGAAAGTAAAAGTCTCCTATAATCTTATCACCTCCACATAACAGTTTAGTGGATATTTTCTAGATTTTACATACATAGTCTATTATATATTTGTTAATATTACATACAGAAATAAGATCATATTGAGTGGCGACTTTTCCACTTAGCCATTATTTTTGATATCTTTCCACATCACTAAACACAGGGCTACCTCAATCATTGTTATGACTGCATAGTACTGCATTTTAGATGAACTATAGTTTTTTGGTTTTTTTTTTTTTAGTAAATTTATTTATTTACTTTTGGCTGCGTTGGGTCTTCATTGCTGCCTGTGGGCTTTCTCTAGTTGCGGTGAGCGGGGGCTACTCTTCGTTGCGGTGCACGGGCTTCTCATTGCAGTGACTTCTCCTGTTGCAGAGCACAGGGTCAAGGCGCACGGGCTTCAGCAGTTGTGGCTCGCATGCTCTAGAGCGCAGGCTCAGCAGTTGTGGCCCACGGTCTTAGTTGCTCCATGGCATGTGGGATCTTCCTGGACCATGGCTCGAAACTGTGTCCCCTGCATTGGCAGGCAGATTCTCAAAAACTGCGCCACGAGGGAAGCCCCTAAATGCACTACAGTTTATCTACCCAAGTCCTTACTGATGTATGTATCGGTTGCTTACAATTTTTTGTCATTATAAAAAAAATGCTGTAAAGAAATATTCATTTGTATGTGTATTTCTGTTGAATAAATTCCTCGAAGAAATTTTTGAGTCAAAGATATACATATAGAAATTTTTGATAATGCTATTTTATTCTTGTAAAAGGTTGGACAATAAGATTTCTTTTTTTTTTTTTAACATCTTTATTGGAGTATAACTGTTTTACAATAGTGTGTTAGTTTCTCCTTTACAACAAAGTGAATCAGTTATACATAT
>NC_041217.1:75047679-75088988 GCF_002837175.3 Physeter macrocephalus
CTCCATACTGTTCTCCATAGTGGCTGTATCAATTTACATTATTCCCACCAGCAGTGCAAGAGGGTTCCCTTTTCTCCACACCCTCTCCAGCATTTATTGTTTCTAGAGTTTTTGATGATGGCCAATCTGACCGGTGTGAGATGATATCTCATTGTCGTTTTGATTTGCATTTCTCTAATGATTAATGATGTTGAGCATTCTTTCATGTGTTTGTTGGCGATCTGTATATCTTCTTTGGAGAAATGTCTATTTAGTTCTTCTGCCCATTTTTGGATTGGGTTGTTTGTTTTTTTGTTATTGAGCTGCAAGAGTTGCTTATAAATTTTGGATATTAGTCCTTTGTCAGTTGCTTCGTTTGCAAATATTTTCTCCCATTCTGAGGGTTGTCTTTTGGTCTTGTTTATGGTATCCTTTGCTGTGCAAAAGCTTTTAAGTTTCATTAGGTCCCATTTGTTTATTTTTGTTTTTATTTCCATTTCTCTAGGAGATGGGTCAAAAAGGATCTTGCTGTGATTTATGTCATAGAGTGTTCTGCCTATGTTTTCTCCTCTAAGAGTTTGATAGTGTCTGGCCTTACATTTAGGTCTTTAACCCAAGATTTCAATAAATTCAGACAGTCAACACTTTGCACTGAATTTCTGCCTAGTGAAGTATTCGTTATTCAAACCTCTTTAAAGACACACCTTAAAACAACAATGAAGGTTAAAGATTTTAAAGTTGCCTGCTTGGGGTAAAAAGAGGAAAGAAAGCAAAGAAACTTAAAGCATCATTAAAAGGAGTTTTTAAAAATATGGTTTGAAAATCCTTATGATAAATTTGAATGAAAAACAGGCAAATACATAATTGTATATTCAGGATTATCACAATTATGTAAAATACTGTCTACAAACCAACAAAAAAAAGTGGTTTTCTAATTTTTCCAAATTATCTACACTGAAAAAAATATCTTTCTCCCCCAGCAAATCTGAAGATTCAACATAAAAATTGCTTCACTTTCCATGAGAGAAAGAATTTTACTGTCTTCTTGAAGGCTTTTCTATATGTCCAGTTCCAAAGCCCAATGTCTGCATGATGATCTCCAGGGTTATCAAAAATTATACAAGAAAAAAAAAGTTTTACAAGCAAAACGAATTTTATTTCATTTTTTTCCTCTAAAAAAATTACTTTAAGAAGAGTTAAATTACTATTTTCCTTTGAAGTGCTCTATAAAAAGAGTGGCTTCCAGGATTTGATCTAAATTCCTCTTTTATAAATTAATGTGATTCATTCTAACTCCAATTAATATTTCTATGTCCACAGAGCCAAAAGAGATATTTTATTTATTTATTTTTATTGGAGTATAGTTGCTTTACAATATTGTGTTAGCTTATACTGTACAGCAAAGTGAATCATCTATACGTATACATATATCCCCTCTTTTTTGAATTTCCTTCTCATTTAGGTCACCACAGAGCACTGAGTAGAGTTCCCTGTGCTATACTATATGTCAATCCCAATCTCTCAATTCATCCCCCCACCTTCCACCTTGGTATCCATACGTTTGTTCTCTAGGTCTGTGTCTCTATTTCTGCTTTGTAAATAAGATCATCTATACCAATTTTTTCAGATTCCAAATATATGCATTAATATATGATATTTGTTTTTCTCTTTCTGACTTACTTCACTGTGTATGACAGTCACTAGGTCCATCCATGTCAAAAGAGACATTTTAGAAAAGAGATTAAGCATTAATAAAAGCTCACTCTGCTTAATCATAATGGGGAATAAGGAACTGTGACTTGGATGTTATTCTGGTTTAACAGATGATTTCAGCATGATTGGGAAGAATGGATTATAAACCTAGACAAATGGATACAATTTCTCAAGCCGTGAAAGCCAGGAATCCTAATCACTAGGCCACCAGGGAACTCCCCCGCGCCCTTTTTAAAATAAAAACCACTCGGGGCTTCCCTGGTGGCGCAGTGGTTGCGCGTCCGCCTGCCGATGCGGGGGAGCCGGGTTCGCGCCCCGGTCTGGGAGGATCCCGCGTGCCGCGGAGCGGCTGGGCCCGTGGGCCGTGGCCGCTGGGCCTGCGCGTCCGGAGCCTGTGCTCCGCGACGGGAGAGGCCGCGGCAGAGGGAGGCCCGCATACCACAAAAAAAAAAAAATAAATAAATAAAAATAAAATAAAATAAAATAAAATAAAAACCACTATCAAAAGTTCAGAAAATAAAAACAACATGGAAATGCCTTGTCAGTGAAAAGGAAATCCAAAATAAAGGAAAGCAACTGGTAATCTTTGAATATTCCTACATAAGCTTTAAATCTCATTTTGGCCAGTAAAAGTGTCCTCAATTTTTTATTCTAAAAAATTTTTAAATGATTGTAGCACCAAAAGCAGCAAGAGTAACTTACATGCCTTTCTTTTCCCACAATCTGTTACTTATGAGAAAATGGAATTTTCATTGTTATACACCATCCAAAGAAAGTTGAAAAGGGGGAGTAAAAAATCTGAAAATGTGTCTAAGGTGCTAAATCTACTTCCCTACAACTCCTCAAATGATTTAAAATAGATTTAGAAACACATAAAGGCATTTATGGTATGTTCAAACCTCAGAAGAGCCAAACTAGGTAAATGCAGATATATCTTTTGTCTTCAAATAGATCTTTTCTCCATAATTAAAAAGTAATATACATATATTTTAGAAAATATGGAAAGAAAAAAAGAATCATAAGTAAAACAAAAATTGCTCATAATTCTATCATCCTATTATCATTTTGGTGTATGTAAAACCAGATTTTTCTTTATATATGCAATACACATATCTTCTCTCATACCCACCAATTTTCCCATCTGCTTCTCCCCAAACCCCAGTTGTGGGGCTTCCCTTCATAGAACAGCTTTGTGTAAATTATGGAACAGAACATATACATTATAAATTTTCATAAAATATTGGGGAGTAGAAGTAAAAGAAACTGTGAGAGAGGTAATTTCTTAATCTTTCATTAACAGGGAGTCAATAGGATATTGCCTAAATTGGAATCATGTGATTTAAGAAAACATGACCCCAACACCATTTTCTAAACACATTTTTGGTTTAACATTTCCAAACATACACAAACTATAGAGATTACTAACCTCTATGTATCCGTCATCTAGCTTCAACAGCTACCAGTACAATCTTTCATCTATACCTCTCACCCCAACTCCAGATTATTTCAGGGCAAATCCCAGCCACTGTAACATATCATCCATAAAATATTACAATACTCTCCCCAAGAGATGAAGGGGAAAAAATGCAATACTTCACACCTAAAAAAATTAATAATTCCTTAATACTATCAAATATTCAGTAAGCGTTCAAATTGCATCAATTGTTTAATGCATTTTTAGAATACCTGGTTTGTTTGAATTAGGAGCCAAACAAGGTCCACACATAGTCTTATTTTTTTCATAAGCTCTTTTTTAACCTTAGTGGGGCCTTTTAGTAAATGATATCTTGTGATGAAGAAAAGCAATATTCAGTTTAACCTCAATTTCCCTTTTATGTCAAATTCAAGTAACATTACACTCAACATTTTAAAAAAATGGAATAAATCATACTACATGTGCTATTTTTTTTTTTTTTGCGGTACGGGAGCCTCTCACTGTTGTGGCCTCTCCCGTTGCGGAGCACAGGCTCCGGACGCGCAGGCTCAGAGGCCATGGCTCACGGGCCCAGCCGCTCCGTGTTGTGGCCTCTCCCGTTGCGGAGCACAGGCTCCGGACGCGCAGGCTCAGCGGCCATGGCTCACGGGCCCAGCCGCTCCGTGGCATGTGGGATCCTCCCGGACCGCGGCACGAACCCTTGTTCCCCGCATCGGCAGGGGGACTCTCAACCACTGCGCCACCAGGGAAGCCCTACATGTGCTATTTTTAAAGTAAAATGTAATAAATATAATTTTACTTAAATTTAACATAAAAAGAAAATGAACTGAAACTGAAGGAATTACTGAACTTCAAACATTTCCTTATTACAAGAGATTTTCCTAAAAGACTCATTTCTAAGGTTAAGAAAATAGATTGAGGTTCAGTTTTTTGTTTAAAGTAAATGTTTCAATATTAGACAACATCTAATTGACTTCTTACTATAAAAAATAAAAGTTAATATTTCTCCTATGCTTTCTCCCATCTTTATTCCTTTACTTCCCAATTTTTAAATTATAAATTTATATGGCTATTATTATTTTTTATTGATATAATTGACATATAACTTTATATTAGTCTCAGGTGTACATGATTCTATATATGTATATATTGTGAAATGATCCTCACAATAAATCTACTTAACATCCATCATCAAACATAGTTAATTACAAATTTTTTCTTGTGATGAGAACTTTTAATATCTACTCTCTCAGCAACTTTAACATATACAATACAGTATTATTAACCTATAGATATCATGCCAAAGATTACATCTCCAGGACTTATTTATTTTATAACTGGAAGTTTGTACCTTTTTGATTACCTTCACTCATTTCACCTACCCACTCCCAATCCCTACCTCTGGCAACCATCAATCTGTTCTATGTGTCTATGAGTTTGTTTTTTTTAAAAATTCTTTATATAAGTGAGATCATACAGTATCTTTTGTCTGACTTATTTCAATTCACTTTGGTTATTATTTATTATTTATATGTGTCAGGCTGATTTAAACATTTTATAGAAGTAATTTAATTCTTACAATAGCACTATGAGGTCAATATTATTATCTCTATAAAATGAGTATAAGGAAATAATGTGGAAACCGAGGCCAAGTCAAATATTTAGTAAGTGGCAGACTTTGCATTTTAATGTAGCTATGTCTGCTTCCAAAGCCTGTGTTTTTGTTTTTTTAAAAATAAATTTATTTATTTATTTTTGGCCACATTGGGTCTTCATTGCTGCATGCAGGCTTTCTCTAGTTGCAGCAAGTGGGGGCTACTACTCTCTGTTGCGGTGCGTGGGCTTTTCATTGCAATGGCTTCTCTTGTTGCGGAGCACGGGCTCCAGGCATGCGTGCTCAGTAGTTGTGGCTCATGGGCTCTAGAGCACAGGCTCAGCAGTTGTAGAACATGGGCTGAGTTGCCCCGCGGCATGTGGGATCTTCCCGGACCAGGGCTCGAACCCATGTCCCCTGCATTGGCAGGTGGATTCTTAACCACTGCACCACCAGGGAAGCCCCCAAAGCCTGTGTCTTTAAACACTGCCTATAAGAAAATTAGAAAATGCAGTAACTAAGCACATTGAGATGTATGATAAATGCAAGGGAATTTAGAGAATGGAAAGATCATTGTTTGATTTGTGATAGGCTTTAAAAGGAAATGTAGAATTTAAATTAAAACACACTATGGGGACGGTAACATGGTAGGAATATATAAAAAACAAATGTGGGGATTCTGGGAAATTGCAGAGTAGGAAGCACCAGAAATTTGTCTTCCCACCTAGACGACAACTGTATCAGTAGAATCTGTCTGACATAACTATTTCGGAACTCTGGAGGCTATTGAAGGCTTGCAACTTCCAGGGGAAGACGTGGATCATAAATTACAGTTAATTCCAGTCAATTTCAAATCTTAGTTTAGCAGAGGCTACCCATCTCCCATCCCCTCACCCCATGGCAGGCAGCCATGCATGTGTTCTTAGAGCAGCTTACATGCCCCTACTAGGAGCTAGGGTGGGCAATAAGGACTCTGTCCTCCAAATATCAGATATCAGGGATCTGCATTCTGATCATGGAGGTGCAGACACAGAGGCCATTATTGTAACCTCCCTGGTTTGCTGCAAGCCCTTCCCCTTCTGGTGACTTCCAGGTGATTTAAAGGGCTTATGCCTTTTCCCTTCTCTTCATTTTCCTTTCCCCTCTTTTTGGAGCCAGATACCAAAGACTAGGAGATTCAAAAGTAACTACATACACAGGGGAAATTAGAAGGTTATTGTAAATGCCCAAGGAAAGGCACAGGCTCAGAAAAGACTTGAGAAGACCTTAATTTTACACTTTAGGCTGATCCTCAGCACAAAAATAGCCTACAACAATTAAAAAAAAGAAAAGAGCATTACACCATACACAAAAATCAACTCAAAACAGATTAAAGACTTGACCGTAACTCCTGAAACAGTAAAACTACAAGAAGAAAACAGAGGGTAAGCTCCTTGACATTGGTCTTGGCAATGTTTTTTTTGGACTTGACACCAGAAGTACAAGCAACAAAAGCAAAAAAATCAACAAGTAGGACTACATCAAACTAAAAAGCTTCTGCACAACAAAGGAAACCATCAATAAAATGAAAAAGCAACACATGGAATGGGAGAAAATATTTACAAACCACATATCCAATAAGTGATTAATATCTAAAATACACAAGGAACACACATATTAATAACTCAACAGGAAAAAACCAAATAACCCAATTTAAAAATGGGCAAAGGACCGGAACAGACATTTTTCCAAAGAAAACATATAAGTGACCAACAGGTATAGGAAAAGGTGCTCAACATCACTAATCATCAGGGAAATACAAATCAAAACCACAATAAGATAACGCTTCATACCTGTTAGCATGGTATTATCAAAAAGATAGGAGATAACAAATGCTAGCAAGAATGTGGATAAAAGGGAAACTTTGTACACTGTTGGTGGGAATGTAAACTGGTACAGCCACTATGGAAAACAATATGGAGGTTTCTCAAGAAATTAAAAATAGAACTACCATATGATCTAACAACCCCATTTCTGGGTGTACATCCAAAGGAAAAAAATCATTATTTCAAAGAGATATCTGTATTGTCATGTTTATTGCAGCATTTTTCACAGTAGCCAAAGTATAGAAACAATCTAAGTATCCATCAATGGATAAATGGATCAAGGAAAAAAAAATGTTACTCAGTCTTTAAAAAGACAGAAATCCTGTCATTTGTGACAACATGGAAGAATCTGGAGGGCATTATGCCCTGGAGATATTTCACCTGGAGGTGAAATAAGCCAGAGAGAAAGACAAACATTGCATAGTATCACTTACATGTAAAATCTAAAAAAACTGAGCTCCTAGAAACAGAAAAGTAGAAAAATGTTTGCCAGGGACTGTGGGATGGGGGGAAATAGGGAGAGGCTGGTAAAAGGGTACAAACTTTCAGTTACATGATAAATAAGGTTTGAGGGTCTAATGTACAACGTGGTGACTATAGTTGATAATACTGTATTGCTATCTACTTTTTTTTTTTTAAGTAGAGTTGATTTACAATATTGTGTTAGTTTCAGGTATACAACAAAGTGATTCGGTTAGATAGATAGATTGATATAGATATAGATAGATAGATATAGATATATTCTTTTTTCTGATTCTTTTCTATTATAGGTTATTACAGATGCTGAATATAGTTCCCTGTGCTGTTACAGTAAATACTTGTTTATTTTATATATGGTGATGTGTATCTGATAACACTGTATTGTACAACTGAAATCTGCTAAGAGAATAGATCATAAATGTTCTCTCTCACACACACACAAAGGTAAATATATGTTAGGTGATGGATGTGTTAATTAACATGATGGGGGGAATCTTATCGCCATATATACATATATCAAATCATCATGTTGTATACTTTAAATATTTTACAATTTTGTCAGTTATACCTAAATAAATCTGAAAAAATAAAAACAAAACAAAACAAAAACCAGCAAACTCTGGGTAAGGGGCATAATCTGATTTCCAGAGTTACCATATCATTAGATTCAAATGCCTAATTTTCAGTCAAAAAAATCATAAGACATATGAAGAAACAGTTCAGTATGCTGACTCAAAGGAAAAAAATAATGACAGAAACTGTCCCAGAAAGACCAGATGGCAGACCTAGTAGACAAAGACTTTAAAACAACTATCTTAAAGATTCCCAAAGAACTAAAGGAAGATGTGGAGGAAGTCAGGAAAATGATGTATGAACAAAATGGAAATATCAGTAAAGAGGTAGAAAACCTAAAAAGAAACCAAAAAGGAATTCTAGAGCTGAAAGTATAATAACTGAAATAAAAAAATTTACTAGAGGGATTCTAAGGCAGATTTGAGCAGACAAAAGAATTAACAAACTTGGAGACAGGACAAACTGAAATTATTGAGTCTGAGGAACAGAAAGAAAAAAGATTGAAGAATAATGAACAGATCCTAGGGAACTGTGGGATATCAACAAAAGTGAACCAATGTACACATTTTGGGCCTTCCAGAAGAGAGAGCAAAAGGGGCAGAGAGATTATTTGAAGAAATAATAGCCAAAAACTTCCCAAGTTTGATGAAAGCTATACATATGAATATCCAAAAGCTCAATGAACTCCAAATAGGATGAACTCAAAGAGACACACACTGAGTCATATTAAAATCAAACTGTTGAAAGTCAAAGACAAAGAGAGATCTTGAAAGCAACAGAAGATAAGCCACTTGTCCCATACAAGAGATGCTCAATAAGATTATCAACAAATTTCTCATCAGAAACTTTGGAGGCCAGAAGACAATGAGCTGATATATTAAAAGTGCTAAAAGAGAAAAACAAACAAACAAACCTGTCAACCAAGAATTCTATATCTGGCAAAACTATCTTTCAAAAGTGAAGGAGAAATTAAGACATTCCCAGATAAACAAAAGCTCAGGGAGTCTTTACCACTAGGCCTACCCTGCAAGAAATGCTAAAGAGAGTCCTACAGGTAGAAATGAAAGGACACTGGACAGTAACCCAAAGCAGTATGAAGAAATAAAGATGTCAGTAAAGGTAAACATATGGGCAATTACAAAAGCTAGTATTATAGTAAAAATGGTTTGTAACTCCATTTTTTGTTTTCTACATGATTTAAGAGACTAATACACTTTATTATTTTTTTTCCCAATGAGGTATATACTTTCTTTTTTTTGAGACTAATACACTTTTTTTTTTTTTTTTTTTTTTTTTTGCAGTACACGGGCCTCTCACTGTTGTGGCCTCTCCTGTTGCGGAGCACGGGCTCCAGACGCACAGGCTCAGTGGCCATGGCTCACGGGCCTAGCTGCTCCGTGGCATGTGGGATCTTCCTGGACCTGGGCACGAACCCGTGTCCCCTGCATCGGCAGGCAGACTCTCAACCACTGCGCCACCAGGGAAGCCCAGAGACTAATACACTTTAAAACATTAGTCTAAAAACGAGTATTAGTATAACTTTGGTTTGTTACTCTACATTCTGTTTTGTACATAATTTAAGAGACTAATGCATCATAATTAGTTTAACTTTCGGGGCACAAAATGTATAAAGATGTAATTCTATAACATCAAGAACTAAAAGGGGTGGGATAGAGCTATACAGAAGCAGAGTTTTCCTATTTTATTCAAGTTAAGTTGGTATAAATTCAAATTAAAGTGTTATAACTTTAGGATGTTAAATGTAATTCCCATGGTAACAACAAAGAAAATAGTTACAGAATATACAGAAAAGGAAATGAGAAGAGAATTAAAACATTTCAGTATATTTATGTTTGGTTTGAACATAAATTCCACAATTTATTGGCCAGTTTAACTTTGACTCCCATAAAGAGGGGACAATATTTGCTTTGCAGGATCAAGCAACAGAAAGTGCAAAATGTTTTGAAAACTCTATGTTATACTAATAAAATATGAAGAGGGAGACAAAAGAGATGAAATGGCTCCCATCAAGTTTACAGAGTCAGTGGTTACTGCCAAAAGTCCAAATTTAAGTGGGTGGGTTTTGTCTTAATATCAATACCAGATATTTTAGAAGATAACAGTGTGCAACTGGTGGTTGGGGGAGCATACAGAGGCAGGCTCTCAATGAAACAGCTTAAATAATATTTTCCTACTGTTACAATAGGACCTTGGTCTCCCAGTTTATTTCCTTTTGTACCAATAGTAAATAATTCTTTGCGGTTATATGACTAGATATAATTTTTAAAAAGCAAAACAAAAGTTTTTCTTTTTTAGTAACAGCCTGTGTTAATAAAACCCACAAAACCTGACAAACGAGTCTTTCTGATACACGTGCCCTATTCACAATGGCAATACTAGTGACAAGAGATTTATTGTTCATTTTGTGCTACCAGGAAACTAAAAGAACAGGTCGTGACCTAAATTATAAATTACACTTTTAATTTTTTGATTTTAATAAAATGTTTTAGAACTGAGCAACTTTCAAAGAGGAGCAATTTTCTCCCTCTATAGCCATTCATCCACAAGTTGTTTACTGACTTACTGTGACTGATTTTTTTTTAACTTACTGATTGTTCACTGAGATTTTTTTTACCAGCTTTAAAAATGTTTGCACTTCCAATCTCCCATCGCTAATAAATTACAATGAGTAAATTATAACTGATGAAGGATCATTAGTAAGTTTGAAAAGCTTAGCATTAACATATTTTATATTTATAATTTAAAATGAAAGTTTTATTCAGTTTGATTTATCATTTTTATATATGTATGAATAGTGACATTGTTTGAAAGAACATAATTGGTAAGTACAAGAATATTGTTAAAAGCACTATTCATAAGGGACTCCTGAATGTCCATCTACCAGTAGAATGAATGGTCATATATTCATATAATGAAATACTATATTGCAATAAACTGAATTAAATTATATGCAACAACATGGATGAATTTCAAACATATTGGACAAAAGAATACATGACAGTATTAATCCCAAAACATAAAGTTTAAAAACAGGCAAAACTAAAATATATTGTCTAGGGATATATACACATGTTAAAACTACAGGGAGGTAGGACAGCATGTGATTAGGGAAGGGCACAAGATGATGCCTCCAAGATTCTGACAATGTTCTATTGATGGTGGTTACATGAGTGTTTGCTTTAAAATTGCTTGTTAAATTTTACTTTTTTTTTTTTTTTTTTTTTTTTTGCGGTATGCGGGCCTCTCACTGCTGTGGCCTCTCCCGTTGCAGAGCACAGGCTCTGGACGCACAGGCTCAGCGGCCATAGCTCACGGGCCTAGCCGCTCCGCGGCATGAGGGATCTTGCCGGACCGGGGCACGAACCCGTGTCCCCTGCATCGGCAGGTGGACTCTCAACCACTGCACCACCAGGGAAGCCCTACATATGTGTTTTATACAGTTTTTTGGATGTGCTATTGTTCACAGTTTTTGAAAAGTTAAACAATAAAACACACAACTGGATGTCCAGCTCTGCTACTTGTTTCAAAACATCTGAGTTCATTTAAAGGAGATGGGATGCTTTCAAATATTTGTGATTTTTCTAGCTGCAAATCACTGAAATTATTACAAACATCCAGCTCATGTTCTTTTTTCCTAGAAACTGTCTCTCTTCACAGACTAACTCTTGCTTATCTTTAGAATTCAGGTTAAGAGTTATCCCCTCCCAGAAGTCTTTCCCAGTGTCTCTTCTCCTTCCCTCTCCCACCTACTACTTTCCACACCCATCCAAGTTAGGTGTATTTCTTAGTTCCCTCAGTACTCAGAACATAGTTATGCATATATCGCACTGTACTCCAACAGTCCGCTGACTTTCCTGACCCCCTCCTAACTTCTCCAGCCATTCCCAGGCCACTAGACTATAAATAATCTCAAAAGCAGGGACTATTGTTTTTGTTCTCTTCTAATATTCAGCACTTGACATATATGAGACATTCAATAAATTTTTGGTGACTAAACAAATGAATGAAAATATATTTCCCTAATACCAATGAACAATACTTCTTGTCGATTTTTACTCCAGTGACATGAGAAATACGGTGAAAAGCTTTTATGTCACAGTGCTTAGGTAAGCACTCAATAAATGGCATTATTAAGCAAGAGCTTTGCAAGGAAGGGAAGAGAGTTAAAAAACACAATCCAAATTTAAAAGATTATGGCCAAAAGTCAAAAGCATTAGTAGATTCACTCCTCTTACAGGTAACTTAGTTATAAAGATTTTCATAAAGAAGAAGTTTTAAATATATTAGTAACTTAATTAAAGCATTAACTGTCCATGAATCAATACAAATATCTATATCAAAACTCTTAACAAAGGCAATAATGACAAAAAAACAGGATCTTGATTTCAACAGGAAATAAATCTATTTTATTTTGGTCAGGCTGGTGCTCAAGTTTAATTTTCTCAGTTGAGGTCAGTGTTATTGAACTGAGGTAACATCTAAGTTTAAACGTATTTGAAAGGTTAGACTCTTCAACATAAAAATTTCTTGATCATTTCACAAGACAATGAAGCTTAATATTTTAAACCAGTCTGTGGCAGCTACTACTCAGAAGACTCTTAAGAAAGGATGACAGTAATATTTCACAAGCAATCTGACTATATGACCTGCTGTCATTTATTTCTAGGCTTACAATTCTTGAAATATTAGTCTCATTATGTTATTTTCTACGTATAGGCTTTTTAAAACATAATTTAAAAAATTATAGCATTAGGTTCTATACTTTAAACTTTATGAAACTCTTGAGCAAAAGTTAACCTTGAGATATTGGGATGCAAATTTTAACATCTGGCAATTTTTTTTTGACATGTCACAAATCATGAAAAAACAAGAAATTACATACATACCAAAACATATACTCACAAAGAACATAGAACAAAAATATCCTTCAATTGGAAACAAAAATGAAATGGACGTTGCTGTTTTCATCAGGCTGATCCCCTTTTACTTAAAGGAAAGAGTCTAAGTTTCATCTGGCACTTAAAATCATTCCTACTCTGATCTGAGTCTAATTTGTCAATTCTGAATCTCATGGTTTTCTAAGAACACCGTCTACTTCAGTCATACTGGTACTCAACTATCTCTCAAATTCATCAAGCTCATGAAACCTTTGCTCACTCATCCAGAATGTGTTCCCTTCCCTTCTTCCATTTATGTAAATCCTATCCGTTCTTACAGGCTCATCTGGTTTTACTGCCTTCTGTTCTTCCCCAGATTATTTCCACTTATGATGATCTCTCCTCCCTCCAACTTCCTCTGCTCTTACTGTTCTAACTTGGAAACACTTGCTGTTTTTTAGTTGTTGCTTACTTCTTTTAAAATCTTTTGAATTGTGAAATATAATGCACACACAGAAGAGTACACAAAAGTGAAAAGCTCAATGATTTATCCCTAAGTGCATATCCATGAAACATTCCCCAAGTAGAGAAATAGAAAACTGTTAGCACCCAGAAACCCCTTCATGCTCTTGTCTAATCACTAAAGCTCCCCTCCTCCCCTGCTCCTCACTACCCTAACAACTATGGTAATCCCCTTCTTGCTTTTCTGTATGTTTTACCACCTAAATATGCAATCCCAGATACCATAGTTTAGTTTTTTGAATTTTATATACACATAATCATACAATATGTATTCTTTTGTGTCTGGCTTCCTTTAATGAATATATATGAGAATCACACATGTTTTGTAACAATGTTCATTTTCATTCTATATAGAAAATATATTTATACTCATTTAAATAAATGAATGATTCATTTTTATCCACTCTTCTGTTGATGGAGCTTTGGGTTACTTAATTTTTAAAAAGACGTATTATTTGTTTCCCCAGCTAGAATGCAAGTTTCTTGAGGACAGGGACAATATATTATACTATTTTATATTTACCTTAGTATTTGTATAATGCTAAGCACATTAAACATTGATTAAATAAATCAACAAGTGGTTTGAGAGATAAGAAGAAAATAAGTTGAGCTAGAAATCAATGTAGTATTTTTTAGAGAAAGTTATGTAACTGGCATTTGGAACAACTATTACTACTTTAATAAATCAGAAGGTTTGACCTCTCCTATTTATGTACGCCTAAGGATTTATCATTTCTCATTCTTTCTGAGCCAACTGAAAGCTAAAAACTTAATTTATCAGCTATCTCCAAAAATAAAACTCAAACAATTCAAAAGGTGGATATTATCTACCCATCTTTATACAGTATTTCACCAATACTTTGAATACGCACTATGATCATAGCTCTAAACAAGCTCCTTTATTTTTTTATCCTATTTCCTTAAGTTTATACTAACTATTATAAATTTGGAAACACACAAAGACAAGTCCAAAGGCAGTTTCGCTACAGAACAGGAGCAAAAATTCTAGTACCTAGGTTCAGCAGGAAATTAATCATTCCTATTCAAAACTAAAACAAACAAAACAGCTTTTTAGATCTAATATGCTCTTCTGTTTTAGTGAGTGAATGTTTCCTAGGCACCACGTAAACATCTCAAAATAGTATTTATACCACCTAATCTTCAGACCTACTCTGACTTTCTCTTAGAGAGTCAGTTTTGCTTTTTCATTTATTTGACTTTTATAAAACTAGAGCCTCACCAACTTTCTCAGCAAACAGGAAAATATACTTCCGGGCAAGATTTTATGATATATTTGCTTCTTGGCCAAGTACACATGGGCATGTCTCTAACGTTAGTTTTAATAATACACAGGCTATAGCCTTGTAATTTCTTGTAAAGTCTTGTAATTTCTGTTTAAGTTGGTAATTTGACATGACAAAAATCAGAGAAGGGAAAAGTGGTAAAGAAAAACTAAACTAAACTAAACTAAAATAAGGGTATTCTCAAGTTGAGGAGTCAATGTAGAAAAGAAGAGATATTACTAGATGTATGTAACCAATTCATTTCTAAGAACAATGATCAAAGCCACATTTAGTATTTTTTAAATATAAAGTAACATTTTAAATTGATAAGTTTTCAAAACTGAGGCCAATAATAAATATACCTCTTTTTGTACTCACCAAAGTCTTCTTAAAAAGGAAGTAGATTGTTTAAAATATTATTTGTATATCCTTTTTTTTTTTTTGGCTGCACTGTACAGCAATGTGGGATCTTAGTTCCCCAACCAGGGATCAAACCCTCACCCCCTACTTTGGAAGCATGGAGCCTTAACCACTAGACCACCAGGGAAGCCCCTATTTGTATATTTTTATAACCTCTTCATTAACGAAGAAAGTGATGGGAAAACACAATAAAAAGTTAAATTACAAGTGAAGGATAATGTATACTACTAGTAGAAAAGCCAAGAAAATATTTGGTTGTATCACAAGATTTGCTATTTCGACTAATTTCATTATAAAATAGATGTTCTGTTAATAAGGGAAAAATTAGAAAAAAGGGAAAGCTGTAATTAATTTTAAAACATCTTCTAAAATAATCCTCATCAATTGTTGATATTTAACTTCTAAAAATCCACAGAATAGAGGGACTTCCCTGGTGGTCCAGTGGTTAAGACTCCTCACTCCCAGTGCAAGGGGCCCAGGTTCCTGGTCAGGGAACTAGGTCCCACAGGCTACAACTAAGGTTTTCATGCTGCAATTAAAGATCCCACGTGCCTTCAACTAAAGATCCTGCACGCGGCAACGAAAACCTGCACGTGGCAACAAAGATCCCACATGCTGCAACTAAGACCCAGCGCAGCCAAATAAATAAATAAATATTTTTTAAAAAAATAGCTGTTCTGCTTGTCCAAAACCACTAATAAAAATAAAAATAAAGATACACAGAATAGAATAAAAGTTATTCTTCTGTATTATAAGAAACCAACCCCTATTTATTTTTGTAAGACATGTTCCTTGTCTTCTCATTTAAAAGACTTTTCTCCCCAAAGCTCAAGAAGACTTCAATGTGTGAGCCCTCTTTCTTAGTTTAATAAGAGGTTATTTCACCATCAGTCTCACTTGGGAAACTACAAGTACAAACACTTTACACTGTGTTATATCTTCTAAAATTCTGGAGCAATTTTGTAATTAAATTATACTTCAAGTAATTATATTTTTGGATTTTACCCTCCAAGTATCAACCATCCTCCCAAACTCCCCCATCCCCCAGATGGCTGAAGCACAATTCTAAGGCCAATTTAGTATTAATGAAAATATTTTATCAGATTACTTCCTAAAAACATTCCAATATTTAAATCTTTGAGATAGCCTAGCAAATCCAATTGCATTACCTCTTTATCTTTTAGTCCCAGGAGCAATACTTCTTCCATAAGCGTGAGGCGGATATCCTTAGAGTCTTCAGTGTCCTCATTGTCTTGACTTCTATCTTGATTAGTGTCTTCCTCACTTTCCACCTTCTTTTCAGAGTTCTTCCCTACTTCTGTACGACGGGCCCGGTGAGTTAAAGTGGTCATTCTTACCTGTCTCTGGAGGGGGTGATGAAAAAATATCTATATGTGTGCTTATGTAAATAAACATCTAGATATTCATACATGCATACTAAAAATGTATACAGGTAAGAAATATTTACAAACTTAAATAAAGAAAGGAAAGAGTAATGACCAGAAAAAATTAGGTGGATAACAATATCTTTTCCAAAGTACAATAGGTTGAACTCCACTGGAGGCATTGACAAGAAATCAAATCATTAATTCTAAAGACCAGTAGAAAGGACCGACTTTTAAGCCTCCTGATTTCTTGTGCATAACCTAATCACATAATCATTGTGATTCCTTTCACAAAATGGATTCTCCCCAAGTTAAATAATATGTAACAGCAAAAAATTGTGAGCATCCAGCTCCAAAGAGCATACAGTAATTTATGTGCAATTTCTATAAATATTCAACAGTTCATTATAAAACATACAAAAAAATAGTAAAAAAAATTAAGAAAAACTAAATGGAAATATATGTTCTAATATTTCCTTCCCAAACCCTAATGACTCATTTCATGCATTCACTTTGGAGATTACCAGTCTAGAGAATAACACTCAGAAGATCATGTATAGTAATTCCATATAGCTAGAAAACTTTCATCTCTATCCCTAGGCTAGCCACCTTGCAAATACACAAACAGCTGACAACAAAAAGCACTGGCAAGAGAATGTTAAAAGATTGGCAGATTCTTTCTCAAGTACAAAAAAAATCAGAGCACAAGCCCTTTTATACCATGCACTATAGTTGTTTTAAAAATCTACAGTCAAGAGAAATTGCACTACCATGTGTGATAAAGTTTAAAGTTAGCATACTTTAGATAAATCTAAATGTCAGTTTTTAAGATGAAATACAATATTTAAAATCAGCAATTATTGAAAATAGCTTTTTCAAGATCAAAAGAATGCATTCAAGAGCCTCTGTGACTGGATCCCATTCTATCTCTAGCAATATCTTCCATTACTCCCAATTATGTACTGTTAAACCATTTCTCAAACATGTCCATGCCTTCCACCTCTCTCCTTTGTACAGGCTGGAGTTCTCTCCCTTTTCCCTTCCTTTCTAAATTCTACACATTCTTCAAAGTCCTATTGAGGACCCACTGTAAAGCCTTCAGTGAATCTGCTTCTCCATTACCCCTATGTCCCATAGCCAGAAGAGGTCTCTCCTCAGCTGTACTTTCACACAACTTTATTTATACTTACTTCCTTTAAAGTATTTATTATAGTCTTTCTTTTGGTATGGCTGTCTCTCAACTGTAAACTTCTTGAGGGCAGGGATATTGTCTTCTTGGGTTTTTATATTCTCCATAGCAACTAGCACAATGTCTTTAACGTTGTTAACTGCTCGATAAATATATACTGATTAAAATGAATACTCAAAAATGCATGTAAACATTTAAAAAAGAAATACAAATGAAGTGACTTACAAAAGATTCTTTGTACAAGGCTATATTTCAAATAATTCTTGGCGGGAGGTGGGAAGAAGAGTGAAAGAGGAAGAGAAGCATGAAATAAATGCTTAAGGGCACTAACCCTATCTGGCACGGTGAACACAGCTTATATCCTAATCCAATCCAAGAAACTTTAAATCTTCAGGGTAAAAAAATAATGGGGCATTTTCTTTGAAAAATTAATCGCCCTTGGACATTTACTAGTTAAAGACCCTATTTGAAAAAAAAACCCCAAGGGCCCCAAAATTAAATAAATAAAAACCTCCCTCTCCCCACAAAATGAAAAATTGGGAGGTTTTTTTTTTTTTTCGACGTTAGAAAATGTATCGATATTTCCCCCGTTGCTTACCTGACGTTACTTCCTGGGTTACGGCCAAACTCAGGCTGCAGCTTGCGCTCTATTTCAGGGGGACACCTGTCCCCACCCCCACCCCCCACCCCCGTCCGAGTAGGTGAAAAACTTCTCAGCCACGCAGAGAGAACAAACTTCCTGATCCTTCGATGCAGAGAAGGAATAACACATCAGCTTCCTCAGGATCACTAGGCAACCTACCTTGGTGTTTCTTCATTGGACCAATCAGAAACCTCCAAGGTTGAGTTTAGCCAATCGGAGCTTACGAGGGGAGGCTCTCCCCCCGCCCGGCTATTGCGTTGTGATCCAGACAAACACCACCAAAAGGAGGCAGGTTTGGGCTCAACCTAACAGCTGGTCAATCCAATGAAGGAACCTTGGTAGAGAAAGGAAAGAGGGCTGCGCTCCCCACCCCCATTAAACTGGCCAATCAAAGCGTTCAGTGAGCTATCACCAGCTGCCGATCTACAAAGGTTTCTGTTGGTCAACCTCAGTGTAGCAGGTGTGTTACTGTAGCAGTGTATACTATACCGTGACAATTAGGTGAGATGGGTTGGGATCCAATAAAGCTAAGAATACGTAAACATTTAAAAATTGGTTGTTTTCGACAATTAGCTTATCCCTAACTTTCCTGTTCCAGAAAAACCCGATCTGGGTCAGTTTGTGGACGTTTACTTGGTTTACATTAAACAGGATAGGCACATTTCTACCATAGCATTCGTTCTAACACTCGCTATTAGTGCTTGTTACTGGCAAGCCCATGGATAATGTATGTTTTTAGAATATGGCTGCTGAAAATACAAGAGGCAAACAGACCAAGTTTTAAGCTTTCCTTTTCTAGAGCACAGAAAACAGTCAAGTCTGGAACCGGGTCCCAGGTTTCTCACTAAAAGCACAGTATCTTTCACTACCACTCAAAAGTTCTAGAAAGTGTGCTCAACTCTTGCAAAGTAACATCTACTGAAATGATCTCAAAATTAGTGCCTAAAAATTTTCTTTTATTTAAATTAAAGAAGCCATGAAAGAGTCCAGATGCTGAACAATATTTTATTTATGCTGCCAAAAATGCCAGACTTTAAAATCATTGTCTTGTAGTAAAAAATGTTTAAAAAGTTAAAGCACCAATTTTTAATTGTACATTATATATTATCATGTTAATACACTATATCAAAGTACTGAAGAACATTGTTTTGTTTTGTTTTTTTTGCGGTACGCGGGCCTCTCACTGTTGTGGCCTCTCCCGTTGCGGAGCACAGACTCCGGACGCGCAGGCTCAGCGGCCATGGCTCACGGGCCCAGCCGCTCCGCGGCATGTGGGATCTTCCCGGACCGGGGCATGAACCCGTATCCCCTGCATCGGCAGGCGGACTCTCAACCACTGTGCCACCAGGGAAGCCCAAACATTGTTTTAATAACATGACAGACATAGCCAGTTAAATTGTATAGTTTTAACATAAGTAAAAAGTGAATTACTATCAAAATTTAATACCAAAATAAACATTATTTACTTCAAAAAATGGCTTTAGAGGACCTTAAACGTTAATATATGTTAAAAGGAAGTGTCCACCAAAATGGAAGATAGATCAATATTGAGTAGATAATTAACAGAATAAATTATGACACTGGTACTTTTTATTCAAAAGTTCTCCTGAGTTTGTCTCAGATAAGATTAAGGATCACAATATGATAGTCAGTTAAGGATTAATTTTAGTGTACTAACTGATTAAGACTACATGTTAAGTTTTCAGAGGTAGGGCAAACACACCTTAAAACAGTAATATAATGTCCTTTAAATGTTGTGAAGAACTTCGCAAACATGCAGAAAAATTTTTTTTTATATATTTTTCTTTGGTTCACTAAGCTTTCTTCTTTTTGGCACTAACTCTTGACTAGAAGAATCAAGGTGATGAAGGACCTGTCAAAAGAAAACAACTACTAAGAATAGATACTTTCCAGTTTAAATGTCTTTAATTTTTGAGCTTTTTCATGGCTCTGAGGTCCCTTTCTTCCTTCCTTCTTTCCTTTCTTCTTTTAAAAAATTGTAACTAACATACCATTTCCTAAGATAGGATAGCTGGGTTCTCTAAAAGTAGGTAAATTTTATTATTGACATATTTAAATATCCTGATGGCTGCTGAAAGTATAGCCTTACAAAGTATAAGGTTTTCATTAGGGATGTTGGAGTAGTTAGAAAGATAGATTTGACATTATGTTCTCAAAATAGTAAAATATTTTGATGGGAATGAGGGGGGAAAGGTTAAAAAATGAGCTGCAAATAGAGAAACACTCCACTTTGGCATCATGTAAGATTTAAATCATGCTTTGTTTTTGTATATGGTGCTTAGCAGTGCCTGATAGATTTTAGAAATTCAATGCACCCTTGAATGAATGGAAGGGTGAATTAGGAAAATTGCTAACAAGATTCTGAGTTATCAAACTTTTATTTTTCTGGTAAAACTCACTAATGATACAAATTGGATGATTTTGCAGAAAAAAATCAAGGCTTAATACACTGGGGGAAAAAATTAAAGAACCTAATATATCAGGTTATTCCATTCCCTTCTTAAGATATATAAATTGAAAACAGCATTAACCAACTAGTATATTTTTGAGATTACCCCTTTAACACTTGATTTCTAAAAATAATCTTAAGTTTTCAGTTATCTAATTTTAACCTACTACTAATAATAAAAATTCTGGTTGACAAAATGTAAATATTTATCTCAGAAATGACAAATACATTATCTGATTTGGTAAAATAAGGTTCCAAATATAAGACAACTGTTACAAGATTTAGGTCAGGAAAATTTTCTTTCTTCTAAGGTACTAGGAGATGCTATATTTTTAGAGAACATGTGGATTTGGTAACATCTTGTTTCTACTTTCTCTAGAAAGCTCAGATCAAATCTGTGGCCCAATTTTAATTCTATATAAATAAAATGGCCTGAATATTCTTGTACTCTCATTTTCTCATTCTATTCATATTTTTCCTGACATAGATCTTTTAAAATTTTATTTTATTTTTATTTGTTTTTCGCTGCATTGGGTCTTTGTTGCTGCGTGTGGGCTTTCTCTAGTTGCGGTGTGTGGGTTTCTCATTACAGTGGCTTCTCTTGCTGCAGAGCACGGGCTCTAGGTGCGCGGGCTTCAGTAGTTGTGGCACGCGGGCTCTAGAGTGCAGGCTCAGTAGTTGTGGCGCACGGACCTAATTGGCCCGCAGCATGTGGGATCTTCCCGGACCAGGGATCAAACCTGTGTCTCCTGCATTGGCAGGCGGATTTCTTAACCACTGTGCCACCAGGGAAGTCCCCTGACATTGATTTTTATTTTATAAATTCCTCCAACTATTTCAAATCATTCACAGAATAAGATAGTAAATGTTTACATGGAAAATTAATAAACCACATAGCATATTTTATTTTAAAATCACCCCATTTTCTAGAATCAAATATATTTAAACAAGGTTTGGATACCAGAGCTCTGAGGTATATCCAGGAATATAATCATATTTATCATTAAATTTAATCTATAGTAATGATATTCTGATACTTGCTATTTTATTCAGCCTATACATTATTATAAGACTTACTGTTTTCGCAGATTCAAGCTGACTTCTCTTCCGATTTTTCTTAGAAGATTTTACTTGTTGATTTCCATTAGCCTCCACAAAGATAGAATAATTACTAATTGGTTATTTTTCAAAGAACAACCAACATGCTTTTTCAACCACAGGCAACTATATGCGGTTTTTAAAAAAACAACTTTACTGTGATATAATTCAGATACCATACTATTCATCCATTTAAAAGTGTACAAAATTAAGTGATTTTAAGTATATTCACAGAGTTGTGCAACCATCACCACAGTCAATTTTACAGCACTTTCATCCTCCAAAAAGAAATCCTGTACCCTTATAGCTATCACTTCCCTATTCCCCCATCCTCCTGCCAGCATTAAGACTTTCTGTTTCTATACAAATCCCTATTCTGGACTTTCATATAAATGGAACCATATTAGATAGATAGATAGATAGATAGTGTGTGTGTGTGTGTGTGTGTGTGTGTGTGTGTGTGTGTAGATAGATAGATAGATAGATAGTGTGTGTGTGTGTGTGTGTGTGTGTGTATGTGTGTGTGACTGGGTTCTTTCACTTAACATAATGATTTTAAGGTTCATCCAAGTTGTAGCACGTACTGGTACTTCATTCCTTTTTATGGCTGAATAATAATAGTCTACTGTATGAATTTTGTTTATCCATTCATCTGTTACAAACATTTAGTTTTTTTCCCCACCTTTTGGCTATTGTGAATAATGCTATATATGCAGTTTTTAAAATGAATATTAGATGGTGACAAGTTATTAGCTGTCATAGTATTATTCTCTAAAAGTACATACTTATTTTCTGGTGCTTGACATGTAGTTTTCAATGATAACTTCCTTAGTATATATATTATTAAATATTTTCCTAGTATATATATTATTAAATATTTTCATTTCCTGCCCTTTTCTAACCATAATTCAGTCATTATTCTCAAATACAGGAGTACTTTGGTGGAGTAAAGGATAGTAAAGGATACTCATCCTAAATAGAAGCTGCCTAGGAAGAACATTTTGCTGCTAGAGGTAGTAATTTTTGAAATTATTTTATCTCTTGCTTTTCTCAGCACACTAGTTTGAATGCTGCCTTCTACCAGTTCTAACTTCCCATAGAGAATGTGGAAAAAAAGGATACCTAAAAATGGCACTATCATCATTGGTGTTCTGGTAAATGTTTAACAACCAGTTCTCTGGGAGAAAGAAATCCTGAGTTGAGGCATTTGCTGATTTCCATGCTATGAATACTCTCATAATGTCCAATTTCAAGCTGTCAACATGATGTCACTGAATAAAGCGTTGGAAACAAATGCTCCAGCATACCACTGTTAGAGTGTGCTATTTGTTTCCTTACATTTTACAGAATGCTTTTTCTTCACCTCTGAACCTTTAAGAGTAACTTAAGGGTCTAAATAAAATACAAATTTCTATTCAGTACAACTCATACCAAAAACTAAAATAAAGCAGTGGGGTTTTTTTTCTTAAAAAATAAGAGATTCGCTTTATGTAAGATACACATAAAACAGTCATTTTTAATGTCTTATTAACAAAATAGTCCATTTACGAGATAGAACATGGGAACAGTTTGGTGTTCTAGGAAATTTCCTTGGGAGTCTGGATGATAGCATCACTTCTCAAAGCCTTTCCTGGATTCCCCTTTCTATTTTTTTTTCTATTTTTAAAAAAAAAATAAATTTATTTATTTTTGGCTGCGTTGGGTCTTCATTGCTGTACGTGGGCTTTCTCTAGTTGGGGCAAGCGGGGGCTACTCTTCGTTGCGGCACGCGGGCTTTTCATTAGGGTGGCTTCTCTTGTTGCAGAGCACGGGTTCTAGGCGCACGGGCTTCAGTAGTTGTGGCACGTGGGCTCTGTAGTTGTGGCTCGCGGGCTCTAGAGCGTAGGCTCAGTAGTTGTGGTGCACGGGCTTAGTTGCTTCGGGGCATGTAGGATCTTCCTGGACCAGGGCTCGAACCTGTGTCCCCTGCATTGGCAGGCGGATTCTTAGCCACTGCGCCACCAGGGAAATCCCTCCCCTTTCTACTGTACCTTCAGTAAAATTAACCATTCTTTCCTTTGTGCCTCTATGTAGCCTATTCAGACTGCTATTATGGCCCTGTATCACTGCTTGTTGACCTCCAATTACTAGACTTTCATCTAAGAACAAGTTATACCTCCAGCACCTAGTAAAGTACCTGAAACACAGTATGTGCTTGCCAAACGTTGGTCCAATAAATGAAGTATTAAAAGCAAAATAAACTCAAATATGGGGGGAAATTACAAGGTTAGAATGGAAAACAAATCTAAAGATATGCTTTTACCATTTTATTCTGAAAGATTTTTCCACTTCTTGTTTTGCTTTCATACACATCAAGTTCAGATGTTTTACTAACTAACTGCTCAACCTAGAAAAGAAAATAATTACACAAAACCACATAAAATAATATAATAAAAGTTTTTCATAACAATAATGGGGGTCAAAAATTCAATCACATAAAATTTAGGGTCTTGCTATGTTGAGTTAATGAAAACCAATAATTTTGTGTTGGTTCTTACTGTCATAAAAAGTGCAAAGGTAAAGATAGTGAAACTGACACTGTACACAATTGACCATTCACTGAATTCAGAAAGTCCCAAATTATCACTAGGCACCACTTTTCCAGAAGATAAGAACTTCAGCCCACCCCCACTGAAGAAGGGCTGTGCAAAGGAAGGCAGACAATCATCAGTCCCATTATTTTCATGTTGATTTTATCTAAATGTTATTTCAGGATTTTACTGTGTGTAGAAAACAAAATTAAACATGTTCTGCTCCAAGGCAACAAAAATGTATTATATAGTCCATTTGTAAATACAAAGGGTGGTGGAGTTAATAATTGCTTAAGATTTTATTTAGCTCTGAAATTCTGAGATTCTCTGAACAGTATTTAGGTTCATTACTAAACAAATCAACCAATAATATACTCAAAACTTTTCAACGTATAATTCTCGAATTTTATTAATAAGCATTCTTAATAGCTAATTTTCTTCTAAAAGACCTAGAATATAAGAAAATCTGAGAAATAACTAAATAAGCATATAAGCACCTGTCTTTTGAAAAAAATCAAATTAGAAGTGAGATAGAACTGTCAAATTTATACCTGAGAATGAGAAATTGAAAGATCTGAACTTTCTTTAGACCTCATAGTTTCATCTTCTTCACAAACTACACCTGGTTCTGTTAAAAAAAAAAAGTTAAAATGGTATAAAATTGAATTGGAAGTGAATTAATTTACATTTTCATTAACTCCTCACCTCCAAGTTCAGAAGATCCAGGGCTTTTTTTCTGCTCTTCCATTTTAGTTTCAATGTCAAAATCATCCTACATAATTACATGAAGGAAAAAATGGACACATTTCAAAAAGAAACTAAAACAACTGGGTAGAATATTTATGAACAAATTTGTTTTATGTGAAGGGTAAATATAACATAACACTACAACGACCTTACACTTGCTAGAAATAAAGTGGCCCTATAATTACTATAATAAGGCAACTTATTTATCCAAAGTATAAAATCCTATTTTTTTTTACTTTGCAGGGTTGCTTTAAGGCAGATGATAAAAATATACAACTTTCTCAAAAATGTATAATAGTTCTAAGAACACTTAGATCTTACTATTGTTTGAGAGTACTGAATTAGACATGGTCACACAACAAGCTACAGCTTCTGTAGCTCTGGAATTTCTGTATAGATATTAGCATAAACTCTGAATATGACCCAACCCTCTTCAGGGAGTTGGGGAAGGATAAGCACAGTTATGGTATGGTAGAAATAGCAAAGGTTTAATGTCTATAATTATTATTCCCTTTGTGACATTTGTCAAAGAGCTTTAAATATTTTAAAGAACACTTCATAAATCCCAGCCATATTTGTTTATAAGGCAAGACTGGGATTTAGGTTTTAGGAAGAAAATTCCTTCTTCTTTGAATTGGTTAAAAACTGAATTTTCTATTTGTAAGGATGTGGCCACAGAGCCTAAATCAGAATAGTCAGTCTCTATACATAAGAACTGTGGTCATAATTTAGAATAAAATGAGACAAGAGAAAACAACAAAGATGAGATTAAAGAACAATTATATTAATGATGAAAGATTTTCTGGGAGTGAGGCTATTACAAAAAAAGCTTTTTTTATACTTCAGTTCATCCATTCATTCAACCAATACTGAAAATGCATTCCGTAAATCTAAGCGTTAGGGACAGGAGGATTAAAAAGATGAATAAGACACTTTTCCTGCCTTCCAGGAACTTCCAGTCTGCTTCAGGACACTGACTTTCCAGGCCCTGAAGAAATCCAAGCATGAGCACTTAGTAGGGGTGTTGTATGGTAGAAAAGATTCCAGCTTTAGTTGGGGGATTGGAGTAGTTCAGTGGTCTTCTTTTTTTTTTTTTTTGGCCGTGCCACGGGATCTTAGTTCCCCAACCAGGGACTGAACCCAGGCCCTGTCAGTGAAAGCACTGAGTCCTAAACACTGGACCACCAGGGAATTCCATGGTTTTCAAATTATGCTCCAGACCAAGGGGTTTCCTCAGCGTACACCATGAGGGTAGGTGAGGTGGTGAGTGGCTGGGCCTCCAGGACCATTCCCTACTTCATTCACAGTAGTTGTGCTTTTAAATTTCTGAGAATAATGTTGTTTGCATCCAGGTAAAAAGTTTTAAAACCACAAACCTTAACCTTCTTTAAGGTCCCTTCCAAACTTGAGTTTATGATTGTAATAAATATTTATAGCTATTAAAGTCCTCAGAATTGAATCAAACATTCATTACTATTGTTCTTCATAACTCTTTGAATATACTTACACTTATGTAATGCTCCTGTTCATCTTTGAAATCATCTTTGTCCATGAGAATATTTTGAAGTGGTGTTTTTAATTGTTTTGGTGCGAATATAGCTGAATCAATATTTTCCATTCGTTCTTTCTCAGTGGTCACTTTTACTTTGAAGGTGTGAAAAGGTGTTGGGATTTCTCCCACATTTAAGTACATAGGCTCCCCTTCAAATATCGCTCCTTCACAATCACCATCCTTAAAACCAGGAGGCTTGTAATCTGGGGGTGTAACTGCAGAAAAGTAAGTATAAACTGTGCTGTTCAAGAAATTGAAGAAAATACATTAATTTTTATTATTATAAAATACATGAAGATTAAAGAAATTTCAAATAGTATAGAAGGACATATAATAAAAAGTAAAAATCACTCTCCTACTATCTTCAAGTTCCTATTTTATTCCTTAAAGGTAAACTTTTTTCCCTACACTTGACTGACTATGTGACCTTGAGGAAACTACTTGTCATCCTTGATTTGGTTTCCTCATATGTCAAGTGGGGTAAATACTAGTACCTACCTCATAGGGTCACTGTGGTATTAAAGTCTGTAAAATGCTCAGAACAGAACTGGCACAGAGTTAAGTATTCAATAAATGTTAGTTATTATTGTTGATGCTTTATGTCCTTCTAGATGATACGATGCATGTAAAGTATATAATATTTTATATACTTATATAATAAATATAATATATAATAAATATTTACATTATATAATAAATACATGTATATCTCCTTAAAAAACACAAATGAGGTCATACTCTTCTGTACCTAGCTGTTCTTAACATCACTTTTTAAAAAAAAATTTATTTTATTTATTTTTATTTTTGGCTGCTTTGGGTCTTCGTTGCGGCGCGCAGGCTTCTCATTGCAGTGGCTTCTCTTACTGCGGAGCACGGCGCGTGGGCTTCAGTAGTTGTGGCGCATGGGCTTAGTAGCTCTGCGGCATGTGGGATCTGCCTGGGCCAGGGCTCGAACCCGTGTCCCCTGCATTGGCAGGCGGATTCTTAACCACTGCACTACCAGGGAAGCCCTTTAACATCACTTTTTAATCTGTTTTTAATATTTTTTGGATAACAATTTATCAGCACATTCTTTTAAATAGCTTGCACAGCACTATTATATAGATGCACCATAATTTATTTACTCAGTCCTCCAATAAAAAACTCGAGGTTGTTTCCAGTTTGTTCCTAGTTTAACCAATACATTATGAAAATCCTCGGAAACATATAACCTTGCAAGTTTGTCTAAGTATATTCCCAAGATACTCTTCTAGCTACAGAATTTCTGTTTAAGAGAATGTGCCAAATTTTGATACTGCCAAACTGTCCTCTTAAAATGTTACATGGCACCTATATACATTCCCTCAAGAGTATACAAAAGTACCTGCTTACTCCCACACCCTTGCCAACAATGATTTTACAAGTTTTACTGATCTGATAACTGAAAAATGGTATCTCATTGCTTCACTTCCTTAGTTATGAATGAGGTTGAACTTCACGTGGACATGTTCAGACCACTGGAGAAGTTGTGTATATTTTTTTCAAATACTGATATTAAATATAGATTTTATAATTTCAAAAAATATATAACAATTTAGGTGCTTACAAACATTTGGGATGGAAACTGTTTCAATGACAAGAAAATATACAGATATCAACTGAAACAGGATGAACTGGAAATAGTACCTTCATCGTAGTAAAAAAGTTTCATGGTCAAACAAACATCATTAGGTAAAGGTCCCAGATTTTGCATTAGAATATACATCTTGCGAATGAGAAGAATACTTGCTTTCTTGGTGTCAGCAGATGACATACTAGATTCACTGCTTTGGTTTTTACTGGAAGAGAATCACACATTAATTTCTTTTATAGCACCCATGGCTTCTAATAACATAACTTCACATTTTACTACTTGAGATTCTTATTCCCATTAAAGGATTAAGTTGTTAAGTTAAAAATTGTGAAAAAGTGTTTTAATGCCACTATTATAAAAATTAATATCACTGTTAATATTATTATTATAAACTAATTTACATATATTAAATTAATATGTATTTTATACAAGATGTTTAAAGGAAACAAATGATGGACTTTTATTGTATTTCTTTTTTTAATTTTTAAGAATTTATTTATTTTATTTTTGGCTGCACTGGGTCTTCGTTGCTGTGCGTGGGCTTTTCTCTGGTTGCAGTGAGCAGGGGCTACTCCTCGTTGCGGTGCGTGGGCTTATTGTGGTGGCTTCTCTTGTGGCCCACGGGCTCTAGAACGCAGGCTCAGTAGTTGTGGCGCACGGGCTTAGTTGTTCCGCGGCATGTGGGATCTCTTCTCTTACTGCGGAGCACGGCGCGTGGGCTTCAGTAGTTGTGGCGCATGGGCTTAGTAGCTCTGCGGCATGTGGGATCTGCCTGGGCCAGGGCTCGAACCCGTGTCCCCTGCATTGGCAGGCGGATTCTTAACCACTGCACTACCAGGGAAGCCCTTTAACATCACTTTTTAATCTGTTTTTAATATTTTTTGGATAACAATTTATCAGCACATTCTTTTAAATAGCTTGCACAGCACTATTATATAGATGCACCATAATTTATTTACTCAGTCCTCCAATAAAAAACTCGAGGTTGTTTCCAGTTTGTTCCTAGTTTAACCAATACATTATGAAAATCCTCGGAAACATATAACCTTGCAAGTTTGTCTAAGTATATTCCCAAGATACTCTTCTAGCTACAGAATTTCTGTTTAAGAGAATGTGCCAAATTTTGATACTGCCAAACTGTCCTCTTAAAATGTTACATGGCACCTATATACATTCCCTCAAGAGTATACAAAAGTACCTGCTTACTCCCACACCCTTGCCAACAATGATTTTACAAGTTTTACTGATCTGATAACTGAAAAATGGTATCTCATTGCTTCACTTCCTTAGTTATGAATGAGGTTGAACTTCACGTGGACATGTTCAGACCACTGGAGAAGTTGTGTATATTTTTTTCAAATACTGATATTAAATATAGATTTTATAATTTCAAAAAATATATAACAATTTAGGTGCTTACAAACATTTGGGATGGAAACTGTTTCAATGACAAGAAAATATACAGATATCAACTGAAACAGGATGAACTGGAAATAGTACCTTCATCGTAGTAAAAAAGTTTCATGGTCAAACAAACATCATTAGGTAAAGGTCCCAGATTTTGCATTAGAATATACATCTTGCGAATGAGAAGAATACTTGCTTTCTTGGTGTCAGCAGATGACATACTAGATTCACTGCTTTGGTTTTTACTGGAAGAGAATCACACATTAATTTCTTTTATAGCACCCATGGCTTCTAATAACATAACTTCACATTTTACTACTTGAGATTCTTATTCCCATTAAAGGATTAAGTTGTTAAGTTAAAAATTGTGAAAAAGTGTTTTAATGCCACTATTATAAAAATTAATATCACTGTTAATATTATTATTATAAACTAATTTACATATATTAAATTAATATGTATTTTATACAAGATGTTTAAAGGAAACAAATGATGGACTTTTATTGTATTTCTTTTTTTAATTTTTAAGAATTTATTTATTTTATTTTTGGCTGCACTGGGTCTTCGTTGCTGTGCGTGGGCTTTTCTCTGGTTGCAGTGAGCAGGGGCTACTCCTCGTTGCGGTGCGTGGGCTTATTGTGGTGGCTTCTCTTGTGGCCCACGGGCTCTAGAACGCAGGCTCAGTAGTTGTGGCGCACGGGCTTAGTTGTTCCGCGGCATGTGGGATCTTCCTGCACCAGGGATCGAACCCGTGTCCCCTGCATTGTCAGGCAGATTCTTAACCACTGCGCCACCAGGGAAGCCCTTTATTGTATTTCTAATAACTTAAGCATACAGTCGCTTTCCTACTCTTTGGCTCTGTTTCACAATCAAAACAGTATATAATTAGCCACAGAATTCTGGCTTGCAGCCACTCCAAGGATATTTTGTATCCTTGATGGTTAATTGGGGATGTTTGAGAAGTTTCAGAATTATTCCTGAAGTTTAGCTATATAGTATTAATATGAATAAGTGGTAATCTGTAATACAAAAAGAAAACTATAGAACAATACCTTATGAAGTCCATGATTGGTCCATTACTGGTGTACTTGAATTTAAACTGGTAACACTCTGAAATTGTCTTAAATAGAAAATACTGTAGTTATGAATCTAATATACAGTACCGGTGGCCAAGTAGCTATATATAGCTTTTGTATGACTCACCATTTATTTAATAATTTTTTCTGCATATTAATCCCTATTCGTCCATTGAAACTTTCCAGTCCTAATAGTAAATTCCCAGGGTCTGGGATTCAGGGCTTCAGTGTTAGAGAGATAGTTATTCCC
This sequence comes from Physeter macrocephalus, assembly GCF_002837175.3. Lineage (NCBI taxonomy): Eukaryota > Metazoa > Chordata > Mammalia > Artiodactyla > Physeteridae > Physeter > Physeter macrocephalus. The sequence continues at coordinate 75,078,441 of NC_041217.1, forward strand.
CCAGTCATTGCAATGTATGTTTTACATACCAGAGGGAAGGAACTCCTTAGCAGGCAGGTGAGGGAGGCAGCACATCTCTTCCTCTAACAGAATGACTAAGCACAGGGCTTCAATCCTTGGTAACCACAAGCAAGTCATTTAAGCCTCCTAAGTCTCAGTTTCCCCAGCTAATAAAAGGGGTTGAAAATAGTACCTTTCTCATTGGTGCCTATGAATATTTATCAAATGGGATAATTTATATAGAGCCCTTAATGAAGTATCTGGCACACTAAGCATTCAATAAATATTAGTGCATCAGCAATGTTGTTCATTTACTGAAAGAAAAAATGTGCAACTATAAAACATCTTCAGATGTACATTTTCTGTACGTTTTCTGAACAGTTAGTTTCTGAGCAATCAAATAATTCATAGCCTTTGCCCATATGATTTTGTCACCATAGGCATATATTAAGCATTAATTGTAGGCTTAATTTGTAGTATCAAAGAAAAGACATTCCTAGCTCTCTTGAAGCTCTAATACTTTTATTGCTTTCTTTATATTCCATTGCTCACTTAGGGATGGGGTTAGCTTTCTCTTTCTTTTTTAAAAATCTGCTTCTCCATGACTGAATGAAACACGATATTGTAACAGCTATAGTGTAATGGGTAAGCACTCAGATCATGAACTGGCCTTCTTAGGTCCAAATTCTGGTTCTGCCACTATGACCTTACACAAGAAACCTTGTATCTAGGTTTCCTCAACTATAAAGTGGAGATGATAATGACATATTACCTCATGATGGTTATAATGAATAAATGAGATAATGCACATGAAACCCCAAAGAACAGAGCCTAGGAATAGTAAGCACTCAGTAGATCTTTCCCCTTTGTTTCTTGTCTTCTGGTTTTCCCTTTCATTTATTATAACACTTTCTTTCCTTTAATTGTCAGATGAACAGGAAGATGTGACTGGATTGGGGTGAATATTCAAAGATTAAGGATGAGTATCTTATTTTTCTCAAACTCAAATATTTTATAATTCTAAAAAAAGAATATAATTAAAAAATATTGCAAAGAACCAGAAGTCAGGAGATTTAGGTTATTTCTAATGGTTTGTCTTTGTGGCCTAGGCTCAATCATGTAATCTCTCTTGTAGTAAGTGTATTAATCTGTTTAAAGATAACAATACAAGCCCTGTCTTACCTCAAAAAAGTCTTTATGAGGTTCAAATTTTGAAAATATATGTGAAAGTGCATTGATAAAAGCACAGTTAAAAGCACTGGATATTACATTTTTATGTTACTTATAGATATTAGAGGCATTATGGTGGTTTTTTTTTGCCATTATGTTTTTTTACTAACTTAAGCATACTTACCTGAGGGTCTTCTGGATTAGTGTATACCTATTTAAAAATAATTTACAATTTAGTAAATTGTAGAGGCTAAGTATTCAAGGAGAACTAAATTGGATGTTTAGACTAAAATATTAAATGAATTCAGTAAAACAAAATATAAAACGACCCCCTCAAAATATTAGCTACTTTTCCGTTGACTAGATCAGTAGTTTGTATCAAGTGACATGATCAATAAGTGGTTTTAAAGTTATTTAATTAAGCAAGGCTGAATTTGACAGTCTTTAAAAAAGAATATACAATTTAAAAATACTTACAGCTAGAACAACCATCTTTAGCTGAAACATAACAGAGAACAAAAATATTATTTTTTTAATTAATTAAATTTTTATTATCATAGTTTAAATATTATATGTTTCAGGTGTACAACATAGTGACTCATAATTTTTAAAAGTTATACTCCATTTATAGTTATTATAAAGTATTGGCTATATTCCCTGTACTATACAATATATCCTTACAGCTTATTTATTTTATACATAGTAGTTTATAAAAATCTTATTTTTATTCTATAAAATATTTTTGCATAATGGACCATAAGAATTCTTTGTCCTATTTCAACATTTATTCCTAATAAAAATAATCTTGCATTAAATAGACTTCATATGATGCAGGTAAAGCAATACCTCAGATATCTTTCTCTATTCCCCAAAATATCTATTTCTAGTTGACTTGCTGAAGGTTGAAATTCATATCACTAACTTAAGCAAACAGGGGCATTACTGCCAGTTACAAGGAAAATATATATTGTGAAATAACACATTAAATATTACCAATATGAGAACTGATTTTGAAAAGAGAAAAAGAGAGTTCAGGGCCCTGCTCATTTAGTAAAGGGAAGAGGCTTTGGAGACTATAGGAAAAGAGAATCACAGGAAATCATTCACTCAAGTAATCTGCCAAAATCTGAGTCATCCTTGATTTGGATCTTTTCCTTATACTCCAGAACCAATCGTCAACAAGTCCAGTCAGTTCTGCCAGATATATACTGAATCTTCTCATTTTTCTCCTTTGCCATCCTGGTCTAAGCCACCATTATTTTTTATCAGTACTGTAGTAATGGATTAAGTGTCATTCTCCTTAGTTCCAATCTTATTCTCCTTCTACAGTACATTCTCTAAATAGCAGCTCAGAGTGATTTTTCTTTTAATTTAGAATATAAATCAAATGATATTACATTTCTACTCAAAACCTTCAAATGGCTTTTATTTACACCTAAAATAAAATCCAAACTCTTTTTTTTAAAGACTTTTTTTTCTTTCTTTTGATGTGGACCATTTTAAAACTTTTTATTGAATTTGTTACAATATTGCTTCTGTTTTATGTTTTGGTTTTTTGGCCCTGAGGCATGTGGGATCTTAGCTCCCTGATCAGGGATTGAACCCGCACCAACTGCATTGGAAAGCGAAGCCTTAACCACTGGACCTCCAGGGAAGTCCCAAAATGGCCTAGCCGCTCCACGGCATGTGGGATCTTCCCGGACCGGGGCACGAACCCGTGTCCCCTGCATCGGCAGGCGGACTCTCAACCACTGCGCCAACAGGGAAGCCCAAAATCCAAACTATTTACCTACACAGCTCTGAATGCTCAGGCCCTGTCCATCTCCACAGGTTCATCTCCTGCTGCTCTCTTGCACTGCTCATCATACTCTAATCATTCTGGCCTTCTGTTTGTTCCTTGAACTCTCCAAACTCCCCTTCAACTCTTTGCATTTGCTGCTCTGTTAGGAATATTCTCCCAAAATCAGTGCCTAGCTGGTTTCTTCTAATTCAAGTCTCAGCTTAAATATCACCCCCTCAGAGAAGCTCCTCAGACTACCCTATCTAAAGTTACCCCATCTCTCCATTTGCCACATACTTTTTCTTAAAATGTTAATGGCAGTTAACACTATCGGATGTTATCTAATTTCCTTGTTTTATTGACTATTTTCCCATTATAGAAGGGACCCTCTTTGTCTTATTAACCATTGTTAGCTTACCCAGCTCCTACCTAGAATATGTGCCTAGCACAGAGCAGGCACTCAATATTTAATGAATATTAAATACATAATGTCTTAATGAGGGAGGTTGGTGACCATGGATAAAATTTTATCTTTTTCATAATTTTTTTTAGAGTTGGACTTCTTTGTATATGTTGATACAAACATAAGCTAAGTAAGTATACAAAAAGGCTCGTCACAATTTAACCTAGACTACATGTAAATTTATTTCTGAACTCTCATGAAGAAATAATTTATTAAATTATTAGTATAAACATGATTATAGAAGGCATGTGCAACTAATGAATAAACTATTTTAAAAGACTTTTAAATTCATTAAGTTTTTGTAAGTTAATATGTGTTATTAATACAAATGAGTGTTAACAACCAAAACTTGGCAAAATTCGTTAAGTATTAATTCTGTTTGCTTTAAATGAGTTGAAAATCAGTCTTTAAAATATTCAAATTTTCAGCTTTGGACTGGCCTATGCCCAAGTTAGTTTAAGTTAATCTTTTACTACATGTAACAGCTGTTACATTTGTAGAATATAAACTGTAGAAAAAAAGGATAAAGAGATACCGACTTACGTATTTTTTCTGTAAAGCATCATAGCATCCTAACATCCTAAAAAATAATCAAGGATTCATTTTTAGACTGAATGCACTTCCAGAAAATAGTTCTTTTAATAAGTCTCCATATTATCTCATTAATAAATAATACACAGTTTTATTATTAAAGCTTCCTTCTTATTAACTAGCTTAAAATAATAAAACAAAACAATGTGGCAGAAATATAAAATGTCAATAGGGGATGGAAGGAAAGGAAGATAGAAAATATCTGGCAGCTATTTGTGAGGAACAATAAGAGGAAAGTGAAGCCTGCTCACATGGAGCATGAAATAAAGTAAAATTTTAATGCAAAAATCCAAAGACCTGCAAAAATGGTATCCAGAGTTAAAAAGGAAATCACTAAAATTGGGTTAAACACTTAAAGGTATTCAAGGCACAAAAAAATGTGATTTAAGAAAAGATAATTTTCTTTCATTAGGTATTTCACTTACCACTTCACTAACTGTGTAGATCCTGGACAATTCTTCTCTTCTCTCAGAATTTTGACACACAGATCTAAATGCAAAAATAATGACATAAATATAGAGCTACTTAAGATTAGCAAACAACTAGAAATTTAAATGAAGATTATTTTCTTCAGCTGTGTATTAAAGGTTTATTATTAATGGCAATTAACTTCCAGATGATTGATGTTAATATAATTAAAGGAAGAAAGTTTACATGGAAACAAATAATCTTTTTATCCTTATTATAAAGTGGCATCATAATGATTAGGATGCATGTTGATGGGTAGAAAAATTTTTCCATTTTAAAAGCTATAGAAACTTAGATATAACACTTTCATGCCATTGTTATCCAAGAGTCTTAGCATATTTGCTATGGACTCTTATCCCAGTAAAATACTTGTAAAAGGCCAAGAAGTTAACAGGCTATCAGATAGCGCCCTGTAAGGAAGCAACAAGTAATATAGTAGAAAGGATGAGATCTCTCAGTCTCAGGTTCCTTATCAGAAAAATAGGAATAATATCTAACTCATAGGTCTGTAATGTGAACTAACAAGATATCATACATAACATGGTGCTTAACATATAGCCCACAGAGTTGGTGTACAATGTTAGGTATATATTATGTGCTAGGCAATAAGTTATTATTATAGTATAAACTGGCTCTATTACTTTTACTTCTTTAAAATAACACGAGAACATACACTACCACTGCAGGAGGCTATAAATAGGATGTTTTTACTATTTACTTCATCATTATAAGAATAATGTCAGGTGATATTATACTTGAGAGATTAAGGGAAATTTTTATGATTAAGTGCTTTCAAAGGTATTGAATATACTTTTTAAAAAAATCACTTAGATGTCCACACAAAAACTTGTACAGGAATGTGGCATTATTTATAATAGCCAAAAAGTGGAAACAACCCAACAGTGTGCAACTGGTGGTTGGGTGAGCATACAGAGGCAGGCTCTCAATGAAACAGCTTAAACTGTATTTTCCTACTGTTACAATAGAACCTTGGTCTCCCAGTTTATTTCCTTTTGTACCAATAGTAAATAATTCTTTGCGGTTATATGACTAGATATAATTTTTAAAAAGCAAAACAAAAGTTTTTCTTTTTTAGTAACAGCCTGTGTTAATAAAACCCACAAAACCTGACAAACGAGTCTTTCTGATACACGTGCCCCATTCATACTAATGACAAGAGATTTATTGTTCATTTTGTGCTACCAGGAAACTAAAAGACCAGGTTGTGACCTAAATTATAAATTACACTTTTAATTTTTTGATTTTAATAAAATGTTTTAGAACTGAGCAACTTTCAAAGAGGAGCAATTTTCTCCCTCTATAGCCATTCATCCACAAGTTGTTTACTGACTTACTGTGACTGATTTTTTTTTAACTTACTGATTGTTCACTGAGATTTTTTTTACCAGCTTTAAAAATGTTTGCACTTCCAATCTCCCATCGCTAATAAATTACAATGAGTAAATTATAACTGATGAAGGATCATTAGTAAGTTTGAAAAGCTTAGCATTAACATATTTTATATTTATAATTTAAAATGAAAGTTTTATTCAGTTTGATTTATCATTTTTATATATGTATGAATAGTGACATTGTTTGAAAGAACATAATTGGTAAGTACAAGAATATTGTTAAAAGCACTATTCATAAGGGACTCCTGAATGTCCATCTACCAGTAGAATGAATGGTCATATATTCATATAATGAAATACTATATTGCAATAAACTGAATTAAATTATATGCAACAACATGGATGAATTTCAAACATATTGGACAAAAGAATACATGACAGTATTAATCCCAAAACATAAAGTTTAAAAACAGGCAAAACTAAAATATATTGATCAACTGATGAGTGGATAAATAAAATGTGGTATATTCATATAATGGAATATTATTCAGCCATAAAAAATGAAGTACTAATCCATGCTACAAAATGGATGAACCTTAAAAACATTATGCCAAGTGAAAGAAGCCAGTCACAAAGGACCACATATTGTATGATTTCATTTATTTGAAATGGCTAGAATAGGCAAATCCATAAAGACAGAAAGCAGATCGGTGGTTGCCTAGCACTGGGAAGTGGGGGAAGTGGAGAGTGACTTAATGGGTATGGGGTTTCCTTTTAAGGTGATGAAATGTTCTAAAACTGACTGTGGTGAATATACCCAAAATCAATGAATTGTGCACTTTAAATGAGTGAATTGTTAGATATGCAAATCATATCTCAATAAAGCTGTCATTATAAAAACAAAATCTCTAAGTCAAAAATTATCATTTTAGAGCAAGCCAAAATAAAAATAACATCTTTAAAGAAAGTCTTTAAATAAACATTATATTACCATCTAGATATCTTGTTCCATAAGCACATTCTGGGAATATTCCTCTCAAATACGTGATGCAGGATATTGAAACTGCTAGAAGCCTCTTCATTAACACTAAAGACTGCTGCTCAGTTGATATCTTACTGGGAAATACCAACGCACTCTAAATTCAAGGGAAATTAAAACATTTTACTTAGATTTACTAAAAGTACAGTCTTCCTAAACTTAAAAGTAGATCTAATTTTTTGCATAAGCATGGTACTTTCCCAAAGAATTCTTAACCATAGCAGTTAGTAATCCCCCCAAAATCAGAGTGGCTTCTAAAATGTGAGGGTGTTTGCAGGGTAGCAGCCTAAAGGTAACATGCAAAAAGTGCTTAAGAATAGTGTTAGAAATCCTTTGCAGGTTAACTGTCTGTAACTGCATAATACATGGATAGATAACACTGATTTTTCTCTTTAGTCACTGACTGGGTTTAACACAGGTAACTGTAATACAAGATCTGTGAAGGGAAGACAATTTTATCTTTGTCTGTGGGGCATAAAAATTCATTTTCTAGGAGTGGACTGCTATTAGTGATAATTTCATCAAAGGAACCTAATAGCATTCATTGATAACTAATGTGAACTGAATTTGAACCAGCAATTTAATACAATGCATCAAGCATCCAATAGAATTCTCCATTAATTCAACTTAGTTTAGCAAATATCTTCATTTCTTAAAACACTGAGTTTACTGATATCATTAAACCCTCAAAGAGGTGACTCTAACTTTCAAACATAAAAATAGGTGAGACTTCAAGAAACAATAAAATTAGCTAAATTAAAATATATTAAAATACAAGATTAATTTAAAAATACAAGAAATCATACCATGGAGGTTCTCTGCAATTGTGCAGTGGCCATCCTCTGATAAAGTATTTTCTTTAATCCAACCTTGTGACACAAATACAAGCTTTAACTTCAGATCTTATTTTTATCACTAATTTGGTTTACTATATGTAAAGTCAGAAAGAATTTTATGTGACTAAATGACAGGATTTTTTTTAACTTAAAAAAAATCTTTTGAGTAAAGTGCTAATTTTAAACCATTTGACTAGCAACCCTCACATAAAAGGGTTATTAAGAAAGCTCTTTAAAAGACCTTTTTTAAAAAGCATAATCTTCTATTTTTCTTCACAGTATTCAAACATTGACAACATTGCACAGGTAGGTAATGAAAAACTACCCCTGCCAAATCCTTTAAAATAATCTTTTAATTTTTGTTTTAAATTTGTAGTTTCAAAATGACCAAATCAGGTAACTTTCCTCCCCTGAACCTGAGCATGGCTCTGGATATAACACATTGTCCTATTCTGTGGAACAACCATAAAAGAGAAACAGAAAATATTCTAGATATTTTGGACTGATTTTGATTTCTCAATTCTTTGATATTTTGAAATAAGTTTCTATTTTTTTTGGTTCCAATTTCATCTTTCTTAACCAGACAATTCATCTAGAAGACTTCACAGAAGAGTCTATTTACTTTAAACATTTAAATTTATCCTGATAATTCTGGACCAGATGCCAGAGCTCACCTATTCTCAAGAACCTCTGAAAAATAAGTAGGTGTACATTTTCCCCCTCCCCCGAATGTTCCTCCGTTAAGACGTTAAGAAACTTAAAAGTAGCTGGGAGGTAACAGGAAAAGACATTAAAAAGCAAAAGAATAAAAGAAAAGGGAAAGAAAGGAAACAAAGAAAACAAAAACGAAACAAACATGTATCACATAACGTCTGAGGGTCCGGCGGCAGCGACCAGGAGAGAGGCACGACGTGGCATACGCTTTGCCCGATGCGCTTGCTCCTTCCTTCAACGGTAGCCAGCGGAGGCGAGACAGTAGCCTTTTGACCTTTGGTCGGGGTCACCTTTCCCGCCAAGAGCAGCGCAAGGTGCGCTGGGAACCCCGAGAGCCTGACGGACTCGTCTCAGCCAGAAAAGCCGCATGTCAGCGGGGGAAGGTTAATTGCATGTGCTAAGCATTCCCGATATACATAGCCGTCTTACAGTGACCGAAGTGTTCTCAACGGCCATTTAATTAGTCAAATTAATTTATGACTGTTTTCTAACTTTTGATTTTGTTATTGGATCTACCACATACTGCATTCACGCTTTATAGTTCCTGTGTCTTCAGGAAACCAGCTGCCCTAGCAGTCTCCTACCTAGATGTTTCCACTGTGCTATGTCTGTGGGTACAGTGTTAGCTTTACTTTAGTTAATGTCTCATTTAGAAGCAAAATAATAAACTCAGAGCTGGTAGGTAGTTGGAGATTGTCTAGTAATACAAACTTCTTAGTTTGCAGATTGTTATATATGGAAATAAGTTGTGTTAGTAGTGTAGACATATATTAATTTCTCATAAACTTTGGTATGTCTGCATTACCAGTTAGAAAACAGCCACCACAGATATGAAAAGATTTTCCCAGAGTCAATTAGGAGAGGAATGAAGACCAGAACCCTGTTTTCAGGGTCAAAAATAGTGAAAATTCCCTGGTCTATTTATTTTGCTTCATATTTTCCTTACACTTAAAGTTTTGTAAATAATTAAACAGAAACCTCAATTAAATAGAGTTGGGAGATCAGAATGGGGAGTTCTCATGCCCTGAGAGGGAGCAGAGTCCAATAGGAAGGACTCCAAAGAGTACTTCCCAGGACTTCTGCTGCCAGTGTCCTTGTCCCCGCAGTGAGCCACAGCCCCCTCTGCCTCTGCAAGAGACCCCCCAACACTAGCAGGTAGGTCTGGTTCAGTCTCCTATGGGGTCACTGCTCCTTCCCTCTGGGTCCTGACACACACACTACTTTGTATGTGCCCTCCAAGAGTGGAGTCTCTGTTTCCCCCAATCCTGTCAAAGTCCTGCAGTCAAGTCCCACTAGCCTTCAAAGTCTGATTCTCTAGGAATTCCTCCTCCCGTTGCCGGACCCCCAGGTTGGGAAGCCTGACGTGGGGCTCAGAACCTTCACTCCAGTGGGTGGACTTCTGTGGTATAATTGTTCTCCAGTTAGTGAGTCACCCACCCAGTGGTTATGGGATTTGATTTTATTGTGATTGCATCCCTCCTACCGTTTCATTGTGGCTTCTCCTTTGTCTTTGGATGTGGGGTATTTTTTTTGTGAGTTCCAGTGTCTTCCTGTGGATGACTGTTCAGCAGTTAGTTGTGATTCTGGTGTTCTCGCAAGAGGGAGTCTCTTATATGGTTTTTTTTAAAATTTTAATTTTATTTATTTTTTTATACAGCAGGTTTTTTAAATTTTTTTAATTTATTTTATTTATCCCATGGCTTTCCCCCCTTGGTGTCCAACGTTTGTTCTCTACATCTGTGTCTCAATTTCTGCCCTGCAAAGCGGTTCATCTGTACCATTTTTCTATGTTCCACATATATGTGTTAATATATGATATTTGTTTTTCTCTTTCTGATTTACTTCACTCTGCATGACAGTCTCTACAAATGACCCAATTTTTTTCCTTTTTATGGCTGAGTAATATTGTATTGTATATATGTACCACATCTTCTTTATCCATTCGTCTGTCGATGGGCATTTAGGTTGCTTCCATGACCTGGCTATTGTAAATAGTGCTGCGATGAACATTGGGGTGCATGTGTCTTTTTGAATTATGGTTTTCTCTGGGTATATGCCCAGTAGTGGGATTGCTGGGTCATATGGTAATTCTATTTTTAGTTTTTTAAGGAACCTCCATACTGTTCTCCATAGTG
>NC_041217.1:75089512-75096102 GCF_002837175.3 Physeter macrocephalus
TAGGTGCGTGGGTTTATCTCTGGGCTTTCTATCCTGTTCCATTGATCTATATTTCTGTTTTTGTGCCAGTACCATATTGTCTTGGTTACTGTAGCTTTGTAGTATAGTCTGAAGTCAGGGAGTCTGATTCCTCCAGCTCCGTTTTTTTCCCTCAAGACTGCTTTGGTTATTCGGGGTCCGAATAGCCCCAAAGAGTCTTATATGGTTTTTTGTTGTTGTTGTTGTTTTTTTTTTTTGCAGTACACGGGCCTCTCACTGTTGTGGCCTCTCCCGTTGAGGAGCACAGGCTCTGGATGTGCATGCCCAGCGGCCATGGCATGGCTCACGGGCCCAGCCACTCCACGGCATGAGGGATCTTCCCAGACCGGGGCACGAACCTGTGTCCCCTGCATCGGCAGGCAGACTCTCAGCCACTGCGCCACCAGGGAAGCCCATCTTACATGTTTTTAATGGCATTGTCCAGTGGACTCATAGTTCTGGAATGTTTAAGTCCTCTTGTTTCTTTACCTTTTTTTTTTATCCAGTTAAAACTTTTGTCAACTTCTATGGTGTCTCCCAGATTTGCTCTTTGTTTTTGATTTGTTTGTAATTTTTTCCTTTTTTCACAGTTACAAAATTTGTCCAGGGTTTTAGCACCACACATATACTTGCTGTAGTATCTTCAAGCTAGTATTCTTCTTTTTATTTTCTTCAAATCATCCTATATACAGTTTTCAGAGTAAGACATTTAAAAAAATTTTTTTTGATTTAACATTTTTATTTTATTTTATTTTTTTGTGTAAACTATTTTATTTTTTAAAAAAGACTTTTTATTTCTGTAAGTTTGAAATTACTTGTGGCTAAAAATTTCTCCTTATATTAGACATACAGTAAAGATTTTTGTTAAATATTTCATTATTCTACTTACTAGTTCAGAGGTTCTTCACCTGGGATCCACGGATTCCTAAAGGATCCATGGATAGAATTCAGAAAATCTGTGGATTTTTATGGGGAAAACAATAACATCTTTATTTTCATTAACCTCTAACTGAAAGCATTTCCTTCTATTCTGAACATAGTTCATAAACCACAGTAATATTAGCAATACTTGTAATTCTATCACCCAAAGAAAACTCAGATATTTTTGTATCACATTACAGTTTTTTCAGGTATCTTCAAATATCATTTATACTTGTTACTATTTCAAATTTAAGAGCTATTAACTCTTGTTATTTAATGCATTTTTAAAGAAGCATGTTTATGGTGAACTTCCTAGGATCCTTCTCAGTGATGTAAGTTGCTGAGCCAAGTGTTATTTTAGCCATGGTTGTGCCTCCGGTTTATGTAAAACATACACACGTCACTTAACCCTGTTTGTGGATGAAATGTCTATATCTTGAGTATATCAAGAAAAATAAAGGTGAAAGCATTCTTAAAAAAAAAAAGAAACATGTTTATTACTATAGCACAAAGTTATATTTAAAAATTTTAATAACTATTTCAATAAAATCAGCATCCTTTGTAATTCTATGTATTTTATTTTATGGATTTAAAAACATTATTCTGAGAAGGTGTCCATAGGCTTAATGAGACTGACAAAGGTTAAGAACCTATGTTTTTTTTCCATTTACAGTGCTTGAAAAATTGTGGGCAAAATAAAAATTAAAGAATAATCAACTAAACACTTTATTTTAATTTTATTTATTTATTTTGTCTGCATTGGGTCTTCGCTGCGGTGTACGGGTTTTCTCTAGTTGTGGCTAGTGGGGGCTACTTCTTCGTTGTGGTGTGTGGGCTTCTCATTGCAGTGGTTTCTCTTGTTGTGGGGCATGGGCTGTAGGTGCACAAGCTTCAGCAGTTGCGGCAAGTGAGCTCAGTAGTTGTGGTGCATGGGCTTGGTTGCTCAGCGGCATGTGGGATCTTCCCAGACCAGGGATCGAACCTGTGTGCTCTGCATTGGCAGGCAGATTCTTAACCACTGTGCTACCAGGGAAGTCCAACTAAATACTTTTTTTTTTTTTTTTTTGCAGTACGCAGGCCTCTCACCGCTGCGGCCTCCCCCATCACGGAGCACAGGCTCTGGACGCGCAGGCCCAGCGGCCATGGCCCACGGGCCCAGCCGCTCCGCGGTATGTGGGATCCTCCCAGACCGGGGCACGAACCCGTGCCCCCCGCATTGGCAGGCGGACTCCCAACCACTGTGCCACCAGGGAAGCCCCAACTAAATACTTTTTTTTTTTTTTTTCGTGTGGTATGCGGGCCTCCCTCTGTGGAGCACAGGCTCCGGACGCGCAGGCTCAGTGGCCATGGCTCACGGGCCCAGCCACTCTGCGGCATGTGGGATCCTCCCAGACAGGGGCGCGAACCCGGTTCCCCTGCATCAGCAGGCGGACGCGCAACCACTGCGCCACCAGGGAAGCCCTAAATATTTTATAACTACAATATTTCTCTACACTTTTGATGATATTCATATATTATTACCATGTTTTTATAGTGAGCAATTCTTATTCTTTAAAATGTACTTTGTGGAAAGGGAACCAAAGATAGTAAAATTAGTTTAAGTTCAGTTTAATATATATTAATGACATCATCCCATACATTTTTCATGTCATAGACATGAACTTATAAAATTTAAAATTCCTGCTACCTCTTCAGAACCTGTCTTCTAACCTAGAGCAGTTGTTAGGAATATCAATCTGAATTACTCATAAATATATGAGTAATGGAACATTTTTAAAGAAATGCAGTTTGGGGGCTTCCCGGGTGGCGCAGTGGTTGAGAATCCGCCTGCCAATGCAGGGGACATGGGTTCGTGCCCCGGTCCGGGAAGATCCCACATGCCGCGGAGTGTCTGGGCCCGTGAGCCATGGCCACGGAGCCTGTGCGTCCGGACCCTGTGCTCTGCAACGGGAGAGGCCACAACAGTGAGAGGCCCGTGTACCACAAAAAAAAAAAAAAAAAAAAGAAATGCAGTTTGGTTATTTTTTCAGGTTGACTAATAATTTGTCCCCAAAAGGTACTGGCCAATTGCTAATGACTAGGTAAAAATAATTTGAATTAGTATAATTATTGTTGATCATTAAAATAATTATTACAAAGCACTTGAAAACAGATTATCTCTTTAGCATGTGTCTACTTTGACATCATTTATTTAAAAACATTTACTGAATCCTTTTATGTGAAAAGATACAATCTCAGGACATTTCTTCCATTAAACTTGCCATACCGCGCAGTGGTTAAGAATTCACCTGCCAACGCAGGGGACATGGGTTCAAGCTCTGGGATGGGAAGATCCCATGTGCCGCGGAGCAACTAAGCCCGTGTGCCACAACTACTGAGCCTATGTGCCTACAGTCCATGCTCTGCAACAAAGATAAGCCACCACAATGGGAAGCCCACACACCACAATGAAGAGTAGCCCCGGCTTGCCACAACTAGAGAAAGCCCGCATGCAGCAACGAAGACCCAATGCAGTCAAAAATAAATAAATAAATGTATGTATTTTTTTTTAAAGTTGCTATAGCATGTGATGTATCACATTGATTGATTTGTGTATATTGAAGAATCCTTGCATCCCTGGGATAAATCCCACTTGATCATTGTATATGATCCTTTTAATGTGTTCTTGGATTCTGTTTGCTAGTATTTTGTTCAGGATTTTTGCATCTGTGTTCATCAGTTATATTGGTCTATAATTTTCTTTTTTTGTGATGTCTTTTTCTGGTTTTGGTATCAGGGTGATTGTGGCTTCGTAGAATGACTTTGGGAGTGTTTCTCCCTCTGCAATTTTTTGGAAGAGTTTGAGAAGGATCAGTGTTAGCTCTTTTCTAAATGTTTGATAGAGTTCGCCTGTGAAGCCATCTGGTCCTGGAATTTTGTTTGCTGTAAGATTTTAAATCACAGTCTCAATTTCAGTGCTTGTGATTCGTCTGTTTATATTTTCTATTTCTTCCTGGTTCAGTCCTGGAAGATTGTGCTTTTCTAAAAATTTGTCCATTTCTTCCAGGTTGTCCATTTCATTGCCATATAGTTGCTTGTAGTAATTTAAGATTTTTTTTTTTTTTTTTTTTTTTTTGCGGTACGTGGGCCTCTCACTGTTGTGGCCTCTCCCGTTGCGGAGCACAGGCTCCGGACGCGCAGGCTCTGGACGCTCAGGCTCAGTGGCCATGGCCCACGGGCCCAGCTGCTCCGCGGCATGTGGGATCCTCCTGGACCGGGGCACAAACCCGTGTCCCTGCATTGGCAGGCGGACTCTCAACCACTGTGCCACCAGGGAAGCCCTGTTGGCAGATTTTTAATCACAGTTTCAATTTCATTACTTGTGATAGGTCTGTTTATATATATATATTTAAGATAATATATTTTTAAAATGCTTTTCTTTTTAAAATAATTTTATTTATTTATTTATTTATTTGGCTGTGTTGGCTCTTTGTTGTTGCACGCAGGCCCTCCCCAGTTCCGGCGAGCAGGGGCCATTCCACCCTGTGGTGGGTGGGTCCCCCATTGCAGTGGCCTCCTCCGTTGCGGAGCACAGGCTCCAGGCACGAGGGCCTCAGTAGTTGTGTCACGCAGGCTCAGTAGTTGTGGCGCACAGGCCTAGCCACTCTGTGGCATGTGGGATCTTCCCGGACCAGGGCTCAAACCTGTGTCCCCTGCATTAGCAGACAGACTCTTAACTACTGTGCCACCAGGGAAGCCCTGTTTATATTTTCTAATTCTTCCTGGTTCAGTCTTGGAAAACTGTACCTTTCCGAGAATTTATCCATTTCTTCATGGTTGTCCATTTTATTGGCATATAGTTGTTTGTAGTATTCTCTTATAATCCTTTGTATTTCTGCAGTGTCAGTTGTGATTTCTTCTTTTTCATTTCTAATTTTATTGATTTGCATCCTCTCCCTTTTTCTTCTTGAAGATTCTGGCTAAGGGTTTATCAATTTTGTTTATCTTCTCAAAGAAGCAGCTTTTAGTTTTATTGATCTTTGCTATTGTTTTCTTCGATTCTATTTCATTTATTTCTGCTCTGATCTTTATGATTTCTTTTCTTCTACTGACTTTGGGTTTTCTTTGTTCTTCTTTCTCTAGTTGTTTTAAGTGTAGGGTTAGATAGTTTATTTGAGATTTTTCTTGTTTCTTGAGGTGAGATTGAATTGCTATAAACTTCCCTGTTAGAACTGCTTTTGCTGCATCCCATAGATTTTGGGTCATTGTGTTTTCATTGTTATTTGTTTCTATGTATTTTTTTATTTCTTCTTTGATTTCTTCAGTGATCTCTTGGTTATGTAGTAGCGCACTGTTTGGCCTCCACGTATTTGTGTTTTTTACAGTTTTTTTCCTGTAATTGATTTCCAATCTCATAGCGTTGTGGTCAGAAAAGATGCTTCATACAATTTCAATTTTCTTAAATTTTCTGAGGCTTGATTTGTGACACAAGATGTGATTTATCCTGGAGAATGTTCCATGTGCACTTGAGAAGAAAGTGTATTCTCCCACTTTGGGTGCAACATTCTATAAATACCATTTACATCTATCTGGTCTATTGTGTCATTTAAAGCTTGTGTTTCCTTATTTATTTTCTGTTTGGATGATATGTCCATTGGTGTAAGTGGGGTGTTAAAGTCCCCTACTGTTATTGTGTTACTGTCGATTTCTCCTTTCATGGTTGTTAGCATTTGCCTTATGTATTGAGGTGCTCCTATGTTGGGAGCATAAACATTTATAATTGTTATATCTTCTTCTTGGACTGATCCCTTGATCATTATGTAGTGTCCCTCCTTATCCATTGTAACAGTCTTTATTTTAAAGTTTCTTTTATCTGATATGAGTATTGCTACTTAGCTTTCTTTTGATTTCCATTTGCATGGAATATCTTTTTCCATCCCTTTACTTTCAGTCTGTATGTGTCCCTAGGTCTGAAGTGTGTCTCTTGTAGACAGCATATATATGGGTCTTGTTTTTGTATCCATTCAGCCAGTCTGTATCTTTTGGTTGGGGCATTTAATCCATTTACATTCAAGGTTATTATTGATATGTATGTTCCTATGACCATTCTCTTAATTGTTTTGGGTTTGCTTGTGTGGGTCTTTTTCATCTCTTGTGTCTCCAGACTAGAGAAGTTTCTTTAGCATTTGTTGTAAAGCTCGTTTTGTGGTGCTGAATTCTCTTAGTTTTTGCTTGTCTGAAAAGCTTTTGATTTCTCCACCGAATCTGAATGAGATCCTTGCTGGGTAGAGTAATCTTGGTTGTAGGTTTTTCTCTTTCATCACTTTAAGTATATCCTGCCACTCCCTTCTGACCTGCAGAGTTTCTGCTGAAAAATCAGCTGATAATGTTATGGAGATTCCTTTGTATGTTACTTTTTGTTTTATCTTGCTGCTTTTAATATTTTTTCTTTGAATTTAATTTTTATTAGTTTGATTAATATGTGTCTTGGTGTGTTTTTCCTAGGGTTTATCCTGTATGGGATTCTCTGTGCTTTCTGGACCTGGGTAACTATTTCCTTTCCCAGGTTAGGGAAGTTTTTGCCTATAATCTCTTTAAATATTTTTCAGACCCTTTCTTTTGCTCTTCTTCTTCTGGGACCCCTATAATTCGAATGTTGGTGTGTTTAGTGT
>NC_041217.1:75096184-75098583 GCF_002837175.3 Physeter macrocephalus
TTCTGCTCCTCAGCAGTTATTTCCACCATTTTGTCTTCCAGCTCACTTATTCATTCTTCTGCCTCAGTTATTCTGTTATTGATTCCTTCTAGTGTATTTTTCGCTTCAGTTATTGTGTTGTTCATCTCAGTTTGTTTGTTCTTTAGTTCTTCTAGATGTTTGTTAAACATTTCTTGTATTTTCTCAATCTGTGCCTCCATTTTATTTCCGAGATTCTGGGTCATCTTTACTATCATTACTCTGAATTCTTTTTCAGGTAGATTGCCTATTTCCTCTTCATTTATTTGGTCTTGTAGGTTTTTACCTTGTTCCTTCATCTGTAACATATTTTTTTTTGCCATCTCATTTTTCTTTCTTTCTTTTTTTTTCTTTTATGAGTGGGATTGTGTTCCTCTCTCCCTGGTTGTTTGGCCTGAGGTTTCCAACACTGGAGTTTGTAAGCTGTTGGGTAGAGCTGGGTCTTGGTGCTGAGATGAGGACCTCTGTGAGACCTCACTCTGATGAATAGTCCCTGGGATCTGAAGTTCTCTGTTAGTTCAGTGTTTCGGACACAGAGCTCCCACCACAGGAGCTTCGGCCCCACCCCCAGATCATGAACCAAGATCCTGCAAGCCATGTGGAGCAGCAAAAAAAAAAAAAAAAAAAAAAAAGAGAGAACAATACCAAAGTAAAAAATAAAATTAGACTAGGAATCTAACAGATATGTTAGAAACAATATAAATATAAAAATATAGATGAATCAAAAACCAGAAGGTAAAACAGTACCACAATAGTAAAAAAGAGGAGGAGGGAAAAAAAAAGGGGGGGGAAGGCTTGGCTGTGGAGGGCAGGGCCTAAGCAAGGGTGAGGTTTGGGTGGTGGGCAGGGCCTATGCTTGGGACCCCTAAGGCTGGAAGAGGTGCTGGGGGCTGTGGGGAGTGGGGCATAGGCTCAACAGGAACAGAAGGGGCCCAGGTGTACCCCCCACCCCTGGTCTCAGAGGGTGGGGGACCTCACCTGGGAGCCCAGCAGGCTTCCTGGGCTCGAGTGGGCAGGGCAAACACCATCCACTCCTCTCCTGCTCCTCCCAGAGGGCCCCTTCGGCCTGCATCTCCTGATCTCCTTAGCCTCCCTCTTATACCCCCAGGACCCACACAGCCTGGAGGAGGCTTTGGAGGGAAGACAGATATCACTGATGAATATAGATGCAAAAATCCTCAACAAAATACAAACAAACAGAATCCAACAACACATTAAAAGGATCATACACCATGATCAAGTGGGATTTATCCCAGGGATGCAAGGATTCTTCAATATATGCAAATCAATCAATATGATACACCACACTAACAAATTAAGGAATAGAAACCATATGATCATCTCAATAGATGCAGAAAAAGCTTTTGGCAAAATTCAACACCCATTTATGAAAAAAACTCTCCAGAAAATGGGCATAGAGGGAACCTACCTCAACATAATAAAGCCCATATATGACAAACCCACAGCAAGCATCATACTCAGTGGTGAAAAACTGAAAGCATTTCCACTAAGATCAGGAACAAGACAAGGATGTCCACTCTCGCCACTCTTATTCAGCATAGTTTTGGAAGTCCTAGCCACAGCAATCAGAGAAGAAAAAGAAATAAAAGGAATACAAATTGGAAAAGAAATAAAACTGTCACTGTTTGCAGATGACATGATACTACACATAGAAAATCCTAAAGATGCCAACAGAAACTACTAGAGCTAATCAATGAATTTGGTAAGGTTTCAGGATACGAAATTAATGCACAGAAATCTCTTGTATTCCTATACAGTAATGACGAAAAATCTGAAAGAGAAGTTAAGGAAACAATCCCATTTACCTTCGCAACAAAAAGAATAACATACCTAGGAATAAACCCACCTAAGGAAGTGAAAGACTTGTTCTCAGAAAACTATAAAACACTGATGAAAGAAATCAAAGATGACATAAACAGATGGAGAAATATACCATGTTTTTGGATTGGAAGAGTCAGTATTGTGAAAATGACTATACTACCCAGTGCAATCCCTATCAAGCTATGGCATTCTTCACAGAATTCTTTGGTATTCTTCACAGAATTAGAAAAAAAATTTTACAATTCATATGGAAACACAAAAGACCCCGAATTGCCATAGCAATCTTGAGAAAGAATCAGGCTCCCCAACTTCAAACTAGACCACAAAGCTACAGTAATCAAGACAGTATGGTACTGGCACAGAAACAGAAATATAGATCAATGGTACAGGATAGAATGCCCAGAGATAAACCCATGCACATATGGTCACCTAATTTATGACAAAGGAGGCACGAACATACAATGGAGAAAAGACAGCCTCTTCAATAAGTGGTGCTGGGAAAACTGGACAGCTACATGTAAAAGAATGAAATTAGAACA
>NC_041217.1:75099034-75107208 GCF_002837175.3 Physeter macrocephalus
AAGGATTAATCTCCAAAATATACAAACAGCTCATGGAGCTCAATATCAAAAAAACAAACAATCCAATTAAAAAATGGGTGGAAGACCTAAATAGACATTTCACCAAGGAAGACATACAGATGGCCAAGAGGCACATGAAAAGATGCTCAGCATCACTAATTATTAGAGAAATGCAATTCAAAACTACAATGAGGTATCACCTCACGCCAGTCAGATGGCTATTATCAAAAAATCTAGAAAAAATAAATGCTGGAAAGGGTGTGGTGCAAAGGGAATCCTCCTGCACTGTTGGTGAGAATGTAAATTGATAAAACCGTTATGGAAAACAGTATGGAGCTTCTTTTAAAAACTAAAAATAGAACTACCATATGACCCAGCAATCCCACTACTGGGCATATACCCAGAGAAAACCATAATTCAAAAAGACACATGCACCCCAATGTTCATTGCAGCACTATTTACAATAGCCAGGACATGGAACCAAACTAAGTGTCCATCAACAGATGAATGGATAAAGAAGATGTGGCACATATATACAATGGAATATTACTCAGCCATAAAAAGAAATGAAATTGAGTTATTTGTAGTGAGGTGGATGGACCTAGAGTCTGTCATACAGAGTGAAGTAAGTCAGAAAGAGAAAAACAAATACCATATGCTAATGCATATATATGGAATATTTTTAAGAATGGTACTTATGAACCTAGTTGTAGGGCAGGAATAAAGATGTAGACATAGATAATGGACTTGAGGACACGGGGTGGGAGGGGGAAGCTGGGGTGAAGTGAGAGTAGCATCGACATATATGCACTACCAAATATAAAATAGTTAGCTAGTGGGAAGAAGCAGCATAGCACAGGGAGATCAGCTCAGTGCTTTGCGATGTCCTAGAGGGGTGGGATAGGGAGGGTGGAAGGGAGGTTCAAGAGAGTGGGAATATGGGGACATATGTATGCATATGGCTGATTCATTTTGGTGTACAACAGAAACTAACACAGTACTGTGAAGCAATTATACTCCATTAAAGATCTATTAAAAAAAAAGTTGTCATAGCATATCACCAGCATACTACAATTTATATTCTCATGATAGATTATAATAGTTACCTAAGAAAAAGAAAAGAATGGTATGTGGTTGATTTTGGGTGGCCTCGGCCTGCAGCGGCTTGAAGCAGGGTTTTGGTTCCCGGCCAGTGATTGAGGTCGTGTTGCGGCGGTGAGAGCACTGAATCCTAGGCATTAGATCAGTGGTCAGTGAAAGGCCCGGGCCCTGTGGCTTTGCAGAACAAGAATTCCCACAAAAATGTAAAGTAGTGAAACAAGTATTTATTTGCAGAAAGAAGTGCAGTACGTGTGGAGAGACACACGAGTGGGCTCAGAAAGAGTCGTGCCCTGGTGGCAGTTTAAATCACTTATATGGGGCATTTTTTCCAGGTTTTCTTTGGCCAATCATTTTGATTTGCCTGGTTCAAAGTCTGAATTTGGTATAGCTCAGGATTTTCTCATGTGTGCATGCACATCTCTTAGCCAAGATGGATTCTACTGAAGAGGCCTATGGGTAGATTTAGCCACTTGGCATCACTCTCCTTTTGACCTCCAAGGAGGCTTTCTGCGCATTTGTCGTCCAGGAGGTCTCCTGACTTCAGGAATGAGAAATATGTGGTCTCTTATCTTCTATCTGGGCAGGGCCCAGCCTCCTCTCTCAATTGTCCTGTTATTCCCATGTCGGAGTATCAGTCCAAAAGGAAAGAACTCAAACCATTTGCCCTGGGGGCCCATCTGTCTCCTGCCTCATGGTAATGATACAAAGTTGAAAAGGCAGTTATTTATTAAGCATCTATATGCCATCGAGGTTCAGTAGGATATCAGGGGACTTAAAAGGACAAATAAAATAAGACAATGACAAACATGACAGATTATCTCAGGTTGACCAATTTTCATAGTTATATCTATAGTACATTTTTAATTTACTTAGCAAATTTTTCCCCAAGATCTACAAAGTTAAAAAAGTAGATGGGGCTTCCCTGGTGGCGCAGTGGTTGAGAGTCCGCCTGCCGATGCAAGGGATATGGGTTCGTGCCCTGGTCCGGGAGGATCCCACATGCCGCAGAGTGGCTAGGCCCGCGAGCCATGGCCGCTGAGCCTGCACGTCTGGAGCCTGTGCTCCGCAACGGGAGAGGCCACAACAGTGAGAGGCGCGTGTACCGCAAAAAAAAAAAAAAAAAAAAAGTAGATGAATCAAACTATATTTTCTGTTAGTACAGTAAATATACATTGATCATGACACACATTTCTACTGGTTACAGCAGGTAAAATTAAATTGTGAGAAAGTGTTTCTTCTTTCTTGAATTGTTATACAACAAAGAGGTCCTCTAGATTTCTGGATAAGAGGGATAACTAGCAATCCCACAGTGATTTCCACTATTTCTTGCCATCCGTATATATCCTTTGTCACCAAAGTTGAGGCCCCAGCTTTAGAAAAAGAAGTAACACAAAATTACAAATGAATATAATCAAATCACATTATCAACTTTTTATCTCTTAGATTGCTTTTCTCCTAAAGAGATTATATATGAAAAGCTGTAAAACAAAGAACAAAATAATATAATAATTTCCCCAGGGCTTTTAGGCAATTTTCAAAGGATGGTTTGGTAGGTTTTAATGCTATATTAATGAATAGATTTAATACCTAAGGAAAACAATATAAGGTCCATCCTAAACCTTTAAATCCTCCTACTTCTGCAGGGAAAGAGTTTTATTATCCTTTGCAAGACCCCATCTTTAAGTGTTTTTGCATAATAGGATCATAGGTGATGATTTCCTGTCAAACTTCAATTTCTTTAGAGAGTGTCAATTAAGAAAGATTTTTGAGAGACCACTATGGAAAAGGCACAGGGCAGGGGATTCTCAAAAAGAGAGCTCTCAAACACCTTTTTGACCTGGAAGTGGAGCTGAGATAAGGTAAGACTTGCTCATAGTTAAAGCTGTAAAAAATGGAATATGCTACCTTGGGAAAAGATGAGCTCCCTGGCACTGGAAGTGTTCAATTAGAGATGTACATAACTTGTCAGAGATGTTGCAGGGGGAATTCATGGGTCAGAAAAGGGTTAGAGGAGATCAATGGTTCCTCACTTTTTCATTTCATGGACTTTGAGAATTTCAAAAAATTTTGCAGATTGACATAAGGTTACCAGTTTTTAAGTTAGCAAGTACAGACACTTAAAAAAACAAAACCCTTTATTATCACCATCAAATTGTAAAAGAAAGGACATTTTAACACCAAAAACAAAACTTAAGAGACATAACCTCTAATTTAAGTATAGTCCTTTGAGACAAATAAATTTAGATTTATGAAAGATTTACCAAAATATTCTTTTTTCTCCCTTTTTCAAATACTAGTGAAAAAATTGACAAAATTCTTGTAAGAGAAATGACTTGTGAAGTTTTTTATGATTGTGAGATTTTATAATTGTAGGTGTACAAATAATTATAATATGAGGCAGAATTCATATTCTGTATGAATTGTGCTATAACTAGTATACAAATAAAAGCATGAAATACTGTGTTTGTATTTGGAGAGCATCAGGAAATTTAGTTGAAGGGAAAACTGAACATCTTTAGGGGAGTAGTGTGAAAAGAAGATAGAAAGTTAGTTTGGGGCCATATTGTGCGGAGCTTAGAACAGCAGACTGAGGATATTGTTTAAGTCCATAGGCAGAGGGAAGCTATTGCAAACTTTTGCTCAGGACTCAAAGAAAGGTTGTGTTTTTGCATGCAGTGGAGAAACTAAGAAATGCTGGACTATTGGAAGAAGACAAGTGGCATAATTTAAAATAACTGTGCTTCAATAGGCCTTAAATGTTCTGTGTATCAGCCATTCACTGGACTCTTCCGGTCTTATTTCTCTCTCTCGTACCATTTAACACAGTTGTCTACTCTCACCTCACTTCTCTCTTGGCTTTAAGATACTATTGTGTCCTGATATTCTCTTCTCTCCCTGGTCACTCTTTCTTAAACTCTCTGATGGGCTCCTTCTTTTTTTTTTTTGGCCGCACCAAGCGTCTTATGGGATTGACCAGCAATTGAACCAGGGCCCTCAGCAGTGAAAGTGCCAAGTCCTAACCACTGGACCTCCAGGGAATTCCCTGGGCTCCTTTTTTGATTCCTTTCATTTATTGCCACTCCCCTGCTCAAAATCCTTTAATGCCTCACCAACACCTTGAGAATAAAATCCAAACTCCACTGTCACCTCTCATCAATGGATGCAGTGCTTTTTTAGTATCTGGTTTGATAAGCAAAATCAATAATAAATTCTGGCTAAACTATTATTATTAATATCAATAGCCACCACTTATTGAGCACTTACTCTGTGCTAAGCAGCTTAACATATATTATCTCATTTAATCATCATCCTGTGAGGTAGGTATTATCTTCTTTTTACTAAAGAGAAAAACTGGTAGAGATAAAGTGGCTTGCCCAAAGTCACACAGATGGTTAATTGTGAATCAAGGGTTCACATCTAGGGTTGTTTTATTCCAAAGCCTACTCTAACTTTTATACTATCTTCCTGTGAGAGAGGTAGTATGGGGAATGAAATTCAAACCAGAACATTCAGGATGTTATATAATTAGTATATTGCTATATCTTACTATATAGTTATTTCACTGCCTAAAATCAAGGTAAAAAATTTTAGATAAGCTGAGTTTAGACCTAAGTTCTGGTAATGAAAGTTGAACTGAGGCTCTTAGGAGTAGTAATATGAACTCAGTCAGTGAGAGCTAGGAGTCCCAGATCCCACTCAGTATCTGGACAAGATCAACTGTCCCAAACTTTGTAGATCCCAGACCTCTTTTTTGGCAGAGTACTGCTAACCCTCCTTTTAAAAATACAGCTGATTAAAAATCTCAAGCTAAATAAATATTTGAGGAGAAATTCTTGTCTTCAGAACTGTTCAAGTTCAGTTCCAAATGCTCCTTCCAGTCCTTACCAAGTTGTTTATTTTTATCAACTCTATAGCCCTTTCACTCAAACTGTTCAATTCTGGGCAAGTTTCTTAACTCTCTCAGTATCAGGAGTTTCCTATTCTGTGTTATGGGGATAAAATGCCTATCTCATAGATTACCTTAAAAATTAAATGAGAAAATGTATTTAAAGTGCTTGCACAGTGTCTGTAGTAAATGCTTAACAAGTAGAGGTAGCTGTTTTTGTTCTTATCTGAGTATAAGTCCATCTGATTTGACTCAAGTAGAGTCCATCCCCTTTAAAAGTATGTAGTGTTTTTCTAGGGTTCCACTTTCCCTAGGATTGTCCTGGTTTTAAAAATAAAGTCCTATGGCCTGGGAAACCCTTTAGTGACAAAGCAAGATGGTTTGTCCCCCTACATTCTCCCTGCATATTATAGACTACTAACTTATTAGATATTCCTTCTAAAATATATGCCAATTTCCTTTGTAATAAATTGCAGCCTTGAACTTCTTAGGCTGTGCCAGACACTATTCTAGGCGTTAGGATTATGGAAGTAAACAAGGTAGACAAAGTCTTTTTAAAGCCTATGCATTCTATATGGGAAACATATAATAAACAAAGAAATACATAATATGATATGATATGATATGATAAGTACTATAAAGAAAAATAAAGAGTAAGGGGATACAGAGTGTTGGGAATCTGAGCTACATTTCTTTTTTAATTTTTTTATTTATTTAATTTTATTTTATTTTTTGGCCATGCCGTGCGGCTTGAAGGATCTTAGTTCCCCAACCAGGGATCGAACCAGGGCCCAGCAGTGAAAGTGCAGAGTTCTAACCACTGGACCGCTAGGGAAGTCTCCAGGGCTACATTTTAGATGGTGTAGCCAGGGGATGCTTATCTGAGGAAATATTTGAGCAAAGACCTAAGTAAACTGAAGGTGCAAGTGATGCAAAAATCTGGGAAAAGAGCTGGAAATAAGCTTGGTGTGTCTGGGAAACAACAAGGCTAGTGTACCTAGATCTCAGTGAGAGAGGGGAAAGCAATTGGAGAGGTGCTTGGAGAGGCAGGCTGAAACCAGATAATGTCCCGCTTTTAACAGACATTGGTCTTATTCTGAGTGTGAAGGAAAGCCATTAGAGGGTTTGGAGTAGGAGAGTAATAACATCTGCTTTCTGATTTAAAAAAGCTCATTCTGGCTACAGTGTAGAGGATTGATTATAGGCAAATAAGAGGGAAAGTGATCATCACTTGGGAGATTTACTGCAACAGACAAAGAGAGATGGACAGTGGCTTGAACTAGAGTGGTAACAGTAGAGATATTGAGAAGTGATAAGGTTTGGGATAATTTAATGATGGTAGAAATGACAGGATTTGCTGATGGTTTAGATGTAGGGTATCATATGAAGAAAGAAGAGATGGCTCCAATGTTTTTTGGCCTGGGGTAAGTGCTGTTGGCATTTACTAAGATGGGGAAAATTAGGGCAGTAGCAGGGAGTCAAGAGTTCTATTTTGAACATGTTAAGTTAAAGAGACCTATAGACACACAGCTGGTAGACTGCTGGACATGGAATCTGGAGCTCAGGGGAGAGATTAGGGCTAAATATACAAAGGTGAGAGTAATCAGCACATCCCTGGTGTTTAAAACCATGAGACTAAATGAGATGACTTAAGGAGTGAGCCTAGAGAGAGGGGGAACTGAGGCCTGGGGCAGTCTAATATTTATAAGCAAGAAGTAATAAAAGGAACTAAGGAACTCAGGAGACTGAGAAGTAAGTAGAGCAGGAAGAAAACCAGGAGAATGTGGTCCCCTGAAAGTCGAATAAAGAGTGTTTCGGAAAGGAGAGAGTAATTATATATCAAATTATTAAGAGGACAGGTAAGGTGAGACTTTGAAAACTGTTTAATGAGGCAAGATGGAAGTGAGTGGCAATCTAGGCAAGAGTGATTTCAGTGAAGTGGTGTAATAAATACCTGTTCTGAGTTATAAACCAATATGCACATTCTTAATCTCTTTATAGAGAAATCTCTAAGGAAAACCACTAGGCTATAACTTTTCTTTTTATATCTTTTTTTCAGCCTTCGATTTCATGGAGAAGAGGCAGTATGTATGAATTTAATACAAATTCCTATAATGTTTAGTATAAAACGTTTACCCTAACTCTACTTTAAGATCAGGCTCAGGCTTCCCTGGTGGTGCAGTGGTTAAGAATCCACCTGCCAGACTCTGGGAGGCTCACGCCAAGGAGTACTTCCCAGAACTTCTGCTGCCAGTGTCCTTTTCCCTGCGGTAAGCCACAGCCACCCCCTGCCTCTGCAGGAGACCCTCCACACTAGTAGGCTACAGGGCGAGCAGAAGCAAGAAGAACTACAATCCTGCAGCTGTGGAACAAAAACCACATTCACAGAAAGACAGACAAGATGAAAAGGCAGAGGGCTATGTACCAGACGAAGGAGCAAGATAAAACCCCAGAAAAACAACCAAATGAAGTAGAGATAGGCAACCTTCCAGAAAAAGGATTCAGAATAATAATAGTGAAGATGATCAAGGACCTTGGAAACAGAATGGAGGCAAAGATCAAGAAGATGCAAGAAATGTTTAAAAAAGACCTAGAAGAATTAAAGAACAAACAAACAGAGATGAACAATACAATAACTGAAATGAAAACTACACTAGAAGGAATCAATAGCAGAATAACAGGCAGAAGAACGGATAAGTGACCTGAAAGACAGAATGGTGGAATTCACTGCTGCAGAACAGAATAAAGAAAAAAGAATGAAAAGAAATGAAGACAGCCTAAGAGACCTCTGGGACAACATTAAACGCAACAACATTCGCATTATAGGGGTCCCAGAAGGAGAAGAGAGAGAGAAAGGACCCGAGAAAATATTTGAAGAGATTATAGTTGAAAACTTCCCTAACATGGGAAAGGAAATAGCCACCCAAGTCCAGGAAGTGCAGCAAGTCCCATACAGGATAAACCAAAGGAGAAACACGCTGAGACACATAGTAATCAAATTGGCAAAAATTAAAGACAAAGAAAAATTATTGAAAGCAGCAAGGGAAAAATGACAAATAACATACAAGGGAACTCCCATAAGGTTAACAGCTGATTTCTCAGCAGAAACTCTACAAGCCAGAAGGGAGTGGCATGATATACTTAAAGTGATGAAAGGGAAGAACCTACAACCAAGATTACTCTACCC
>NC_041217.1:75110734-75130830 GCF_002837175.3 Physeter macrocephalus
ATGATGAATTGGGTGATTGGGATTGACATGTATACACTGATGTGTATAAAACTGATGACTAATAAGAACCTGCTGTATAAAAAAATACAATTAAATTTAAAAATTAAAAATAAAAAGAATCCACCTGCCAATGCAGGGGACACAGGTTCCAGCCCTGGTCCGGGAAGATCCCACATGTCGCCGAGCAACTAAGCCCATGCGCCACAACTACTGAGCCTGCTCTCTAGAGCCCGTGAACCACAACTACTAGCCCACGTGCCACAACTACTGAATCCCGCGCACCAAGAGCCCATGCTCTGCAACAAGAGAAGCCACCGCAATGAGAAGCCCGCTCACCGCAACGAAGAGTAGCCCCCGCTCGCCACAACTAGAGAAAAGCCCGCGTGCAGCAACAAAGACCCAACACAGCCAAAAAAAAAAAAAAAAAAAATCAGGCTCTCTTGAAAGATCATTCAACAGTTTTCAGTGAAGGAAAACGGAATATGTTCTTTCTTCTAACTTATATTTTAATAACAATGCCACTTATGGATGAAGAAGAGTTATTTCTGTACCAACCTCCAACCCAATCCATCAACTTACCGCATGACTTAGTGGCCCATCTATTTTGCAACTGTTTATTTTAGAGAGTTCACCAGATATTGCTTAAAGGTGTCCTGAGTGCTTAGCTTTTTGGTGTGTGTGTTTGCACGCATGGGTGTGTATGTGTGTGTGCATGCATGCGTGTGTGTGTGTGTGTTTAAGGTTCTGATGGGCACATAGTTAATACCTTTAATATTTTTTCCTCAGGCCAAAGTTGTCTCATGCCCAGTAACTGTGGAGCCTTCATTACTCATTGATCTGTATGTTAAATTAAACTCCTCCCTTTTTTTTGCAAAGACAATCTTGGCCCATCTTGTGGGCAGTCCCTTAGACTGGGGTGGCCTTCTGACCAAGTTTAGGCTCCTAAAATTTTCTAAGTACATAGCAGTTGTATCTCTAGCTCAGCTAGCTTTCTAAATTTATCGATCTGCCCATCACTGGCAACATAGACTATCCAAATACCTAAGGATCTTCTCAGATAGTTTAACCTCAAAATCTCTACTGCCTAATATTTAGGGAGATGTCCCTGAAAAATATGTAGTTCATCATTCCTCACTTAGATGCTCTAGTTTTATTCCTGAATTAAGTCAAACCACCAGAGGGTTGTATAATAAGGTATTTTGCATTATTTTGGTCCCCATAAAATAATTTTTACTCAGTTATGCTTGGTATTAAATCATTTGCCTATATGCTAGACATTCTGAAAGCATTCTGTAAAACTTCTAGCTGCACTTACGGTTGGGATGTTACTAAGGGCATAGTTTTCTGCATTAGATTGTATTCTCTTTATAGAGCTTCAAAGGAGGAATAATAATAAAAATAATAACTGATTTATTGGACATATTATGTGCCAGACACTATGTGCTAAGTGTTTTACATACATTATCTTGTTAAATCCTTATAGTAATCTTGAAACTATTATTCCCATTTTACAAATGGGAAAATTGAAAGTTAAATATATTAAATAACCTGCCTAAGGTCACACGGACAGTAAAGGAGCTAGGATTCTAAGCAAGTTCTGCCTGGCTTCAAAGTAAATGCTTTTATTTGCTATGCTATACTGTATTATAAAAAGAAGCTAAATACCCACGTCCAGAAAGGGAGAAAAATTCAGGGACATTGGATCAGTGTTATATATATACCAAAAAGATTAAGTGTAAACAAAAGGAAGATAAAAAAGAAGAGGCCAAATAGAGGAAGACTCCACATTCTTTTACTTAAGGTTAACTTGGTAGCACTGGAATGACATAGAATCTAACCTCTTAAGAGATCATTAAGAACAAGTTTGATAATATAAGAGGGTTTTGCTTGAGTCAACCTCTGTGCAGCCTGGAATTCATGACCATATCCAATCTGTCCTTGCTGGGATTTAGTTCCAGAATCGCTGTGGTCGTTCATAATTTGTTCCCTTCCTATCTCACATCTCTCTCTAACAGGCTTCTTATACTACTACCTTTATAAAAGAACATGCAGTTCCCTTAACTCATTTACTTTCTCTCAGTTCTAGACTGGCACATTTACCTTCCTCTGTTCTGATTGCCCTTCTTCATCTGGTTATTTCTTTCTCATCCTTCAAGATTCAGTCAAATAATCTGGCTAAAAGGCCCTCCCAGACTCCCCAGGCTATGCCAGGTACTCTTATTCTGTGCTTCCACTGCAACGGATGCATACCTCCATCTTAGCATTTATTACATTCTATTGCAATGGTCTGTACATGCACACACCTGTTTCCTTGACTCTACGTACTAAACTATGGGTATCTTGAAGGATGATAAGAAGGCTGTATTTTTCATTGCCTAGCACTGTGCTTGGCACATGGTAGGTACTATTTGTTGAATCAATGTATGAACAAAGATGCAAAAATGAACAAGAGGCTGTTCTACCTTTGAGGAGTTTATATTTTAGTGAATGGAACATGATTTATAGAAATAGCTATAACAGAAGGTACAATTTGTTAAATGCTATAATAGAATTTATAAAGCATTGCTAAAGCTTAGAAGTTAGAGAAACAATTCTGAGTAAATGAATGGGGTATGGAAGAGACAGCATTTGAGGTAGGTTGTTTTTGGAAGAATGAATAGGATTTTAATGATATTTTAAGGTTTTTTTTTCATTTTAAAAGTAATAAGTGGTTTGTTAAAGACAATTTTGAAAATACGTATAGGCAGACAAAGACAACCTTTTTTTTTTTTTTTTTGCTGTGCCGTGGGGCAGGTGGGATCCTAGATTTTTTTTTTTTTTTTTGGCCAAGCTCTGGCATGTGGGATCTTAGTTCCCTGACCAGGGATCAAATCCATGCCCCCTGCAGTGGAAGTGCAGAGTCTTAACCACTGGACTGACAGGGAGGTCCCAAAGACAACCATTATTAACATTTGGTATAATTTCTTCTGGTCCTTTAGTATAACATATATCAGAGAAATGGTGTATACTATTTTAAACTTAATACTTATATGGTATATAAATGTATTTATATGTATTTTTTCATTTAAACATATATTCCAAGTATTTTATTAGGTTATTAATAATGGTCTGAATAAATATAATTTCTAACACATGGACTGATTATGTCATAATTTATTTAACACTATATCTATTGTTAGGCATTTTTGATTGCTTACTAGTTTTCACTATTAAAGGAGAAGAATGCTACAATTTACATAAGTCAGGTGTGAAGTTTGCCCCAAATTTAGGATTATTTTCTTCATATAGATTCCAAGAAATGGAAATAATTGGATGAAGAATATGAACACTTAAAAAGTTCTTGATTCATATTATCAAACTGCTTTCAAGAAGGATTGTAAAACTTTACTCTTCCACCAGAATGTATAAGGGTGCCCATTTCACCACAGACAGTGGGGTTTCTGTAGGCAGCAATGGGCTTTAAGGGCATTTCAGAAAGATGAAACGGCCCAAGTAACAAATTAGAAATAGCTAAGTAGGGCTTCCCTGGTGGTGCAATGCCTGTCAATGCAGGGGACACGGGTTCGAGCCCTGGTCTGGGAAGATCCCACATGCCTTGGAGCGACTAAGTCCTGTGCCACAACTACTGAACCTGCACTCTAGAGCCCGTGAACCACAACTACTGAGCCCACGTGCCGCAACTACTGAAGCCCGCGTGCCTAGAGCCCGTGCTCCGCAAGAGAAGCCACCACAATGAGAAGCCCATGCACCACAACGAAGGGTAGCCCCCGCTCGCCGCAACTAGAGAAAGCCCGTGCACAGCAACGAAGACCCAATGCAGCCAAAAATTAATTAAATAAAGAAAATATCATTAGAAAAACTAGAAGAAAAAAGAAATAGCTAAGTGTCTCTAAACTTAAAGAATGATGAGAAAGTAGTTTGCTGTGGCCAGAGTGTGAGTATGGGTACATGAGAATATAGTGGAAGAAAAGTGTAAAAGGCTATGCTGGAAGGTACCTAGGGGAGACCCTTGAATACCTGGCCAGGAGTTTGGACATTATTTATTTATTTACTGTTTTTGGGTTTTTTTTTTTTTGCGGTACGTGGGCCTCTCACTGCTGTGGCCTCTCCCACTGCAGAGCACAGCCTCCGGACGCGCAGGCTGAGCGGCCATGGCCCACGGGCCCAGCCGCTCCGCGGCATGTGGGATCCTCCCGGACCGGGGCACGAACCCGTGTCCCCTGCATCGGCAGGCGGACTCTCAACCACTGCGCCACCAGGGAAGCCCTGGACTTTATTTTGACGAAAATGGTAGACTGTTTAGAATTTTGACCTTGGGTTTGGATGATACATATTTTAAGAAGATATTTCCATAGCTGGGTGATAAAGAGAATCTGAATTAATGTCATTAGGAATGGAAAAGAGAAAATACATATAAAGTATGATTCAGAGGCCTAAAGGACAGGGCTGTGTGGGTTTAGGGAGAGAAGGAAGAGCCCAAGATGATACCAAGGCTTTGATGATCTGAAGATGATGATGTATTACTCAAAATAGAAAATAATTTTCCCTTGAACTTACTCTGAAATCATTTTCATGGATGGGGGATTTAGGGCAAGTTGGGATAGGGAGAGGGGAAATTTGATTTTAGATTTGTTGAGTGAGAGAGAGAGAGAATGTGTGTGTGTGTGTATGTGTGTGTGTGTGTGTGTGTGTTGTAAGTGGAAGTAGGGCAGGTGGGTGGGGAATTTTGATTTTTAAAGTAGAGCTAAAGTTAGAAGTTGGACATAGAAGTCTGTTGCTTAGTAGAAAGGTAATTTTTAGAAATTGTGAACTGGGTATCATGCACATAATGGCGATAGATGAAGCTCAAGGATCAGAGGAGTTTGCTTTGGCATGGCTAGAGCTAGAGTGTAAGGGACAGGTGGAAGAAAATAACCTAAGAAATGAGGCTAAAGCTGATATATCAAAACAAGCCAGGAAAGTGATATGTCATAGATGTCATAGAACTAAATGCAGTAGAGAGTTTATAAAGCAGAGAAGTCTCTCACATTTCTGTGCCATTGCATATCCTTTTTGGGTCATTGGGCAACTTACTTCCCTCCTCCAACACATGAGCAGTTCCATTCATCTGAAAACTTGGTGCAAGTAGTGCCTTCTCTCTGGAGCTTTAGGCAGTTAGGCATCTCCTCTATGCCCCATAGCCATTTAGACATATTATACCATGATGTGTTGTATTTTATTGCTTAAAAATATATCTAATTCCCAAGTGGACTGTGAGCCCTTACAGGATAGGATGATTTCTCATTAATTTTTGTATTTCCAAGGCCTAGATAATGTCTGTCACATTGTAGATGCCTAGAAAATGCTTGCTAAATTAGTAAGTACTAAGAAGAGGTTTTGAATTAAAACCCTAAAAGATATATAATCTTCAAGAAGAAACTTCAATAGAGAAGAGGATTTACAATACCTACTGTAGGGAGTAAACAAGATATATATATAAGTGAAAGTATGGCTCCATTTAAAAAAGTTATCACCAGTCTAGACCCAAGCTGATCAGTACTGTGAATGGGTTATAAATGAACCAAGATATTAATCACCTCAACTACTTTCCCAATGGACCATGCAAATATTATCATCTTTGTGGGCCACAACATGAAAAAGATAGGAAAGTACCTTTTTGTTTGTTTATTTATGATTTGTAGACTAGGTACTTCCAGTAAAGATTTGAAGGGGGTTATGGGTTGAATTGTGTCCCTTCCAAATTAATATGTTGGAACCCTAACCCCCCCCAGTACTTCAGAATGTGACCTTATTTGGAAATAGAAGCATTGCAGATATAATTAGCCAAGAACAGGTCATTAGGGTGGGCCCTAATCCAATATGACCAGTCTTATAAAAAGAGAACATTGGACAGAAATACACATGCACCAGGGAGAATGTCATGTGGAAATGAAGGCAGAGATCAGGTGATGCTTCTACAAGCCAAAGAAAGCCAAAGATTGCCAGCAAAACTTCAGAAGCTAGAGGAAAGTCACAGCCCTTCTGATTTCTAGCCTCTAGAACTGTGAGACGATAAATTTCTGTTGTTTAAGCCACTCAGTTTGTGATATTTTGTTATGGGAGCCCTGGAAAACTAATACAAGGGGAAACTTGGAAACTAATACAAGGAGACACGTTTAAGTCTCAACTCTTCATATTTCCTCTTTTTTTTCCCTCTGAAAGCTACATTACTTTTGTTTGTGGGTTTTATGGATATCAGCTAATTCATGTATTGAGGGGCTGTTAGGTGCCACATACTGTGCTGAGGATTCAAAGACAAGACATAATCTCTGCCCCAAAGGCACATACAGAATATTGGAGTGATAGTTAGGTGAACATACAATTTAAATATAATGTGTAAAATATTCCAGTATGCATAGGATATTTTAGGAGTATAGAAAAAAAGACATTTTGCCTAGCCCAAGAATTTAGGGAAAACTTTCTGGTATAGATAATGCCTGAGCTGGTTTTGAAGGGAAAGGAGGAATAAACCAAGTGAGGAGAAAGGATGTTTCAGGCAGAGGGGCCAGCATAACCAAGATATGAAGATATTAAAGGTAAAATGATATGTATGGGAACTATAACTGTGTATGTTTCAATATAACTAGAATGAAAAATGTGAGACAAGTGCCAGGAATTGAGGCTGGCAAGGCAGGTAGGGACCAGACATAGGCGACTCATCTTTTCTACGAGGGAACATTCATCTCACAATGAATGGTACTAAGTATAAGAGGTATAAGCCCAGACTTATATTGTAGACAAACCAGATTGGAAGCAGTATAAAAGACAGATTTAAGAGTAAAGGAGACCTGGGTATATATCCAAAAAAACCAAAAACACTAATTCAAAAAGATACATGCACCCAAATGTTCATAGCAGCATTATTTATAACAGCCAAGACATGGAAACAACCTAAGTGTCCATCAACAGATGAATGGATAAAGAAGATGTGGTATATATATAATGGAATACCACTCAGCCATAAAAAAGAATGAAAATTTTGCCATTTGCAGCAACGTAGATGGACTTGGAGGACATTATGCTAAATGAAATAAGGCAAACAGAAAAATAAATACTGTATGATATTGCTTATATGTAGAATCTAAAAATTACAATAAACTAGTGAGTATAACATAAAAGAAGCAGACTCACAGATATAGAAAACAAAGTAGTGGTTACCAGTGGCAGGGTGGGGGAGTGGGCAGTACTCAGTATTGGGTATAAGATAGGCTCAAGGGTGTATTGTACAAGCCAGGGAATATAGCCAATATTTTGTAATAACTGTAAATGGAAATTAACCTTTAAAAATTGTGTAAAATAATTAAAAAATTTTTTTAATTAAAAAAGAAAAAGAAAGAGTAAAGGAGACCAGTTAGATGGCTATAGGGAAAGTCCAGGCAAGAGATGTCTCAACTAGAGCAATAATAGAAGAAATGGAGAGGGGGCAGAATCAAGGACAGATATGAGGTAAAATTAGTTCGACTTGTTGCTTGATTGGGTCTGGAGGATCTAAGACAAATCCACAGTATCTAATTGGGTAACTATGTTGTGTGGTGTTGCCTTTTAGTGAGATGGGAAGTTCTGAGAAGGAACGAAATGGTAGGGAGGGTACTGGGTTCCCTGGACATACTGAGTTTGGAGAAACCAAGATACGTGGAAGTGCATGTGTCCAGATAAATAAGTCTGAAGTTCAGGGCAGAGGTCAGAGCTAGAGCTAGAGATTTGAAAGCCATCAGCATATAGTTACAGCTGAAATCATAAGAATGGAATGATTGTATCCAAGAAAGATGTAGAAGAAGAAGAGTAATGGGCAGAGGATGGAGCCCTGGAGGAAAGACCAACAACTGGGGGCTAAGCAGAGGAATGGGTATTCATAAAGGAGACCAACAAGGAATGATCAGAGAAGTATTGTAGAAGATAAATCACGAAAACCAAGAGCTGACCACAGAATAAGAAGTGAAGAATTCTGAGTAATTTAAAATGTCACTTTATAAGAAGCTATAAATATTCACCATTTTCAATATCATGATGATCATCATCATAATCTCAAGAAAGCATTGGTTGAGGCTCCCTCAAATTCCTGATTTTACTTAAATATACATTAAAGTGTGAGTACCTGTTTTTCACAAGCCAGTAGTCTCTCCCATTAAGGTTACCATAGCCAATCACCAGTACACCATGATTCACAGTCTGAGTACACAAGGGGTCATAGTAGACACCTGAGAATAAAATATGGGTAGAGAAAAAGAGTAAGAGATGTGTGGCAATGAAGGACATTTGAAAATGCTATTTTATTAGACTGTTTGGGGTATATGTCAGGAACATATACTCTCACATATAAACTATTTAGAGTTCATGATTCTTTGCCATCAATGCTGTATTTGTCAGGGTTTTTGTTGTTGTTGTTGTTTTGTTTGTCTGTTTGTTTGTTTAGCCAAGTTTGGCATCAGTCTAATCACAGCTCCCTCAGAAATCTTTGATGAACTGCCACCTTTTTCTAATTATTTTTAAACTTATATTGTTGTATTTCTATGTATATATTCCTAAATTGTTTGTTCTATACATTTTCATCCTTTACTAAATTAAATGATCTTTAAGGTGAGGTTTAAAAAAAAAAAAAGATGATAACCTTCTAGTTTGTCTAATACAATGCTCTACCCTTAGTGGGCGCCCTCCTTGTACACTACTGTGTTGTACCTACACTCCACAGTGGCTACAGCAGCTAGGAGCTCAGGCTCTGGAGTCAGGCAGCACGGTTTCTAATTCCAGCTGACCACTTGCAGACTGTATGACTTTAGGCAAGTTAACCTAAGACTTAGTTTTTTCATCTGTAAAATAGGGCTATTGTAAGGATTAAATGAGATAATGCACAGAAAGAATTTAGCATAGTACCTGGACTGTACTCTTGGTAAATTTTGACAACTGTTATTTACTAATTAGAACTGGGTATAAAAATATGTATATGAAATGATAAGAGGCGGAGGATTCCGTTTAACCTAATATAAGCATCCAGAGGCATAGTGATGGGGAAGAAGAATATTCTTTCTTATGGTGCAAGGGCAGTATAAAGCACGAGGATAACATGTCTGGATTTTTACCACTTCTGTAGAAGAAGAAAGAATGGCGTGCATCTATAGCAACAGACACAGGTCCTTTGTTGGCCACAGCTTCTTTTAAGGCATCTTCACTGCCGAAGGGAAGTTCAATATACCTTGAACACGTGGCAGCTCGATTTTTTGCATCATACTGGCACTTTTCATCCTGTGGAAAAAGGGTAAATCAGATAAAAATGTATACTTCAACTTCCTTAATAAATCGACAGTATCCTAAAGTCTGGATTTCAAATATGCTTTCTTTCCTCATTTAGTCTTTTCAAGTGTCTAAGGATCCTTCTTCCTTTTAAAGAAAGAAACATAAAATCTCCCAAACCCTAATAGTTCTATGTTTCACCAATAACAGAGGAAATACAGAACTGTTCTATTGCTTTAAATTGTATACATCTTCATATGTGCAAATTTGCCAGGGTAATGTCTCTCAGACTCTAAGGTGGATTGCTAGGGGCATACTACATCAAGACTCGAGACTAGAGCTTTAAGATCTTTTTGATGGTATAATACCTGCAAGATGATCTGCAGTTTAGGGACTTCCCTGGTGGCACAGTGGTTAAGAATCCGCCTATCAGTGCAGGCCATGGGTTTAATCCCTGGTCGGGGAAGATCCCACATGCCGTGGAGCAACTAAGCCCGTGAGCCACAACTACTGAGTCCACAAGCTGCAACTACTGAAGCCCGTGCACCTAGAGCCCGTGCTCTACAACAAGAGAAGCCACTGCAAGAGAAGCCCACACACCGCAATGAAGAATAGCCCCTGCTCGCCGCAACTAGAGAAAGCCCACACAGCAAATAAATAAATAAATAAATAAATAAATAACATAATTTTTTTTAAAATGCCAAAACAAGTCTCAAAACAAAAATCTAAATATAACAAATTTGAATCAAAACATAATAAACCAGTCTTAAAAAAATGATCTGCAGTTTAAATATTGGTTTAAAAACACCATATTTCAAGTGAGAAAGGGGAGTTTACAAATTCATGTTTGTTGTATATACAACTATGTTTTTAAAATGCTTAAAAGGAAAAAGAACTGAAAGAAATAAACCAAAAAAATAGCGGTTAAGGTAAGAAGTTTTTGAATGATTTTTTAATCTTTTCTAAATTTTCTGTCATATGGACAGAAAAGTGTGATGAACCTGCAAGGAGGAGGAGAGCATTATTTAGCTTTTTAGAAGGTAGAAGAAAGATGGCTGATGATCTGAGAATAAGGTTGAGGATAGGAGGTTGTGGGACAAAAAAGTTTAAATACCAGGCAGATATACAGAAAGAATTTTAAGGAAGGTTTGCTGAAAATCTATTTTTTTAATAATTAATTTTTATTATTATTATTTTTGGCTGTGTTGGGTCTTCATTGCTGCACACGGGCTTTCTCTAGTTGCGGCGAGCAGGGGCTACTCTTTGTTGCAGTGCATGGGCTTCTCATTGTGGTAGCTTCTCTTGTTGCAGAGCATGGGATCTAGGAGCATGGGCTTCAGTAGTTGTGGCACACGGGCTCAGTAGTTGTGGCTCGCAGGCTCCAGAGCACAGGCTCAGTAGTTGTGGCACACAGGCTTAGTTGCTCCGCGGCACGTGGGATCTTCCTGGACCAGGCCTCAAACCCATGTTCCCTGCATTGGCAGGCGGATTCTTAACCACTGGACCATGGAAGTCCCTGAAAATCTATTTTTAATCATGAACTCTGCTTGCTTGTTTAAAAATCATTGTGCGACTGATAAATTAAGTAGGCTGCTGCATAAGAAAGATAACTCTTGAGAATTTAAGAATTCTTGATGGAGGTTCATTCTCTCTCTTTCTCTCTCTCTCATACACACACACACACACACACACACACACACACACACAAACCAAGCAGCACTGCTTCTCAAGCAATTGGCTTGGTGATAAGTTTAGTACAGTGAGTTGGAGGGATAGCATGAGGTCAAGGGGCAGCACAAAAAGTTTGCTTGTGGCACACCATGGCTTTGTAGGGATAGGAAGCTTCTGAATCGATGCCGTTGTTATCAATGATATATTGGAAAGCCTCTGTCATGAAGCCACCATTGCAGCCTTTGTTCCCATATTTTTCAGTTGAGCAATCCACCAGGTTCTGTGCACTCAGAGACACCAGCTTTCCTGTTTTCAGCTTCACTTGGGCTTCCAGGGCTCCCACAGCACTGAAAGCCCAACAAGCACCACAAGAGCCCTAAAACAGAGACAAAGTCACAAGGGCAATCACAGAGTCAGTAAGGATGACTTCCATAACACAAACTGGGCAACTTCCAACATGTCAGCACTTTCAGCAGTTCCAGGAAGAGCTCCCCCCACTACAGTTTCCTCTTCCCTTAGGCCATGGCAATGAAGACCAAATACTTGATTTTTCTCTGGGCAAGGTCTAACCTTAATAAATATTTACGAACGGCTGAGCTCAGAGCATAATTGCCATATTCAAATATATTAAGAAACAGTACTTACTGAGCATGTATCAAATCCCAGCTATTTTCACCCCAGAGTAAGGGAGATAAATGCTAATAGTAAAGTGATTTTTGAGAGGAACTCATTTAGGTCAAGGGATGATTCCCTTGACCTAAAATACTCTTCCTCCTGCCAAATAATGCCTGAAACATAAGGTTAGCATTTTTCAGACATTTTTAACTATAGAATTTTTTTGGTCATAAGATATTTTACAGGAAAGCATAAACAAACAGAAAAACACAAAGTTGCTTTAGTTTAAAAAGGTGCAGAGTGTTCTAAGCCACATCATAATTGTTCTCTCTCTCTCTACCTCATCCCACTCTGCTCTCTAGTGGAAGGAAGCAAATTCAATTTGCTTTTGGTCAAAGCAAAATAACCCCCTAAAATGCAAGTACCCAGAGAAAGGATCTCATTAAATTATTTATAGTTAACACTTAGATATGTAGTTTATTGGGTCTTCTTTTTTTTTTTTTTTTTTTTGTGGTACGCGGGCCTCTCACTGTTGTGGCCTCTCCCGTTGTGGAGCACAGGCTCTGGATGCACAGGCTCAGCGGCCATGGCTCACGGGCCCAGCCGCTCCGCGACATGTGGGATCTTCCCGGACCGGGGCACGAACCCGTGTCCCCTGCATCGTCAGGCGGACTCTCAACCACTGCACCACCAGGGAAGCCCTACTGGGTCTTCTTAATACTTTTGTTTTAGGGAAGCTCCAGTAAGAAACCCAAAACTAGTTGAAAGAAAAATATCTAGGTAGAAAAGAATAAGAGATTAGCAGTATCATTCACTTCTTAATTTTTCTATTCTTCTTTGGTCACAAGCTGGGGCAGCTGCTCAGGACACTGATTCTTTTCCCTTATCCTGACCTCTAAGGTGATACATGTCTTTTATTCTTAGTTATCCCTAACTAATTTAGGATTTTGTAGCTTTCTTTCTTCTTTTTTTTTTTACAAGCAAATTAAAGGAAATACAAAAACATAGGAACAAATTTATAAAGTCCATATTTCTTATTCTAACAACGTAAGCCTAGTCATGAATTAACTTGACCACTACAATCTACAGGCCACTCTTAGCTCTAGTTTTTCCTCTCCTTCAACCCTGAAA
This sequence comes from Physeter macrocephalus, assembly GCF_002837175.3. Taxonomy (NCBI): domain Eukaryota; kingdom Metazoa; phylum Chordata; class Mammalia; order Artiodactyla; family Physeteridae; genus Physeter; species Physeter macrocephalus. Next base: position 75,123,419 of record NC_041217.1, read on the forward strand.
TTCATAAGTGAGATGGAGGAATAAACTTCCTGACTGACATTCTCTCACACACGATACTATTTCTCAAGTAATTGGCTTGGTGGAGGGTCCAGTGCAGTTGATGGATAGCATGAACACTAAAGGTCTGTCTTAAAGACCTATTTGCTTAATTCACAGTTTTTTGCTTAGTCTAATACTGATGGCTCTAACCTTTGATGTTCTCAGCACTGTGGGGAATATAAAAAGTATCATATGTGCTCCTGGCCCTCCAGGAGCTCACAATGTAGTTGGGAAGACAAGAATAGCAAACATACTTAGAAAGGAACCTAAGGGACTATGAGATTCACTGCCAGATTACGTAGCTAGACTCAGTATTTAAGGAAGAGAGATCTTGATCTGGGGTACTGAGGCCTGGGATGACAATACTCACCTGGTATTTCACTTCAGTAACACACCCCTTCTCTCTCCAGTCCAGAGAATCAGGCAATTTCTGATTAGGGTTTGACTTGTAAGTGACATTTCTCTGCCATTGGCTGGGAACTCTCAGGGAACTCATCAAAGATATCACTTCTTCACTGGTCTACAAAGATATATACATAGCTCCTTTCACTTATACCCTTCTTTTCAATATCCCGATAACTGTAACTGTGAATATATTTAACAACTGAGAGAAACAAGTGGTAGTAACTGTGGTAGTAACTGTGACTAACATAGGTAACTATCTGGAAGGTGAATTATCTGGGTCTCTTTAGTCTTACACTTTGCCATTAGCATCACAGTTAGCCATTGGGAAGGAGAAGAAGAAAATGATAAAAACTAGGTTACAAAGAGGCAGATTTTTGGTTCAAAGCAAGGCAGAATTTTATAAAAGGGTTGTCTAAAAAGTGGACTAAACTGGTTTTCCATGTGAGAAAGAATTATAAAAGAGATTCCTGCATTTAATCTACTTAGAGTGTTCGCTTCCAAGGGGTACTATGATTCTTAATTTTGGCCACAGTGAAAAAGTTTTGTAGGGTAGAACAGAATCTAATAACTAATGGGAGATGATTTGTGATATTAAATACCCACACTCCCCCATTAAGAAAGCAAGTGGACCATATTAAATCATCAATTTAGACTTACATAACTATGGTAACTTATTCTAAAATATTTTGAGTAGCCTTTAGGCAATGCTTTCTAGAATTAATAAAAATAAAAGTAACAGTGGTCTGCGAGTTAAAAATACTCCTTTAAAGAAGAGATTTGTTAAGGAAAGTGATCACAGTAGGACCAAAGAAGGAATCTGTACAAATTCTTATGTCCTTAAATTCTGTTTTCTAATTTTATACACATACAGAAAACACTCCTTTGTTGTTTACCTTCAATTTGCCTTTGGGGAGACAGAAATCCTGTTTACCCAGAGATGAAAATAGGATTATTTATAATTTACCTACCATGTCTCCCAGGTGGTTCATGCCTAGATCATATGAATGCATTCCCATTGAATGCTCCAGATTGTGAAGCATCACAGTTTTTAGATTCTTTTCCCAGATGAGACGCCGTGCTACTTCCTCATTCTAAAATATAAGGAAAAAGAACATAGTTATACTGAATCCTTCAAAAATGTGTTCAATAATGAAAGTAAACATATTATGAAGCATTCTATTAAGTGTGGATCTGTTTGGGAGCATGCAAATAAATGAATATATCCAATATAACTGGTAAAATTGCAAAGTAATCTTAACTCTTCCTCTTAATTGCTCTGATGGTGATTAATATCATTTTAGATATACACAATGAACTTCCTCAATTTGCTAAAAAGTTTTTTTTAGAAACTGCAGTTTGTTGAAGTATATCCTTTGTAAGTGGTAAACTCACTTAATCATGATAGGTCTTTAAAAAATATTTTCTTTTTTACCCTCACTCTTGAAAAATAGTTTAGCTGATTATAAATCTCTAGCTCTTTTTATTCAGTTATTTGAAGATATTTCTCCATTGTCTTCTGATATCTACTATTGCAGATTAGAGGTCTGTTGTCAGTCTAATTGTTGTAATGTTTTTAACTTTGGTACTTCTGCGATTTTCTTTCTCTTTGATGTTTTGCAGCTTCATTACATGTTTGTGGGTGTGGGTTTCTTTATTTTCCTCTCCTGGGTACTTTTAATTGGAAAGCACTTTTGACTGGAGGACTCAGGAACATTTTTTTTTCATATCTGGAAAATTCTCAACCAGTATCTCTTCAAATATTGCTTCTCCACCATTCCATCGGATGGAGCCACAAACTCTCTTTCATCTCTTTACCTGCATTTTCACAGTTTTTCCTTTTATTTTTGTGTGCTGCCTTCTTGATGAATGCCTCAGTACTATCTTTCAGATTGCTGATTCTATCCAGCTCTTTCTAGCCTGGAGTTTATCCCTTTTATTGAGTTCTTATTTCAATGACTATACTTTTTTCATTTCTGAGATTTCTAATTGGATTTCTAATACATTTCACAATTTCTTGTTCATTCATGCAGATGTTATTCCATTATACATACTTTTAAAAATAATTTTGGTCTTATTATCCTAATTTTATCCAGAGTGAATTCATATTCAGACTGTTGATTTTGTTGCCCTCCAGGAGCTTCATTTACATAGAATGCAATGTACATGGTGCCTCCTAGAATCGCCAACCTTCACCTCCACCCCCAAGGCCAGAGTTTACGACAAGCCATAGCCCAATGAGCAGTCAACAATAACTCTTTTCTGCCTCATCTCATTGAATATTAGAACCCAGGCCTAGTCCCTGGTTCTAGGTAGTAAGTCTGGATGCAGTCCCTCTGTCTTGGAGCAAGATCTTACTGTTACCCCAGTAATGGACATGTACAGATATACTTCCAAACCACTAGAGGGAAAAAATGAAATAAAGAAAAAATAAATCTAATGAAGTATAGGAAAGAAAAAAAGAAGAGAACTTTGAGATACATTTTAATGGTAGGATACTAATCAAAAGTCATTTTCATTCCTCCTGATGGACTAGAATAATTAAAAAGCGAGATAATATTCATTTAACCAAATAGTGGTGCTAACTGCACATCTAACTCTAGTTAACGTTGAAATTACAGGTCTGATCCTAAAGGGGAGTGGGTGAGGGTGAAATTCATCACTACTAAGAAAACAACTCAGAGCATTTTTATACAAAAATCATACATCAGTTCTTCCCTAGTGGCACAGTGGTTGAGAGTCTGCCTGCTAATGCAGGGGACGCATGTTCGAGCCCTGTTCTGGGAGGATCCCACATGCCGCGGAGCAACTGGGCCTGTGAGCCACAACTACTGAGCCTGCGCGTCTGGAGCCTGTGCTCCGCAACAAGAGAGGCAGCAATAGTGAGAGGCCCGTGCACTGTGATGAAGAGTGGCCCCCGCTTGCCACAACTAGAGAAAGCCCTCGCACAGAAATGAAGACCCAACACAGCCATAAATTAATAAATAAATAGAGCCAAGCATTAAAAAAAAAAAATCATATAAGTAAATATATAATCCTTGCTTATAAACTCAGAAATATTATACAGTTATAGGACTTAGTTATTTGAAGCACCAGGGTTAAAATCTTAAAATCAATCAAGAAGTATGTTTTGAAATAAAAATAAAAGTACAAACTGGGAAGTGAGAGTCAAGAAATAATATCCGCCAGTGCTTCTCTATGCCAGGGACTGAAAGAGGCCTTTTTTGTTCCTCAAACATGCACTCCTCCCCTCTTGACTTGGGACTTGAACTCCAGTTTTCTACTTTGCTTGCTCCCTGGCTTCTATCCATTCTCTGCTCAAATGTCACCTTATATGTGAAGCCTTACTTGACCATTCTATCATATGTATAAAATAATCACTCCCAACCCCTCACAGCCATCACACAGGACCCTTCCAACTCCCCTATGCCTTGCTTTATTTTTCTCTACTTCTTTCCTGTCTCTCCTTTTAGGATATAAGCTCCATAAAAACAGGAACTTTGGGACTTCTCTGGTGGCGCAGTGGTTAAGAATCCGCCTGCCAATGCAGGGGTCACGGGTTCGAGCTCTGGTCCAGGTACATCCCACATGCTGCGGAGCAACTAAGCCCGTGCACCACAACTACTGAGCCTGAGCTCTAGAGCCCGTGAGCCACAACTATTGACCCCACATGCTACAACTACTGAAGCCCTCATGCCTAGAAGCCACCGCAATGAGAAGCCCACACAAAGCAACGAAGAGTAGCCCCTGCTTGCCACAACTAGAGAAAGCCCGTGCACAGCAACAAAGACCCAACGCAGCCAAAAATAAATAAATAAATTTATTTTTTTAAAAAAAACAACAGGAACTTAATTTTGTTTCCTGATGTATCTCTAGTACCAAGAACAGAATCTGGCAAGAGAGGAGTGTGTAACATTTATTGAAAACACTGCTTGTCACAATATGTAGGGTACTTGAGTAAAAGCAAATTGCTCAAGTGGCAGCCCATCTACCTGTTCCTTGTATTGTTTCCTATAGGTTTTCTTCCAGAGATCCCAGTGATGATCCAGAGTGGAATCTCTGTGCTGTTGTGCCATCACAGAGGAGCACAGCAGGAGCACCCACACCAGCCACTTCATTCTGTTAAAGGAAAAAGGTAACATAGGAAGAGTAGCTGTTAGCTGCATCTATTGTGACCATATTTTTTTCACAACAAAAAGTAGGAATGCAGAGTCTGTCAAAGGGACAGAATATTACAAAGCAGAATTATGCAGGAAACTTTCTGGATTATATAGTGACAGGGAGTAACTGCAGATTTTTGTCTGAAATACCACTTCCAATTCTTAGTAGCACTTTAAAAGTGATTTTCAAAAAGTTTCCTGATATCTGGTAAGCCAAATTTACATCTAAGTTTGGGGGATGTGGAGATGAGGAAGCAGGGACTTTATAGGATTTGACAACAAATCTAACCAAGGGAAATCCTCTTTCCTCCTTTCCAGAAAAAAAAAAAAATCCTTAAGAAGAAGGCATACCTTTGAAAAATCAGTTTATCTTCATAATTTTTGAATACACGAGCTCCTCTTAACTGGTCTATCCACAACCTTCAGAGATAGTTAAAAGATAACTCCTGTGTATTGCTTTCCCATCCTTGGATCATTTTTACCTTTTAATCTTTTTTTTTCCCAGAAAAATCAAAATATCTATTTCAAAAGAAGAGGTTAACTGCTTTTGAAAACACCACTTCTATATTTAATACAAAGATACTTTAACAGAAATTCAGTGACTAACTCCCTCAAACTGGATTCTACTTCCTTTTCCACTTCTTTTTAATTCAAAACGGCTAGATTTTTAACCATGTAAATCTTCAAATTATATTCCAAAGAAAGCTATGTGTCCACCTCAGGCTTTAGACGTTTAAGCAGACATTAACTTTTCAAAAATAGACTATTTTTAGTCAAAAAAAGAAGAGGCAAATTGAGAAACAATGATTTTTTAGTTTACTTCCTGTAACAAATGATGTAAAACCTGCCAGGCAGAGCAAGCTAAAAACACAAATGAAGGATTTAAGGACCAAGTAGGAGAAAAAGAACAGACAGTACGTACATGATAGAACCAGCCGGTACTCCCATACTAAGAATGCTTGATGGTGGGCTCTCTCCAAAGATTTCAAAGGCAGCAAAGAGACTTCAGTTAAAGTGACTTTAAAAAGAAATTGGAACTTGTCACATGAGGTATCCACAATGAGGAAGTGAACTTTCATTTCAGTTTCATTTAAAATCTAACTAGATTTGCTACCTATGGCTCTCTCGCTGCAGTTTTGGAGATAAAGCAGGTGCAGTAAACCATCAAAAAGAGCCCCCAGTAGAGGAGATCAGTAGAAAAAGCTCAGCAAAATAACACCAGTACACGTTTACCCTTTAATTTTTCATCATTTTGATTATTCACTTTACCTAGAAACAACAATTTTCAGATGGAAAACTTTAGCTATGAAGAGATCGGGACTAAGTTCCTGAAATCCCAGCTTCCTCCATGATTTCCTAGGAAAATCCACCTGATTCTTTTTAACACAACTCATCCATGATCTACTGTTGTCTAATTCTCACCCAGATGAGAATTCCCATTTATACATGGGTCAGTTTCTGAGCCCACCGATCTGTTTTTTAATCTATTGCCCCTTCAACACAACACAGTTTTTTTTGTTTGTTTGTTTTTTGTTATTTTGCGGTACGCGGGCCTCTCACTGTTGTGGCCTCTCCTGTTGCCGAGCACAGGCTCCGGACGCGCAGGCCCAGCGGCCACGGCATGGCTTACGGACCCAGCCTCTCCGCGGCATGTGGGATCTTCCCGGACTGGGCACGAACCCGTGTCCCCTGCATCGGCAGGCGGACACTCAACCACTGCGCCACCAGGGAAGCCCCCCCACAGTTTTAATTAAAATAGCTTTGAATATGTCTCAATGTCTAATAGGGTAAGTCACCCCTGCCACTTCTATGTTTGTTCTTCTTTTTCAAAGTTGTCTTAACATTTTGTGCCTGTTAACTTTTCCATATGAGTTTTAAAAATCAGTTTATCAAGCTTCCTGAAAAATTCTGTCAGTTTTTATTTAAATTGATATATTTATATTAAATTACTATATGTATTATAAATAAAGTTTAATACACACACACATAGATAAATTTGTGGAGACTCAGTATCATTACAATGTTGAATATTCTTACCTGTAGCAGACATTTTCATGTTTGTAGCCATCTAGCTTTTTAAATTTTTATTTATTTATTTATTTTTTAAAAAGATTTTTATTTATTTATTTTGGCGGCACTGGGTTTTAGTTGCGGCGCACGGGATCTTCATTGCGGCATGTGGACTCTTAGTTGAGGCATGCGGACTCTTAGTTGCAACATGAGAACTAAGCTGTGGCATGCATGTGGGATCTAGTTCCCTGACCAAGGATTGAACCCAGGTCCCCTGCATTGGGAGCACGGAGTCTTACCTACTGGACCACCAGGGAAGTCTCCCATCTAGTTTTTTTTTTAAAAAGATTTTTATTATGGAAAAAACATTTTTCAACATCTTTATTGGAGTACAATTGCTTTACAATGTTGTGTTAGCTTCTGCTGTATAACAAAGTGAATCAGCTATATGTATACATATATCCCCATATTCCCGCTCTCTTGCATCTCCCTCCCACCCCTCTAGGTGGTCACAAAGCACCGAGCTGATCTCCCGGTGTTCTGCAGCTGCTTCCAACTAGCTATCTATTTTACATGTGGTAGTGTATATATGTCCATGCCACGCTCGCACTTCGTCCCAGCTTACCCTTCCCCCTCCCGTGTCCTCAAGTCCATTTTCTACATCTGTGTCTTTATTCCTGTCCTGCCCCTAGGTTCATCAGAGCCATTTTTTTCTTAGATTCCATATATATGTGTTAGCATACGGTATTTGTTTTTCTCTTTCTGACTTACTTCACTCTGTGTGACAGATTCTAGGTCCAT